>NW_028190390.1:0-617500 GCF_048542155.1 Nylanderia fulva | reverse complement strand
GTGTACTAAATACATGTGTGAAAAATCTATGATTCCATTGTAAATGTCCATACATTGAAACTTGGAATAAAATAATAAAAATCGTGAAATGTCACACATCACGCCGTTTAAAATATCCCGACTATTGAAACATGAAATAATCCTCTATGCGCGTCATATTCGTCACGAGGTTAATCGCGGGTATGCCGTGAAAGTACAACGTTTTTCAACAGATACGCCCGTTTCCCAATTCCGAGCCGCGAGGGATGAAGGATCGAAAAGCGGATGAGAGGTAATTCATAGAGCTTTTTCGACGGTAACGTCATGTCCGGTCCGCGCTGAAGAGCGCTCGTACAACGGGACGAGCAAAGGGTAGAGTTTTCCACGGAAATTCACGTCTCCCTCGGAAGGTAATGATTGTATCGTCCTATTATTGGAACGGAGTCATAGTGTTCTCCGCGCGATACACGAGCAGCCCGATCCTATTTCACCCCCGAATGAACGTCCGGGGTGAACGGAAGGAGCAGGAGGGCGAAGGGTGGTGTTGACCAATCCGATGAAGAGCTCGAATACAGTCGCCACTTTGCCCCATCCACCCTCTCGTCGTGTACCATCCCGTCCTTACTCATCCTCGCCCCCGACTCTTTACGCATCCCTCTCTGTGTGTGTGTTCTTTTTCAACCTTCATTTCCGTTTCATGTGATTACGACCGCACAAATGGCAGCGATAAACCGCGAGAATAAATAACAGAAGGCTGTCGCTTAATTCTTTCTTTTTTATGTTCCTAGGCAATCGCGATGTAGGACTCATGGGCGTCCGCAGGATTTTTTTTTTTTTTTTTTTTCTTTTTTTTTTGAGGGAGCATAATTACATTTTTTTATTTAATTTTTTTGTATTAAATATGCAAATAAATTCCAGTGTTTATTTAAAAAGAGAGTAAATGATTAATTTTTTTTTTCTGTTCCTAGGGAATCGCGATGTAGGATTTTTTTTCAGGAGAAGGCATAATTAAAAAAGTTTTTTTTAATTTTTTTATTTTCATTTCTTTATATTAAATATGCAAATAAATTCCAGTGTTTATTTAAAAAGAGAGTAAAAGATTAATTATTTTTTTTTTATGTTTCTAGGGAATCGCGATGTAGGATTTTTTCCAGGAGAAGGCATAATTAAAAAAGTTTTTTTTATTTAATTTTTTATTTTTATTTCTTTATATTAAATATGCAAATAAATTCCAGTGTTTATTTAAAAGAAGAATAAATGATTAATTCTTTTTTTTTATGTTCCTAGGGAATCGCGATGTAGTACAAGGATCATGAGTGTCCGCAAGATTTTCTCCAGGAGGAGGCATAATTAATTTCTTCATCTTTTTCTTTCTTAATTTTTTTCATTTGTTGTATTAAATATGCAAATAAATTCCAGTGTTTATTTAAAAGGAGAATAAATGATTAATACTTTTTTTTTTATTCCTAGGGAATCGCGATGTAGGATTTTTTCCAGGAGGGAGCGTAATTTAATTTAAAACATTTTTTTATCTTCATTTTTTATATTAAATATGCAAATAAATTCCAGTGTTTATTTAAAAGGAGAATAAATGATTAATTCTTTTTTTTTTTTAATGTTCCTAGGAAATCGCGATGTAGTACAAGGATCATGATTGTCCGCAAGATTTTCTCCAGGAGGAGGCATAATTAATTTCTTCATCTTTTTCTTTCTTAATTTTTTTCATTTGTTGTATTAAATATGCAAATAAATTCCAGTGTTTATTTAAAAGGAGAATAAATGATTAATCCTTTTTTTTTTTTATTCCTAGGGAATCGCGATATAGAATTTTTTCCAGGAGGGAGCGTAATTTAATTTAAAACATTTTTTTATCTTCATTTTTTATATTAAATATGCAAATAAATTCCAGTGTTTATTCGAAAGGAGAGTAACTGCCTAATTGTTTTACTGATTCCAGGGAAGAGAATGCTCCCTCTACGGACCCTCATGATAAGGATGCGCAGATAGACACAGATTTTGTGCGAGCAGGCTTATGTCAATATTACGTCATTATGTTCTTCCGCAATATACGTTTGATAAGCGCAATAGTAGTACAATGTATTCGGAATATGCAACTGCATTTTCCATATTACGTACGAAGACATGGTCGACAGCGACGTGACGTAGAGAACACACACCAGGCGTTTCAAACGTCGAGCTATACTACTGAAATCCGTCAAGATACCGCCGCTCTCTCGCGCAAGAGAGAGAGAGAGAGAGAGAGAGAGAGAGAGAGAGAGAGAGCGGCGAGATATTATTATTTTACTACTTCTATTTTCGCACCGCGGAGCGTGTGTACATATATACATATCCATCTATATATATATATATATGGGGTTGGTATACGCGTTATTCGCGGATATCGGCCAATCCATTTGAAACCGAACGTAAAGTTTTCCACGCTCTCATTTTTTCCCCAGCTCACGCACCATTTTGTCGCGAACTCCAGCGGTGACAGCAAACACTGGTGACGGTTCAATGCTTTTATTTTTAAAAGTCGCACAATTCAAAATCTCCTCATCTCTCCACTTCGCTCTCTCTCTCTCTTCATATGGCCCGAAATTTTCTCGTATTTTCGAGTTTAAAACTTTAATCCTCCGGCGGAGGAGGAGATGTGTTTCGTAAATATGAAAGGTATTGCGAATGTGTCGCGATGCATCATCCATTTATACGAGGCTGCTAAACTATGCGCAGAGCAAAAGTAGCCCGTGCAAGCGAAAACCGGAGAGAGACGCGTGTGTAAATTTTCCTTCCCGGCGCAGGAGATTCGACAAGAACGGATCCGAGTCGACATCTAAGCGCGATGAAACAGATTTTCCGATAGGCATGAATCATGGACGAACGCGATGAATCGATTAAACCGTCGCATCATACTACTTTTCTTTATTGAGACGGCGATATTGCATTTTTTTTCGATTAACCCTCGCGACGGATTAAACCGAGAGAGAGAGAGAGAGAAGGGACAAAGAGGGATGCACCGTTATTACGTTTTCCACATCGGAATTACGTCTGTTGCAAATCAGAACTGCAATTTGATCGAACAATCGCTAAACCGCAACCTCGTCCGAGTTAATCTCGGGGTTCTTTGAGAAGGAGCAAGATTTCAGATTTTGCCTTCGCTAATTGACGTAAGGGAATCCTAAATGCCGTCCTGTTTTATCCATAAAACATTTTTTTGCGCACCCTTTCCTTTTTATTGTTTAAAGTACATGTAGAAACACAGACCTATCGATTTTATGTTAAAAGGAAATTGTTCCTGTTCTATTTAATCAATAAAAAAAAATGCGCAAAAATGATGTTTTAGCAATAAACAGGATGGCGTTTAAATATGTCTGTTTCAGTGATAAGTATTATTTTCATTTAACTATTTATTAACAAGAAAGCTAAATAATTATAGTTTTTTTGTAGTTCTTTTGCATTAAATCAATCCTAATGCATTAGGTCTAACCTAACTCCACCTATAACCTAAACGAAAAAAACTATTTATTATTTAACTTTCTCGGTTTTTTATATTCACATATAGAATTGAATTCTAGAAGAGGATTTTTTATTCTGTATAACCAATAAAGAACTAAATGAAAATAATATTTGTCGACAAAACAGACAGGGTGGGGTTATAACCCCACCTAACCTAATCTAAACAAAAAAAACTATTTATTATTTAACCTTCTCGGTTTTTTATATTCACATATAGAATTGAATTCCAAAAGAGGATTTTTTATTCTGTACAGTCAATAAAGAGCTAAATGAAAATAATATTTGTCAAAACAGACATAGTCGGCATTCCCTTAACGAATCGCCCGCTGATTGCGAGCGCGACAGCTGGTGAACCGGGGTTGACAGCTCGATCAGCTGTTGCGTGTCTTCTTGAAATTACGACTATTACAATCGCCGCTGGCAGTTGATTACAGCGAGTTGACGGACGAGTGTACACTTGCGACCCCATCTTTCAAGTCGGACGCGATTATTCCCGGAGAAATGTCCCGCTAAGAAGACATTACACTCGGATAAATTGCAGACTCGCGTTAATTTAAATCCACCGCTCGCTCGCTTAAAAGAAAGTCGAAGGACGGAGACGGAAATAGGGAGGATCGGAATGAATAATATTTCACGCAGGACGCTCGATAATCTTCCGTCAAACGGCAAGGTTCAATGAATAAGCCTCGTGGCGGGGCTTAATTCATTGCCTTGGTGCAATCACGTTCACCGGCTTACGGACAGTTGTACCGCGCACGTGCGCGGATAAACATTCCCTGTATGCAAACGCGAGGAATAAAGCGGATAATACGCGATTTGATTACACACGTACACGCATGCATATATACATACATACAGACATACAATATAATCGGTCCCTCTCTCTCTCTTTCTCTCAAGACTGGCCACGGTGACGATATTGAGCCAGAGTTGGGGCGTTCCTCTTTGACGGATTATCGAAAATCGATCTGGTCCCCGATACTCAATTAACCTACAAGTCATTACCGGGCGTAATTATGCCGATACTGATCCCGGGATCTGTTTAAATTGATAATAATAACGATAACGTCGACGCGTGCGCGACGAGAGCAACCTGTCTCCTCCCCAAAAACCCCAATATATGTACATGTATATACGCGATTCCGCGGGCGCGATATTGCAATCTGTCGGCTCGTTCGCGTCGGCTCTGGGAAATATTTTTTTTTTTTCATCCAACATAGAGAAGCCAAAGCTTGACGATCGACAAATTTCTCTTTGGGATAAAAAACGGAAAAAAAATACGACGCTCGCAATATCGCGCGTGGCTTCTGACAGCGGTGACCAACGTAGTCCTTCACCATCGAGTATTTCGCAGTCCAATTCCGCTCGAAATTGCCGACGATCTTGATACCCGGGGAAATTCCAGGCTTTGCGTTTATCTCGATGCTTCCGCTTTGCGCTCCCGTCCGCGACAAGACTTAATCTCAGCGAATCGAGTGTTTGCGCGCGTAACTGCGCGACATAAACAGATTACCAGGTAGCTGATGAGAGACTATAAGGATTGCGTCTAAGAAAAAGATCCGGGAATAATTGAAAGAGGGAAGTATATCCTTCGCGTTAGACAATCTTCTTCCTTTTTAACGCGAGCTTTATTAACGATCCTTTGAACTCCCGAGGCTTCGGCGATGCTCGATGAAACTTTATAATACGGATTATAGCTGCAAAACCGCACACGCGCTCGGTGAAAAATACACAAAATCTCGCGCCAGGCAATTTTATGGGCCGCTGACGTTTTATTGGACGAGCTATATATCCAGGCGCAACCTTGCTGGAGCGCCGCGCCGGTTATTGGTCATAATTGGACTAATTGAACGAGCCGGCATGTGAAAGGAATATCGCTTTCGAGCTACTAACTTTCAGCGGAACGAAATCTGCCACTCGCTTCTCTCTCTCTATCTCTCTCGTGTGTTTTTCAGAATATATTACTACAGCGATTTTCGTCGAAAGCTAAACAGGTATTAAACGATTTCGCGATCTTAATTTCAGTTCGTTAGTAAAATGTAAAAATTATTGCACGCATAAATTTATATTTAAAAATTATATTATTATTGTATATTATATATATTATTATAATATACAGGGTGTGCTCCAAAATTATCGGACATTCTATTAATAGGGAGATTCCTAAGATTATTTGGAGACGATTTTTACTCAGCAAAAATGTCGAGGGAAACCATCACTTTTTGCTACCATGTGTATCTTTGTAACTAAACTTTAAATTAAAATTCCACTGAAGTAAACTCTACCTGAAATTAAAATTGAAAAATGTGATTTTGTTAATATTGTATTTCCACAAGGCTTAATTTGCGAAAAACCCTTTATTTTCAATCGCTCATAACTCGAAAATTATTGCCTCGACATTTTTCTGAGAAAAAATCGTCTCTAAATAATCTGAGGAATTAACAGAATGTTCGACAATTTTGGGACACTGTATATTATTTAAATTTTTATTATTATTTTTTTCTCGTTAAAGTATAATCGCGATTCGCGCGTCAAGTGGATTTAATATTAAAAAAATGCGAAGAATTCGCAAAATGTGCTGTCTATACGTATACAGGGGACAAAATAAGTCATCATAAGCGCTGAATTTGCCTCGAATAATTATCACCGTCCCCCTCCCTTCCTTCCCCTCTATTCTTCTTTCGCGTGGACAAACCGGTGGACGCACCGATCGCGCACAACGAACGTGCAAATATTGTCGCGCTACGTAAATCGCAAAAACAACGGCGCTCGTCAAGCGGAGGATTTATGCACGGCGGTTCCGGCCCGCATCCTCATCCCCCCTTCTCCGCCGCGCCGTGACCGTCTCTGCCGTATCCGCTTCCGGTTTCGCGTAGATGCACATGTGTACCCGCGCACGCGTCTCTCGCTTCCTCCTCTATTGTGTAATTCCCTCCCTATTTTATATACATGTATGTATGCATAATATATATGGATATATATATATATATATATATATATATATAATGTAACTTTTTTGCACCCCCTGGGAATTTTAAATACGAAAAAAATTTATTTTAAAAGAAAAAAAGGAAACGCGCTCGAGTAAATATTTTGCGCATTAAAGAGATGCTGACCATGTCTGTTTTACCGTCTTTGAGTTCAAGGGCTTTCTTTTTATTGGCTATACAGATTGAAAAATCCTCCGCGATTAAGGTACTGGTAATAATAAACGAGGAGCATTGTGATTTAGTGTAAAAAATTAAAGTTAAAGTTACAGTTTTTTATCAGCCTCTTGCATCAGCTCATAACTTTACTTATTTAATACAAAAGTTCTGCAGTTTATTTGTGCACAAAATATAGCGCTCCCGATAGAGATGACATGAAAGAATAATACAGGAGTAATAAAAATGAGATTAAAAGTCTGTATCAAAAAATTCTTCAATCTGTATATTCAATAAAAAGTGAACCTAACCTAACTTAAAGTCGGTAAAACAGAACTACGGCAGCATTCCCTTAATAAAGCTGCCGCGCGGCATTCACCCCCAAGTCGAAATGATTCTCTTCCGATGTGATGCCCCTTTATCTCCCCCCCCTTTCGTCCTACTTTCCGAAAAGTGGAATTCAGCCGATCGGCGCCGTCGGAGCGATTTGGAATTATACCGACCAGGTAGTATCCCTCGGATTTAGTTATACCGGTGGAATGCTTCCGGGAAGATACCACGAGGCTCAAGTCTCGAGCCTAGGATTGCTATCGATTGCGATCGATATGCACGAGCGATAAGCCGACGAATCCTAAATACCCAACCTCGGGGATATACTCTTGTCTCTCACGATGCACGTGAGCGCTCGAAGAGAGAAGAGGCGAATTTATATCGGCCATCTATCGTGCCTATCATTGTTCTGGGGGGATATCATTGTTCGCATAGTTGTTATTTATTAATCCCCCAAGTTTGCGCCGCGTAATTTTGCTATTTATCAGCGTTATTATCTCGGATTATCTCGGGGAAACTATTGCTATTTAAACGCCGCGAATGGCCGAAAAGTTTAAATTTACAGTCGAGCTGGCATAATGTCGCTAAATGCGAGCGCGAACGAAAAAAAATAGGAAAAAAAGGACGGGGTCAGGGTTCTTTTAGCCGAGCGCACTTTTATGTGCGAATTGTTACCGCTCATTTAATTTCAGTGTCGCTTTAGGTGGCAGATTCTCCTCCTCCTCCTCCTCCTCCTCTCTCGGAAGGATGGGTTCGGCTCGATAGAGAGAATCGCGTTTTATTTATTTCGCTCCCAACATTTTATTCCGGTCCGACCGTTCCTCGATCTGGAGTTAGAAGAGAGCCGAGAAGAGTGTCGTTCGACAAATCTGCGCCGTTAGGGCGCGACAATTGTTTTTCGGGGCTACCAGCCTCGAAACTCGTCCCTCTTCTGACCCATCGATACCAGTCTCGACCTTTCTCCTTTTTGTCGAGCTAGGACATCCTTCCCTCGTCTTGCATTTTTCTCGCTGTCCGAACGACGGGAAAGGATATCGAATCTACAGATTCGACTTTCGGTAAAAATAAAAATACCCGAATCTATTTACGATCGTCGAACAATACAAATTTGCAATAAAGATATTGTACAAAATTATCCTTCGATTATTATTATAAATTAATATACTAATTTTTTATTGTAGAAATAATAATTTCTATTGTTTTCCAATTTTTATTATAGAATATAATAAATATATTAATATAATAAATGTCTTTAATCGCGACGCGACTGCGAAGTCGAGAGATTCTCAAGATTTTTACGTGCGGATGTTCCAAAAAGTAACAGCAAAATTAAATATTTTGAGATATATATAATTAAATTAGAAATGTATGATATGTCATTTTCTTACATAATTGTTCTCCTTTTCGATACATTTTTCACACCGTTGCAATTTCTTTATTCCATTAGAAAAAAATGTCTTTAATCGCGACGCGACTGCGAAGTCGAGAGATTCTCAAGATTTTTACGTGCGGGTGTTTTAAAAAGTAACAGCAAAATTAAATATTTTGAGATACATATAATTAAATTAGAAATGTAAATAATATGTCATTTTCTTACATAATTGTTCTCCTTTTCAATACATTTTTTACACCGTTGCAATTTCTTTATTCCATTAGAAAAAAATGTCTTTAATCGCGACGCGACTGCGAAGTCGAGAAATTCTCAAGATTTTTATGCGAGTGTTCCGAAAAAAATTTATATTAATAATTTTAAATTTTAAATTATTATACTAATTTTTTATTATAGAGATAATAATTTCTATTGTTTTTTAAATTTTTATTATGGAATATAATAAATATATTAATATATTAATTCAATATGAGTATTAATACGTTAATATAATAAATTTATATTATAAAAATATAAATGTTGCATGTTGCAAAAGAAATTGGCTCTTGCCCATCCTTTTTTCAACAAAGATCTCTATCGGTAATCACATTTGTTACAACGATGCAAATTGTTAAATAGCTAACAATGTAAGCGGAAGAGGAAGGAGGGAAAGATAGAGAGAGAAAGCGAGCGCGGTATAAGAATAATGCCCGTGAACACAAAAGAGCGGGAGGAAGTTTTCGCCGAAGGGTTTTTCTATCGCAAAAAGGCACTTTATGGAATTTTTTTCTCACCTACGCGAGCTGCTTCGCTAATTGTGTTTCTTCAGCTATTTATGGCAATAATTAATTAGGAACCGGGCGCGCGTTGAACGAGACTCAGAGCTCTCTGGCTTATGCCTTTTTCTTACGGGCCATTACCGCGAGCATCCTTTTTACGCCCATTATACAGCTATAATAAAGATGATTTATTATTATTACCTCTTTTATTTTTGTCGTACACTCACTTTGCACCACCGATAAGAACCGCCTTTAGGAAGCTCTCTCGAGGTTACACACATGTAAATTTTCAAATTGCGTATATATACAAAGGTGTTTCAAAAAGTAACAGCAAATTTAATATTTTCAGATATACAAGGTATATCTAAATAAGTGCGAACAATTTTAGATGATTCTTTGTCGAACATTAAAAGGGGTTTCTTACATAAACATATATTCATATCCCTCCCATTTCATTTCTTAAAAAAATAATAAATATATAATATTTTTTATTAGTGAAAAATATCCACCAAATTTCATTTTTTTTTTAATTTGCCCAAGTTTGAGGGAAAAATAAAAATTTTATTATTTCTCAGGGAGAGATATAAGAGTATATGTTTACATAAGAAAGTAAAAACTATCACGCCTGTGGTAAAGAATAGGCGGAAACGCAGGTTCCACCAATACGTCGTATTGTAGAACGAGCCTTATCGGTTTCAACGGCTCGTGAAATCTTTATGTGACGGCACCCTTACATCCAACATTAATCTTCCTACAGAGATACATACGACAAACGTATATGGTGAGTTTGAGTTTGTAAAGTTGCTTAAATTATCACAGATTTTCAACTTGCAAATTTAAACAACAATTTACAAAGCTAATGGATATTCGTCGCTGATGAGTATTTTTCATTCCTACTGACGTCTGGGTCCTGGGTAGACTCGAAAAACCTGCGTTACGCCTACTCTTTACCTCAAGCAAGTTTCGGCGACAACGTGCACGGCTACCCGACACCCTTGATTAGAGGTACAAATTATGTCATTTTTCTATATAATCACCCTCCTTCTTATTACATGGCATCAACTTCTTTATTTCATTTTAAAAAATTAAAAAAAATGCATTCCTGGCTAAAGACATTTTTTTCTAATGGACAAAAGAAATTGCAACGGTGTGAAAAATGTATTGAAAAGAAGGGCAATTTTATGTAAGAAAATGACATATCATACATTTCTAATTTAATTATATATATCTCAAAATATTTAATTTTGCTGTTACTTTTTGGAACACCCGCACGTAAAAATCTTGAGAATCTCTCGACTTCGCAGTCGCGTCGCGATTAAAGACATTTTTTTCTAATGGAATAAAGAAATTGCAACGGTGTGAAAAATGTATTGAAAAGAGGAGAACAATTATGTAAGAAAATGACATATTATTTACATTTCTAATTTAATTATATATATCTCAAAATATTTAATTTTGCTGTTACTTTTTGGAACACTCGCACATAAAAATCTTGAGAATCTCTCGACTTCGCAGTCGCGTCGCGATTAAAGACATTTTTTTCTAATGGAATAAAGAAATTGCAACGGTGTGAAAAATGTATTGAAAAGGAGAACAATTATGTAAGAAAATGACATATCATTTACATTTCTAATTTAATTATATATATCTCAAAATATTTAATTTTGCTGTTACTTTTTGGAACATCCGCACGTAAAAATCTTGAGAATCTCTCGACTTCGCGGTCGCGTCGCGATGTCGATCGTAATCGGCGGACAAAAAAATCACCGTATTCGGGTTCCCTTCTCCGTCTCCGTGTCCTAATGAAAGATTCGAAATTGAGACGCGACGGTGACAGTTAACCGCGTTATCTAGCAGCGGCTGGCTCGATTGGTGAATCCGTGATGGTTCTCGTTGTTGGTGGTGGTTGCGATGATGACGGCAACGACGCGCTCTCCGGTGATGATATTGGTAATGTTTCGCGGTGTGGTAGTGATGGTGGTGGTGGTCGAGACGGCGAGATAGGAGGAAGAGGGCTGTGCGGAGAGGGCGGATGAGCTAGTGACTGGGGTTGCTATCTCGTGTCAGTACGATGTTGGGAGCGATGGCGTCCCTCCAGGTAAGCGTGCTAGCTACACCGGAGGCTAGGGTGGGTTTAACAAGCGATGTTATCTGCCCAGATGAATGCCGGTCGACCTCTTACCCTCTTCGACCACCCCTTGACTTCGATCGTATCGCGCCACGTTGCCTGCTTCGTCACGAATCTCACCAAGCGGACCTCGGCCGCGTATCTTCGGGGAATCAATCGGCAACAATTATTTTGTATAACGTTTCTGTCAAAGATCCCGCGTAGTTGTAGCAATCAATTTACGGGTAATCGTCCATTCCATGAGATTAATTTTACATTTAACGTTACGCGGCAATTATTTTCAAATATCGATGATATCGATAATATCTCGATAAAAATATAAAATGATTAGGTACGAGTAAGAGGGCGCGATAAAATTGTTTTTAAATTCCTCTTTAATTATTTTGAATTCCGCGTTTGACTTTTATCAGCTCTTTTGTGTATGTCAAAGCCTTTTCAATTTATTATTTTAATTCGATAGAAAATTTGTCATTTAACTCTCTTATTTGCATATTTTTTTATTTACTCTAAAAAATAATAGAATCGACATTAAAACAAACAAACTTTTACATCTGAGTTACTTTCGTCTGCATAATTTCCAAGTATATTGTGTGTGTAAAAGAAAGTTCGGTAAAAAAAATTTGATAAAAAAGTCGTCTGGAAAATTAAAGTAGCATTTACAATAAAAAATTAGAGAATCCCTTTGTCCGGCGAGGGAAGCAAATTTTTCACGATGAAACTTTTACGACGCAATCCGTATTTAGAAACAAAATGCCGAAGGAGTATTTAGTAGTAAGTTACTTTTTCACGAGAACCCGCGAAGGTTCATTAACGATATTAAGACGCTCTAGTCCCCCGTTTCCTTCTCCAGTCCCCCCCTCGAATACCCGATTGGAGAGCTTCCAAGATTCAAACAAATTGCCCGGACGGCGGCATAAGATTCGTAGAAGAACGAATCGCGAGATTTATCGGGACAGGCGCGAGAAATCCCCCCGAAATTACGAGCGCGGCTAGCGCGCGGACGAGCAATCTCGTCGAACAATAAAATTTTCTGAGCAAGGGAGACGAAGGAAAGTCGCACGAATCTTTCTCTCTCAGGAGAAACTTACGTATAGAAATCTCGCTAACGTGGAACGGGAATAAAACACATCGACGCATAGGCCACAGATTTTTATTTTTTGTTCTTTCTTAATTTTTTTTTTATATTAAATATGCAAACAAATTCCAGTGTTTAATTCAAAAGGAGAACAAATGCTTAATTTTTTAATTGCCCCCTTTTGCCTCCTCTGCGTAGTATTTCGGCCTAAAATAGTATATGTGTATCAAGTGCGGAAAGTTGACAATTGATCACGAGTGCGGGGGATGGACCATCCCACACGAGTGAACAATTGTCAATCCGCACGTGATACACATATTATTTTGTATTACAAGTACAGGCAAAGTGGCTTTGTGCGCGTTTTCTATGCGCGAGATGGCCGATCGCACGCCGCTATCTTGCGGCAGCACGGTGCGGAAATAGTCGTGTTCAAAGTCATTGTCCACGGCTGAAACCGTGAGCAATGTATTGCCCACGGCTATAGCCTTGAACGCGGCTCAGCCGTAGGCAACGGCTTTGAATGCGGCTTATTCACTCACCGCGTTGCCGCTAGATGGCGGCGTGGGAAATCGGCCGCTTTCCGCACACAAAGTGCCACTTTGCCTGCACGTGTAATACAAAAAATATAGTGTCGCTTGAAAAGAAGAGACAGCGAAAAATAACGCGTTAATATTTGTCGTCGCGCTTTTATTTCGAAAGTTCCTCTTCCTCGGCATTAATCGTCGTCTCGTCTCATAAATGTTTCTTGCCGCGCGCCGCTAATGCTTCGCGTAACTAACAAACGCGTATAACCCGCGTGATATCTCGGTTCTCGCGAAACATTGAAATAAAACTACTACCGCAGGGCCCACCAACCCCCGTCCCCCTTTCCCTCTCATTTTTTCCCGGTCATATACGAATAACGCAAATTTCTCACCTGGCGTGCACCGGCGCGACGTTAACCAGGTCCCATTAATCTCACCGCCAGATCCCCCTTTCCCTTCCACCCCCTTCCAACCTGCCAACCCCCAAGTTTCTCGTTTAGGAGCGTGCCCGCATACCCGCCGTCCAACCGCCCCCTCTCTCCCTCCCTCTTCCCTTCCACCGACCAAGGATGAAGACCAGGGTGGTAATTAAAACGTGAATAAATAAAAGGCAGACGCGTAAATCCCGCGACATGAAAAAGCGACGGGGGCGAGAAGGATGCGGGTGCGCAGAGAAAGAAGGGAAGGGAAAGAGAAAGAGGAGAGGGACTGTGAAAACAATAAACTTGCGCCCAGCTTCACGAGCTCTTCGAGATCTTAATCGTCGACTCCACTAGGCCGCGAAGTCGCGAAGACCCTCTTTCCTTTCTCGGAGAGGGGTTAGGTTAGGTTAGGTCCTTTTTTTAAATAATCATAAGCCATTTCAATTGCAAGAGGGAGAAATAGAGAATACCGTCAGAGAAATGTACAAACATTTGCACAAACTTTATACGGTCTACCTTACGTTGGATATATGTCAGTTGTGTGGAACTTGCGGATCATGAAGTTTGCCGCGTACGCGGAGGCAAGTTCCATTGCATGTTCCATTCCGCATAAAATGTCTGTCATGGGGAAAACTTTGTAAAGAAACCTTCCGCGGAAATATCCGCATCCAGCATCCGGATCCATATACACGTATGTACAGAGTGATTTTAAATAGTTTAAGGGGATTCTAAACGCCCTTGAGAAGTTTATTGTTTTTTTCCTGTTTTATCGACAAAATGTGAGGTTAAATAACTATAAATCTATTTATTGGCTATACGGATTATTTTTTACCTGAAATTAGACCAGGCCGGATTTGACATTGGATAAAGGAATATAAGTAAATAACTAAGATTAAATTATGGCTCTGTAATATATTAAATATAAATCTAAATTGCAAGAAAGGCGTAAAAAACCATACGCGGATGTTGACCACATCCGCGCATGGCTCTTTACGCCTTTCTTGCGATTTAGATTTATATTTAATATAAGTAAATGTTTAGATATCAATTTGGAAGCCTAGTAAACAAAAATAACTTATTCTATATTTTCATGTGTGCACGAAAATGTAGGATTTATAGTTTATCTAACCTCACATTTTGTATATAAAACAGGAAAAAAAACGACAGACTTCTCAAGAACGTCTAGAATCCCCTTAAGTAGTAGATTTAAAAGTGCGAAACATTCTAGATAATCCTTTGACAAGCATTAAGAGAACTCTAAACATTTACTCTTATATCCCCCCTGAGAAATTAAACTTCTCCAAAGGAAGGTAAAAATTAAGTTTTTTATTTTTTTTTCAAATTTTGGACAAGTTAAAAGTAAGAAATTTGATGGATTTTTGTACTAGTAAGAATACTTGCTAATATATTTTTATAATCCTCTCGTGTCGTTATACAGAAAAACCAGCAATCTTTATTCAATTTTTTATTATAACTTTTTTAAAACAGATCGAAATGTGATCATATAAAAATATATGTTAAGCTTGATTCCTTCAGAAACTTTTTTCTTTTATTTTTGTCGACTTTACTAGAAAAAAATTACATTCTCATACACAGCAAATGTTAAATAGCATAGTTACAAGTTACGAAAAATTGAATTTTAAAATAAGAAAATAAGCAAAACAAAATTATAGTAAAGTTGGACAAAAATGGAACAACAAAATTTGAGAAAAAAAATAAAAACCTAATTTTTACCTCCCTCTTTGAAGAATGTAATTTCTCAGGGAGAAATATAAGAGTATATATATATATATATATATATATATATATATATATATATATATAAAATCCTTTTAATTTTTAATAAAAAATTATCTTCTACAATTTTTCGTACTTATGTAGAGAACCTTACTAAAATATTACTAAAATTAATAAAAATCTAATTTTCACTTCTCTCTCTTTGAAGAGTGTAATTCCTCAGAGAGAGAGAGACATAAAAGTATATATATATATATATATATATATACATATATTTATATGAAAGATCTCCTTAATTTTCAATAGAAAATCATCTCCTAAAATTTTTGTACGTATTTAGATCCCTTGTTTTCCCGAATAACTTATTAAAATTCCCACTTCAAAATGCCTTCGATTGCATAAGTAAGTCTCCAGGTTCCCTCTCTCTACACGTTTCGGGATAAGTCCTGATCCCGATTCGACGTCTCTCTCCGAGAGATAGAGGAGGGAATCCGCAGGGATAATTGATTCCTTCCGACTTGACGGTAGATCCAATCACGATCATTGGGAAAGTTAATCGAGTGGAAGGAAGCGCGCGATTTCCCTCTCCCTCTCTCTCTCTCTCAACTCTCTTTCTTTCTCTTGGCGCATCTGCCGTAGTTGTAGTATTCCGCAACGTTCGTGTCATGGTTTATTCGTATTCGAAACGACACTATTCAGTCATGTAGCTTTGCTTAAAAATTCATTATCCTGCCGCAAAATTATCCCCTTTAAGGAAATCCTAAACGTCCTTGAGAAGTCTATTGTTTCTTTCCTGTTTTATCGACAAAATGTGAGGTTAGATAAACTATAAATCTATTTATTGACTATACGGATTGTTTCTTACCTGAAATTAGACCAGGCCGGATTTGGCATTGAATAAAGGAATATAAGTGAATGTTTAGATATCAATTTGGAAGCCTAATAAACGAGAATAACTCATCCTACAGTTTTGCACACATGATTTATAGTTTATATAACCTCACATTTTGTCGATAAAACAGGAAAAAACAACAGATTTCCCAAAGGCGCTTAAGATCCCCTTAAACTCCGTTAAGGACGATGACGCTTTTCCGTTCGGTGAAACCGGACACGTAATACGATTTCCGAAAATAAATATGCAAATTTGATCAGCCAAGCCGCGAGAATAATTTCAATGGCCGCGCGATCGATACACTTTGAAAGAAATATATTCGGACAGAGAGAGAGAGAGAGAGAGAGAGAGAGAGTGAAAAATCGAAAGATCCCGTTAAACCGCGCGCGAAAATAGGAAGGGATATCGTTATATGTACATTTTCGATTCGATCATCCGAAGCGAGTTTGCTCATTTGCTTGGCTCC
Organism: Nylanderia fulva; assembly: GCF_048542155.1. Classification (NCBI taxonomy): domain Eukaryota; kingdom Metazoa; phylum Arthropoda; class Insecta; order Hymenoptera; family Formicidae; genus Nylanderia; species Nylanderia fulva. Next base: position 601,140 of record NW_028190390.1, on the reverse strand, counting down.
ATTTGCTCGCAATTAAACAAACATTTTGTACTCGCATACGTAATTGTTTAGACAAGAGATGATTTAATGAAGATCAATATTCCCACTTTTACATCACGCGCTATTTCGCGTGTGCTTAATAATGATGTTTATTGGCCGCACGCGGAGAGAGAAACGATATCTCGTATCATCATCATCATCATCATCATCATCATCATCATCATCATCATCATCATCATCATCATCGTATATATAAAGCATATTTCAATCATCATCGTATATGCACGCAGTGCGAAAATATCTTATCTCGCATGTGCTTATTTAATACGCGCACGCAACCATTTTCCGCAAAAGTTGATGTAATTGATATTCGATGTTTCGGCACGCGTTTCAGCGCGATTAATTATTGAAAGGCTATTAAAAACTTATACCGCCGTCCGTAACATCGTTTATTATCAGATTCATCGCAGATACTAAATAGGTATTTTAAGAGGATAAGTTGTGATGCGATGAAATTAAAATGTGACACGATATTTCTTTTAATATGTGACACGTCATTATACAAGTATGTATAATGACGTTATCAATCTATATATAAAATTCTATACAATTTAATCCACTAGTGTTTCGCCGTAACTTTATAAAGACTTTATTAATTCTGCTAAATTACTAAAGTGTTGTTTCGAAAACTAATAGAGAGCAATTTGATTAGCGAAGCTTCAAATAAATAATGAAAAGAGAATCTCGATAAAACGTATTAATAAATATCAAATATATTAAAAGCAATAAAAGCACATGGCGGTATATTTAAATATTTAAAGTCCAAAAAACTTGATTAAAAAAGAAATAAAATCTTATATGTATCAAATTATACATGAAAAATTTAATAAAGCTGTTTAATCTATTTCCTTCTTATTTAATCGCGCGACAAAAAATATATAACAACTATCGGATAAAGACACAGTTATTTATCCGTCGAGCTATGAAGTAATAAAGTCTCGCGATCATGTTTAAAGGTATTAAAAAATCACAATAAACGTTCTAGGAATTTAAAAGAAGAATGCGTTTAAGAATTTTAAAATGCAGATTTCACGTCACATCGCGAATGCCAATATTTTTAAATTGCGACGAGGAATCTGTGCGATATACTAATAAATTAATAATGTTCACCGATATAGGGGCAAATTTATCTCTCACAAGGAAGAGAAAGAGAATCAGGATTTTTTCCAAGGGGGGACACAATTTTAAAAATATTAATATGTAAAATACTTATTAAATTTGAAACCAGAAAAAATGTATTTTCCTATGAAATTAAGTATTAAAACGCTTAAGAGAATGCTGATCATGACTGTTTCATCGACTTTGAGTTCAGGCTTTTCTTTTTACTGGCTATACAGATTGAAAAATCTTTCTCCACAATTAAAGTACTGATAATAATGAACGGAAAGCGCTGTAATTTCATTTAAAAAAACAATAAAATGACAGTTTTTTTATCGGCCTCTTGCATCAGCTCATAACAATACTTATTTAATACAAAAGTTCTGCAGTTTATTCGTGCACAAAATATGATGCTCCGAATAGAGATGACATGAAAGAATAATACAAAAGTAATAAAAATAAGATTAAAAGCCTGTATCAAAAGATTCTTCAATCTGTATATTCAATAAAAAGCGAACCTAACCTAACTTAAAGTCGGTAAAACAGAACAACGCAGCGTTCCCTTCAAGAGCAAATGTTTTTTACTGATTCCAGTGGGTGCAAACGCTTCCCCTGTGGATTCCTAGGGGAGAGGGCTGATGAAAAGGGGAGAGAGTCAATGATTAAGGCGCCTCAGCAGTTAGCGCGGACGGTCGATTATCGAGACGGCATTTGTATCCGCTTTCGAGACCACCGAGGGAGAGACTACCGTAAGATATTGGGCGAGATTCACTTACTCTCATGAATATGTATCTACATGGTCGAGTCTCTACTCTTCCGCTCTCGACAGTCATTATTCTTAATAACCGCCATTATACAACCGGCCAGGATTTTTTCTTTTTTTTTTTTTCGTTTTTCTTTTTTTACGCGCAGATGCGAAACGACGCGGTCGCAAAGCGACGACGATAACGAAATTACGTATATACGACAAATTCAAGAATAGAGACTCTCTTGTCTCGCACCGAAGTCTCTTCGTGACCGAGGGGAGGAAAAAAAAAGACGCCCGTTTCTTGCCGCGAAACGTTGCGTAACGAGCAGGCGTTGTCACGGATTAAAAGGAAGGGAGAAGAAAAAAAAAAAGGAAGAGGGAGATGCAGAAAAAACGCGTCTGGCAACGATTTATCTCGTTTATCGCGAACGAATTTCGCGGAAACGCGACGACGCTTTGATCAATTAATATGCCTCCTGTATTATTTGCGCGACCGTAATTATATCCCGCGAATTAATTACCGTATAATTATGTAATAATACTGGAAATATATCACTTATACATTATTACTGCATTATTGCGCCGACGATGAGGTTGAGCAGCGCGTAATATATCGCGGAATTACAAAACTAACCGATATGATTAATGCGCTTCGGGAGAAAACGCGGGAAAAAAAGGTGCATTTTTATGACAAGTGCGATGGTAATCGCTGCATCTCATTCGCATTCCGCCGTTATTAATTTTCCAGACGAGCTTGAAAATCGTCTCGCGCGTTGAAACCAACAATTCCGATAAATAATAATTTCTTCCGTTTGTAAAAAAAAAAAAAATCCCCCAAAAAATTCTCCCTCCGTACTTGACAGGGGGTTAATTACAATCGTCTTCCGATGTTTTTGACTCGATGTTCTTCCATTCCAAGAGCTTTGCCTGTTCTCATTTTAACACGCGACGACATCGATGTAATAATTCACCCCCCTCCCTGTAGTATTAAAATAATCTAGAGTATATTTTACAAAATCTCTCCACCGCCTGATATAATTTCCGCGTTAATGTATTCAGAATAACGACCTGTTATTATGACGGGATGAATAATGTACCCGATGAGTTATACCGCAGGATCTTAAGATCCTTTAACGTCATAACAGCTCGTTATTGCAAACAGAGGGTAGCGCGTAAAAAAATACGCATAAAAGTGACTTAACAAGACAGATACCGGTCCCTCTCTCTCTCTCTCTCTCGCCGCAATTAAAAGCGCTTTTTTTAAATAGCCTCACACGCTCCAAAATTTATCGTTTTTAATTTACAAATGTTTATCCTCTTCGGGAACGCACTAGACAGAAATTACGTGTTTTTTAAACCGTTTAGAGCACTTAAATAGAAACGTTTTAATAAACTGTATTAATTAAAAATATGACATCGGAGAACCTTCGGTGAATTATTTCACGCTTGAAATATATAACGCGAAATAATGTCAATATTTAATTTTAAAATTCGCGGAAAAACAACATCTACTTATTTATCGCGTAATATTGGACAGTTTATAAATTGAAACAAAGAAAATCTTTGATCGATTTTTCGATATTTCCATAAATATATAACTGAGATGAGAGAAAATTATACATTAAGTGTATTATTTTTGATCCGTGAAATTGACTTATATATTTCAAGAGATGGAGTTTTTCCTTCTTTTATATCAAACTTATTTTCAACTCAAACTCAACAGTTCCTTTTGAAAGAAAGAGAGGCATTTTTATTCCGCATCGCTCTTTTGCACGATTAAAAAAAATGAAACTCTCATTTTTCAAACGAAAGCCTGAGTGAGAGAAATAAACTTTGCAGTCGGTACAGTTTTCGTCGGAAAAATGACAATTTTTCATTCGAAATTAATTGAATCGACCCATTCAAAGCCGTCTCGTATTCTGGGAAAGCGTTTTACACGAGAATATTCGTACATGTAACCCGATTTTTAAAAATTTCGTAGTGCTTGAGGTTTGGGTAAAACTAATCCTCAATTATGTATCATTGAATTTCGGGGAAAACAACATTTAGGAGGAAACGGTTACATAAAAAACTAAACGGAATTGAAAATTCACGGTTCTCTGTATATCCGTATAACGAAAAATTACGAACATACGTGTAACATTCAAAATACACAGAGTAGTTGTATCCAATTACTGCTTTTTCTCGTCGCCGATGCTGGGAGGTAGAGAAGGTTAAAATGAAAGGCAACCATTATATGTGCTTTCAAATTGACTCGCATAAACGTAGGGGGGAAAATATGAGCATTAGCGGGAGCCGGTCATCAAAAATGCAAAGCCATATAAACTTTGCATCTCGAGTTTACGTCTAATTATGCGCATTAATGTTCGCTTTTTCTGCTTCCCTCCCTCTCTCTCTCTCTCTCTCTCGTTCTCCCTCGCTTTATATTTCAATAATAGCGGTACCTTTTCGTTGACGATTTATTTCGAGACACAGTATCACATGGAAAATAGTTTTCCATTTCGAAACCGTGTACACGCTTTTTGCAATTTTTGCACTGTGTATAGAGATTACAAAAATTATTTAATCTTCACTGACTCAATATTTTCTAACAAGAGTAACAAATAGCAAGCATAAAAAAAGGCAGGAAAAAATATCACCTGTACAAAACACGAACTGTTTATTGTTATCCTCAATTCTCTCGAAGAGAATAACAACTCTACCTGATTCGAATTAATTTCTCCAGCGCACACTGATCTATTTTATTTTTTATTTTGCAATTATAAAGACTCGTGCTTGCATTTTTTGCTTTTTTATCACCACTAACAAGCGTGGGCGTCCGCAGAGGATCTTGTCCCCCTTGGATTAGTAAAAAAATTGAGCAAATACTCTCCTTTTGAATAAACACTAAAATTTAGTTGCATATTTAATATAAAAAAATTAAACAAAATAATAGTATATTGTGTATCAAGTGCGGAAAGTTGACAATTGGTCACGAGTGCGGGGGATGGACGCACGAGCCGAAGACGAGTGCGACCACCCCACACGAGTGAACAATTGTCAATCCGCACGTGATACACAACTATTTTGTATTACAAGTGCAGGCAAAGTGGCTTTGTGCACGGCTTCAGCCGTGGGCAATGACTTTGAACGCGACTCAGCCGTAGGCAATGGCTTTGAACGCGGCTTATTCACTCACCGCGTCGCCGCTAGATGGCGGCGTGGGAAATCGGCCGCTTTCCGCACAGAAAACACGCACACAAAGTGCCACTTTGCCTGCACGTGTAATACAAAAAAATAAATGTAAAAAATTAAGAACGAGCAAGAAAAATTAATTATGCCGTCTTTTGTAAAAAAAAATCCTGCTAACAAGTACCTACACCAGGGCAAAAAAAAGACGCGGTTTCCCCTTTAAATAGAATCAACTCGCTGTCGACGTGAAGATAATGGTTACCGATGTAATTCGTGCAAGCGTGTTTTACAACGCGCTTATATACAAGAACTCGTGTGCAGGCCGCAATTATCGCCGAAGGGAAAAACAAAGACGAGCTCGGAATTATTGTTGAGAGAACAAGACTGGAGACAAAAAAAACCCGGGGTGGGAAAAAAGAGGAGGAAGAAGCGCCTTCTCTCTCTTTCCGCGCGTTTTCCATTTTCTCCTCGGTCATTCGCCGTGCGAAAGTAACGAGCCGCGGTCTTTAGAACCGACGTCGTCAACAATGATGAAGAAGAGCGCGGATGCTTTCTGAAGACTCCCCCTGGCAGCCAGCAACGATGGGACGCGGCGATACAGCTCGCGTTTCTTTCATCCCTGCGAAGGGAGGCGCGCGTGTTTCACACGTCAAAAGGAAAAAAAGAGAGAGACTGGATTATCCTCTAAGAGAGCGCGTGACTTCGCACAATCCCAGGCTTTGTTATCTAAGCCAACCGATTCGTATAGCCTTTGCCGCGGCAAAATCGAATGTTTCCATCCCCCGAGGAACCCTCTTCCCCCCCCCCTTCTCACCCCCCTGGACTTTCATTGATCCGACTCGCGAGGCGTCTCTAAAGACGCAATTGTAACGCCCAAGTTGTAATTGAGGTAATGGACGGAATAAGGGCGCGCCATTAGTTATTACGGCGCGTTGTCGCGCAGCCATTTGGCTCGCCGAATCGCGGGAACCGTCTCCAGGTGAGATCGTTTTCGGCAGAGGGGCACGAGGGATCGGAGGGATCGAAGGATCTAAACGGAGGGGTAATTAGACGCGCGCCGAGGATTAAAATAACGTTCTCCTATGTAATAATAACGGCTCCGTTATCGTTACACCAATTCTGCCAAGAGTGATACTCGAGCGCCATTTTGTTTCCTTCGACTATTTGAATTTTATGTTCAAATATATTAGAGCAAATATTAAATATTTCATTCAATTAGAAATAAAAATAATATGCCATCACCCTCCTTTTTTATGAGAATTTTACATTTCTCACATCGTTGCACCATGCAACTTCTTTATTCCGTTAAAAAATGTTTTTGATTGTGTCTTCTGCTTCTTTGATCTTATAGCAGCCCAGATTATGTGTTTGGACCCCTTAAGGTGATCCTAAATGTCCTTGAGAAGTCTGTGATTTCCGTCCTGTTTTATCGACAAAATGTGAGGTTATGATTCTTAGAATTCATAATTCTGTAACCAAAATATATGAGACTATACAGATTGGGAAGTATTTTTTCTGTACAAATTAAAGTATTAATATTAACAAAGGACGAAGCGTTCTAATTTCGAGTCAAGAACAATCCGTACAGCTAATAAACACATTTATAGCTGAATCTAACCTCACATTTTGTCGACAAAACAGGAATGAAACTTAGGTTAGCTTAGGCTCCCCTGCTGTGAGACGAAGATTTGGAAAAGAAACGATGCATTCCTGACTGAAGCAACAATTAAAAATTTTATTTTAATGAAATAAAAAAGTTGATGCGATGGTGTGTATTAAAAAGAAAGGTATCGCGTATAAAAAATGATATACATATATCAAAATATTTAATTCGTTGTTACATTTTGAAACCCTCTCGCAGTAATTGAAGGGAAAAAAGTCGATCGAAATTTTCAATGAACCATTCGGTTGCTTTAATGATGCTAAACAACGTTTCGGAAACGCAAAATACGTTCTACTAATTGTATATCGTCAAATTGAGACGCAAGTGAATTTCTAAAGATGCAATTGTCGCGCAGTGAAATTCCTAATTAAGGCAATAGCGCAGAAATAAGGGCTACGTATACGGTACAACGTCGATGATAAATTTCCTTAATAGTGATTAAAGTTGAAGTACTACCTAAATGTCATTGCGCTATCTGTTGAATTAATTAACGCAGTTAACTCTTATTATCAATTTACTTAAAGTTCCCACGTATTTCGAAATAACATCGTCGTGGGCCTCGCTTCCTCGACAAGACAATACCTGTAAAATCCATCTTTTTGACATTTGGTAATAATATATACGTACAATCGCTTACTAAAGATATATACACATATTAAAATGAGAGAACTATAATGAATAGATGATCGCAATCAGATCCAGGTTTACATCGTAATTAAACTCCGTCCCGTCGAAATTTTCGAACGAGACGCGGACAGAGGGAGAGTTCTCGCTATCGGAAGTTGAGAATTGCTAGTTAACTCGCCGCTTGTAGAGTAATGCATATATAACTCTCGCAGAAACGCGATGATGACGAGCTCGACGAACGATGATAAACATCGAACGGCTAATAAGTTCTTGAAACGGGTAGGAAAATTCGCAAACTTTAAGATTGCCACCATCCGGCTTTTCCGGTGCTCGCCGTATATACAACGTCCTATGTATCCCTCGACGTTAGCCGAAACGTCGTCCCGTGAATCCCGTCTTTCTCTCTCTCTCTCTCTCTCTTGGCTTTATATACAGCTATTTGCCCGACGCGACTCGAGCTACTGCTATACTGCTACCGGATGGCGACCCGGTATCATTTGGCTTGACTTAAGTCGGGCAAGACGGCAAAACAGCTAACTACGAGTAACGATCCTCCAAAGTAAGCAATTAAAGCCGTGCCGCTGACTCGTCGGCGCAGTTTAATGCAAATTTCACGCGGAAAGAAGCTCGTGTAAGTAGTTCGGTTGCCGGAATTCTTCGTGGTCTCCTCTTTCTTTCCAAAAAAAGACAAATTCGATTTTACTGCAAGGATACCCGATTACCGATTCATAATCTCTTTGCAAACAAAGTTCATAAAAATGTCAAAGATTTATGTAATTGTAAAAAATTAATGTAAATAATTATATAGAGAAATATGTCCTTTAATAATAAATCAAACAGCGTCCTTAATTAGATTTAAATCGAGGAAACAGTTTCAATCATTCACAACTAGACACGAATCTGAAGATTAGAAGATTACAGCAAGTAGTAATGATAGATTGCAGTTTTCGAAGTGGAGTATCAAATTATTTAAACGATCCTAAATGTCGAATAATAAATGCTTTTTCACGATTAAAGCGCGAACTTACCGATTTTATATTAAAAACAAAAAAATTAATTTTTTAATTAAAAAAACATTTGTTCACTCTTACTTCAATCGTGAAAAAGCATTTATTATTCTATTCGACGAATAAAAAGAGAAGGGTAAAATTTAATAGATAAAACAGAACGGCATTTAGGATCCCCTTATTAAAAGGCAATTAATTAAATTAAATTCATAACAATGAGTAAGTGTCATCATAAATGTCGAATCTCGGGCGACGATCGACGACCCCTTCTACATTCCGAGAGCGAATTTGCGGGAACGGCAGAGAATTCGCGGGCAACAAATCCGCGACGCGTATCAGTCTTGCCTCTAATGGTGGATAGAATTAATTATACGCAACGTATTAATCATCGATCGCATTACTTTGAATTCGAGCTAACGCCGCGCGATCCTATCCTTTGGGGAAACGGTAGGGAGACTAATTATGATGGAGTGACTCGCATCTCTCCGACGTCTTCTATGCCCGGCATCTTCCGCGCATTCCTTCCTCTCTCTCTCTCTCTCTCTCTCTCTCTCTCTCTCTCTCTCTCTCTCTCTCTCTCTCTCTCTCTCTCTCTCTCTCTCCCGCGTCTTCCTCTCGGAACAAGGACGGAGAATTTTGCGCGCCGTGTAACTGTGCGGTTTACTTCCTCCTTCCCTTTCCTCCCCCACTGTGGAAGAGGCAGCCGCGGATTTCGCATGATAGACATACGACGGTGTTGCACGACGGGCGAAACAAAACGCAAGACAAACGATCGTCTGCGCGAAACTCTCGTCCGCGGGAAAAAAAGAAATTCGCGTTTCCTTCAAATTTAGACGCGTTTTTCAATTTGCGAAATTCCTCACGCGCGCGTGAGCTTTAATTAAAATTATCAAGATTAATTGCAACGCGATACGTTTCGCCGGAACTAATTTTTCATTTCTTACTTCGCGGCGAATAATTAATTAAATACGCAAAATACGAGCTATCCACTTTGTCACATTTTTACTGTGTCTAATTGAAAGATATGTAATCTTAAGGGGACGCTGAACATGACTGTTTTACCGACTTTCAGTTCAAGGGCTTTTCTTTTGATTGGCTATACAGATTGAAAAATTCTTCTCCACAATTAAAGTACTGATAATAATGAACGGAAAGCGCTGTAATTTCGTTTAAAAAAACAATAAAATGACAGTTTTTTATCGGTCTCTTGCATCAGCTCATAACAATACTTATTTAATACAAAAGTTCTGCAGTTTATTTGTGCACAAAATATGGCGCTCCTAATAGAAATGACATGAAAGAATAATACAGAGGTAATAAAAAATGAGATTAAAAAGCCTGTATCAAAAGATTCTTCAATCTGTATAGTCAATAAAAAGTGAACCTAACCTAGGGTTCAAGGGCTTTTCTTTTGATTGGCTATACAGATTGAAAAATTCTTCTCCACAATTAAAGTACTGATAATAATGAACGGAAAGCGCTGTAATTTCATTTAAAAAAACAATAAAATGACAGTTTTTTTTATCGGCCTCTTGCATCAGCTCATAACAATACTTATTTAATACAAAAGTTCTGCAGTTTATTTGTGCACAAAATATGACGCTCCCAATAGAGATAACATGAAAGAATAATACAGAGGTAATAAAAAATGAGATTAAAAAGCCTGTATCAAAAGATTCTTCAATCTGTATAGTCAATAAAAAGTGAACCTAACCTAACTTAACTTAACTTAAAGTCGGTAAAACAGAATAACGGCAGCATTTCCTTAAACCGAGTGTTTAATTTTTTTTATTTATTTTTTAAGAAAAAGAGTGAAGATTTTTAATATATATATTGATGGATGTGCATAAAACGCGGGAAAAAATGTATCATCTCTAATCAGAGCAACGAAATAAATGCGACGTTTGAACGCGCCTGTGAGTAGAGTTAGACTTGTTAGCGTAAAGGGTTAATTTAATGGAGGCAAAGAACGCCTGAACGCCTGTGGCTAACCAGACTGGACCTACCAGCAGTAGAGTTAATCCTTTGCTCTCCAACTAGGAGAATTATGGTGGAAACGGATGCGGGCATTCTATGTAGACATCTAACGCACATTCCTCTTAGTATCTCATTCTATATTATGTGCTTAAACACCTTTCATACACGATGATGAAAATTAAGTCCTTAATTTCTTAACACTGCACAAAGATGATAACAGGAACGGGACGCTATTAGTAAAAGAAATGTGAAAAATAGCGAGCTTGAATCTAATAAAAAATAGTCGATAAATTGCACTGAATAAACATCAAAATTTTATACATGAAGAAGAAGCCATTGTCTTAATTTTATAATATATAGTAATAATCTTACAATATAATATACGATATTTTATATATTATATAAAATGTGAAAATAATATAAATATAGAAATATTTATACAAAGTGTATCTAAATAAGTGCAAAAAATTTTAGGACATAATTCTTTGTCAAAAATTAAGGGTGGTTTCTTAATATAAAATAAATAGAAAAATGAAATTTGGTGGATATTTTCCATTAATAAAAAAGATATTTATTTCATATTAAAAATTTTTTTTAATTAAATATATGTTTATATAAGAAACCCTTCTTAATTTTTGACAATGAATCATCTCAAATTTTTCGCGTTTATTTAGATACATCCTATACATAAAATATGATTATCGCGCTAATTATGATTGACAATAATGGAATTTCTGAAAATTACACGATAAAAAAGAGAGACAGCTTGTACCAAGCAAAAGCATTTTCTTAATTATCTTGTGAATTATCTCGCGGGTGTGCGACGTGAACGGATTACTTCGCTGCAGGATGGATTCTGATCTCCGAGAGAGAGAGAGAGCTCAGAGATAATCGCGAAAACAGGCGCGCAAACACGCAGAGAGGGGTTGAAGAGCGGTTGCGTAACGCGGCTCGCAACGCGACACGACGGCACGCACAAAACGGAGATTAATATCGCCGTAATTCGTTGGGCAAATATTTATTTCGTGCTTAATTAATCGTTAGCTTTTAATGGCCGTGCCATATTTCCCGGCTTGTTTGGCCGTCCAGGCCCTGGCGCGCCGCAGCCATTCTATTATAAATTATAACGCGGCCTACCATTAGAGAGAGAGAGAGAGAGACGCGGAGCCGTGCTTTTATCGCCGAACGCCCATGAATTATCAGTGTTGACCTTTGCTCGTCCAAACCTCCCCCCTTCGTTACGCGATTCCGCTAAAGGAAAAAAGATCGCCCGCAATTAACATCCCCGCCGAAAATGGTGCCAAACCGCCGATATCGGGATATTTCCAAACGAGGGTAACATTTTTCACAATTCGCTTTTAATATCCCCCCTATCCAGTGTTTGCTGTTATCGAAATACAATTATATAGATGATCATCTAGATAAAATTTTGGCGTCATCTTATCTTTATATAGATAATAAAAATATGTATTATAATAATAATAATAATATAAAATATGTATTATATATCTGCAACTTAGATGAAAAAAAGTATTATCTTTACTAAATTATCTAGATAATTTTCAGATAATTTTGGTTCAGAATCATAGCACATAAAAATACTTAAATAGTAGACTTTAAGTAGTAAGCGATAAAAATTTAGAAATAGTCTTATATAGCAGTCTTAAAAATTATTATCTAGATAAATCGTCATATAATTTTATATTTTATCTAGATAGATTTAAAACAAAATCATTTTCATCTTATTTAAGATAAATTTACACCTAACATCTTACAAATAAAAATTATTATCTAGAAAACTATCTAGATAAATCGCCATATAATTTTATCTTTTATCTAGATTTAAAACAAAATCATCTTAACAAGAATTTACATATTTTTATCTCATCTTTATCTAGCTAATTTTAAAATCATCTAAGCACAACACTGCCCCTACCTATATTTTATCCCCAAAGAAGCAAACGGGGAGCCCATTTCAGCGATATACATATTATCCCTCCCATCATTATTAATGCGATCGCGCTGAAGGGAACCGAGGAGAGAAGACGTTCGCGTTCACAAAGACATTACTTCGCGAGAGAGATACTTTTGGGGTGCAAAACGCGCCCCCGGGGCACCGAAACCATCGCGCAAACGCGCGAGGAACGCGATTCTCTCTCTCTCTCTCTCTCTCTTGCAGGATTGAAGATGAAACGAGGTCGAGAGAGAATATCGCAATCGGTGCGCGAGTGAGTCTCCCGCGGTCGGACCCCCGTTCGCCACCGACTCCGCCGGTGGTGGTTGTCTGGCCATAGTCACGCTAGCACTACTAATTGCATGTCCGACCAAAGTATATCACTACCACTGCCACCCATCGCGGCCCGCCCATAGCGCGCTGAATCCCTCTCGTTTCGCGTTGCACATACTATTCAGTATTCCTCTCCCTCAGGCGTCCTCCCCCTTCGCCACCCATCATCCCCCTCTTTCTCTCTCTCTCTCTTTCCCTCTTTCTTTCCCTCTCTCCATCAGCCGTCCCGGATACACTCGTATCTCTCTGGCGTACGTTTTAGAACGCGCGCCGTATTACCGGGCATGGAAGTTGAGCCCCGCTTTATTCGAGTTATTCGCGACTGTTTTGATTAGGTTCACCGCGGAGGCAACGGCTGGTCGCGACAGGCGGTTTAGATTCAGTTCCACGATCCAACTTTCGTCCGAGCTACGCTTGTCGCGGCCGCGAGATAACTCGGTATATATCCTGCCGTAGAACGCGCATTTACATCGCGAGCAATCATCCCCCGACTGATTAGTATCGTAATAACTCGCGCGATTCGCGGAGAAAAAATGTTAGATTACATCTGAAATTTAGTTGACAGCTAATTCTCCGTTTAACTATGTAGCTTAAGAATATTAGTTATTTTAATAATGGGCGTTCGCAGAATTTTTTCCAGAGGGGCATGATTAAAATTTTCTTATTGTTATTCTTTCTTAATTTTTTGAATTCGATTTTTTATTATTATAAATCATAGAATAATTTCCGTGTCGACAGTGAAATAAACCTGACAATTTTATTATTTTATATTACACGTGCAGGCAAAGTGGCACTTTGTGTACGTGTTTTCTGTGCGGAAAGCGGCCGATTTCCCACGCCGCCATCTAGCGGCGACGCGGTGAGTGAATAAGCCGCATTCAAAGCCATTGCCCACGACTTCATGATTAAAATTTTCTTATTATCCTTTCTTAATTTTTTGAATTCGATTTTTTATTATTTTAAATCATAGAATAATTTCCGTGTCGACAGTGAAATAAAATTGCAACTGTCAAAAAGTTTTTTGTTCATAATAAACCTTGCAATTTTATTATTTTGTTATTTTAATATTTTTATGTTAAATAAAATTGCAAACAAATTCTAGCGTTTATTCACAAGGAGAGCAAATGCTTAACTTTTTTACTGATTCCAAGGGGGGCACATGCCTCTCCTAAAATTTACCTAAATTTCAGGTGTACTATAGAGACGGCTAAATTTTAACTAATATTTTTTCCTGTGTACGATTTTAAATTATCTCTGAAGATTCTTATCTCTCGAACCGATTCATGCATTCGTTCGCGACTCGTATATCCGAAAATTGATCAAAATAACTTGAAAAGAGAGCTGCCAAAAATACCTACTATTGAGTCTGTCTATGGTCGGTATTAATTTGGGTTAATTAAATTTATACGCGATACGTTTTCAAACAATGTTTTACCTTCCAGATCATATTACAATTTTGTAATTTTCTTTTATTACAAAGTTCCTTTTTATATTTTCCCCAAAAGCATCATTGTTTCGCATATTTTGATTCCTGGTTATTTAAATGTAAATACATTGTGTAAACAGCTCCTGTGTGCGTTGATAAACCTTCTCAGCAAGTAACAACAGCAGATGCAACAACAGCTAAAAAATTCGCAACTCTCGCGAAATCTCGCAGAAATCTCTTGATACGTAGAGAGCTTGCGTTGGAAATATTTTACAACGCAAATTCTCCGCTCATACCTATTTTCTCTCTCTCTCTCTATCTATCTACCATCCGGATATTCGAGATTCTGTTAATTTTCTATCGCGTCCCTCCTTTCGGTACAACGAAAAATCCAGTATCGAGTATTTAACATTGTTTTGGTACAATTATTAATTCCCTCCCTTCGAGGGAGACAAATAAAAAAATCTGTATTCTCCCTCTATTTAAAGCTGTTTGAACGACCTGGAATTGGATGGATTGATAATTCAGCGAGCCCACTTCAATCACCCTTCGTTATTCATGCGATTTCTGTTTACCTCTCTTCAGGCATCCCATTAATATTATAATAATCCTTCGTTACACGCCCACACACGTAATGTCAGCCGCTTGCTGACGGTCCCTTTCAGCGTCGTCAATCTGCCGTGCGCAAACCCGGCCTTGTGTCTTTGTTGCATCGCCAAAAGTATCCCTCTCTATCTCTCTCCGTTTGTTTTCCAGCTGGTGAAGTGTATCCGTGTCGAATTACGCAGAAGGTACGATTACCTTTGAACGGATAACGCGTGCTATCCCATATCTCCGCGTGTCCACTTTGTCCGAAAGCTCCGAGAAAGAGAGAGAGCGAGAGAGAGAGAGAGAGAGATAGCTTTCCCAAGAGAGATGGTAGGACATTGTGTCGCCATTAATCCGGGAATGGACACATATACGCTTCGTCACACTTCTCGAATGAGTATGTATAATCGGCCGGATTTGTAGAACGCGCGCGTGATAAATTCTCGGTCTGCGAAACGGAATATGTAATTTGTTATTACTAAGGGTGCTCGCTCTCTCTCTCTTTCTCTTCCGACCGACTTTCTTCCCTGGTCTCGGCGTATTATACGGCACTTCGTGCAATCGCTATCGTGTAAATCGTGACTCGAGAACACTAATTTCACCGTCTTCACCGTCTTCGATACGATAGAATAATGAAACATACCAGATGCATGTAAAGTAGGGTAGCGTGTACAGCTCGACGAATTAAATATCTTTAAAGGGAGGAGAGATTATACCGAGAGAGGAGAAGCCGGAGCACACAGATGCGCACAAGAGGAAGATTAAGGAGAAGGCGATTAATATTTGTCGGTCACCGCGGCGGATTAATCCCTGTAAAAATTGCACTTTTTCTTAAGGTGATGCCAGACTATTTCAACGATTATTCTTTTTGGACAAGTTATTCTTTTTATTAGCAGTCTGCACATGCGAAATAAGACCAGCGCGAACTTGGAATTGGATGCAGGAATATAAGCAAATGTTTAGATGTGAATTTGGAAGCTTAGTAAAAGAGAACAGCTTGTTTAAAATTTTCCACGATTAAGGAGATGCTGATCAAATCTGTTTTATCGATCGAAAAAGTGAGGTTAAATTCGACTGTAAATCTATTTATTGGCTATATTCTTGAAATTATAATGGCCCTTCCTCCCATTTGTTAATATTAATATTTTAATTATGCAAAAGAATTTATCAATTTGTATAGTCAATCAAAATATAAGCATTTGAACTTATAAAATCTCATAAAAAATTATGAATTGATAAATTCTTTTGCATAATTAAAATATTAATACTAACAAATAGAGAGGGGCATCATAATTTCAAGAATAAACAATCCGTATAGCCAATAAATAGTTTTATAGTCGAATCTAATCTCACCTTTTCGATCGATAAAACATATTTGGTCAGCATCTCCTTAAAGTGCATATAGAAACAAAGCGCGGACCTACCGATTTTTATTTCTTTGAAATCTAAAAAACAATTTTTGTTTTTAACGTAAAATCCGTAGATTCGCGCTTCGTTTCTATATGTTCTTTAAATAAAAAGACAAAGATGCGGAAAAATGATGTTTTCTAGATAAAACAGAACGGCGTTTAAGATCCAAACAGCAGTCCATCGACATGCTTTGTTCTTTGTTAGCCGGCGGAATTAGATTCTTTCTTCTGTTGCGCACATTCTCAACGAGTGTCGAACTCCCGCAAAAGCCGCGATTTAGCTTTGAACAACCAATGTCGACGCCTATCCTAACCGCTCCTTTTGCATCGCGAACCTTGTTCCCGCTTCCGCGTATTAATCCGACGAGACGCTCTACTCTCTGTTCGAGAAAGTTACATCTTTCGCGCGTGTTAGCGCGAACGCATAATTCATGTACACTTTCGCCGCTGTACCTCAATTATTCTCTCTTAATTAAATACCGCCGTTAATGCGAACGCGTTCGTTATTAACGGTGAATCTCGCGTTCCCCTATCTCTCTCTCTCTCTCTTTCTCTTTCTCTCTGTCTGGTGCGCGCGATATTCTTCGTTACGATATCCCGAAAGCTTTGTGTGTCCTTTGTTGTTTCGTCAGGGGAAACTGTTCCACACCCCAGGCGTCAGTTCTCGTTTTCACAGCGCGACCGACACCGGTTCGAATTTCACGAAAACCACCGCGATTTACCTTTGTAAACACATCCGATGCATCCCCCTCCCCTCTCTGACACCCCTTTGCCTACAGGGTCAATCCATCCGCCATCGATCCGCTTTTAATGAATGACGTCGTCCTTCCTATTACGCCGATTTGCGCGCGCGATTACGCTCATTCGTCTATTAATCAATTTGCGAAATTTGTTTTCCTTATGAATGAATCATTGTGACAAGGGTGTTTGGTAAAATTTTCAACTCAATCGCCCCGCTTCTTTGTCTATTTAATTATGCACTTAATCATTCAATTTTCACGAAATTATTATCTATAGGTAAAAATATATGAGATGTGACAACAATTCGAGATGTCAAAATTTAATTTTAATAAATGGTAGTAATTCAATCGACCAACTCTGGCAAATAAGTAATTTTATTGAATATTCGACAAGTTTGTTTTAAGAACATAGCACTTGATAAGGGCCGAAACGTTGTGAATATTCAATAAAATTACTTATTGGCCAGAGTTGGTCGATTGAATCACTACCATTTTTTAATTATCATCTGGTGACTTTATAGTTTTATATCGTTTAATTTTAATGTTTCAAAGTATAAAATTTCCATGAAATAATAAAATGCAGTTAAATAAACATAAGATTTCTTGTGAGATTTTTCTAGGAAAAATGCATATCATACAGTTTGCATCTATTTAAAAACCCTTTAGAATAAAAATACATCAAATGGCATTTCTACATTCTCTCCCTTTCTCTCGTATTTTTATCTTCAATTTATCTTCAATTATTTATTTCGTAAAAGAAGATCTCCAAGTTTGACAATTCGCAGTGAATTTTAACATGCTTTGATGATCCGCAGTATATATAATCTTGTTACTGTAATTTTTCTACTGTCAACGACGAAATTGCCCTCCCTTTGTTCCTTATTTTCCTTCACGTGCCCATTTTCTCGACGAAAGCTATGCAAATTCCATGAGAGCCACGACTTAGCTCTATAAACAACTCAAAGAACGATCTCTTATTTTTCATCGCTCTGCTTCTCCGCGCTCATTCTTCTCCGTTACACATTTAAACAGATTTTTCGATTAACGTGCAAGGCATACGAATTATATATTATTGCATAAATATGCGAGTTCGATAAAGTATTAAAATGTGTGCGAGATTAGATGTCTCTCGTTAAAATTACACATTTCACCGTTTGCGTTTCGTATTAATTTGTCTTTCAAATCTTTTATCAATTTCCGCCTTTATACTGCACATTTTTTTTTTTTTTTGAAAAAATCATTTATTAATCAATTGTATTATTCATGTTTCACTCATCAAATATAAATATAGAATAACATATATATGTATATATGTAACTTTTTTTTCAAGTCGTTTATTAATTCATTGTATTATTCACACATTTAAATATTTAAAGATAGAATAAAATACATATATATTTTTTTTCTATAAAATTATTAAATATACACATATATATATATATATATATATATATATATTTAATAATTGTATAAAAAATGTAAAATTATTTATTAATCAATTGTTATTTACACGTCTAGATTATAAAAAAATATTTAAGGATATGGTAAAATATATAATTTTCCCTTCTGTATATGTTTCTCTGTATATTATATTTCTTCATATATTAAAGTATTATTGAGATCACGCGATACTGTACGGAAACGTTTCTAACTTTCAAAATACGTGTCCAACTGTAAAGATGTTAATCAGTGTCTATAGCACAACTCTCTTGCAACATATATGGTATATATATATATATATATGTATATATAAAAATCGATCGCAGTTAAATTAGCTCCTCCAACTGAGTCTGAGTCATATCGCTTGCCACAGTACCCACGTTCCATCGAGATAGCGGGGTGATTTCTTGGCAACAAATTTCCTACATCGTGAGCGCAACTACCTCTCTCTTTCTCTCTCTTTCGCACCCTTTCTCCCTCTTCCATCCGACCATCTTCTCCTTCGAAAGGGACCCCTTCTCTCATCTCGGCGACAAGAGAGCACGTCTAACAAATTCCAATACGAGCCAAGATTCACCTTTGTAAACATCCAAGGGGTGCGCGCGATCTCCCATCCTCCTCCCTCCGCCTCGCTTCTCATCCATCTTTCTCTCCTCCCTCGGCTGACGCGTATCGCGATTAATCCGCCATTCAAGCGCGAACGCCCGGCCACGTCGCCGGAAAAGAGCTGTGCGCTCCAACTTCCGGTTCTCGCCTAGCGGGGTAGCTGTACAAGAAAACGCGAGATATCCCGGGTGCGATACGGCGGCTCGCGATCCGCCATTCTTTGTATGTGTATCTATACACTACTGCTCAAAAGTATTTGCCCACCCTTAATTTAAGAGAAAACTCGAAAACCAAATTGTGTCTATTGCCTTTCTTATCTGAAAAGAAGAGAGGCATAATTGTCGAACTTCATAAGACCGAAAAGAGTAATAGACAAATTTTTTATAGTCATTTATAGTCATTCATTTATAGTCATTATATAGTCGTTATTTTGTGGTCGTTTATTTATAGTCATCAATTTATAGTTATTTATAATTGTTATTATAATTATTAATTTATAGTCATCAATTTATAGTTATTTATAGTCGTTATTATAATTATTAATTCATAGTCATTTATAGTAATTTATTTATAGTTAATAATTTCTAGCCGTTTATAGTAATTTATTTATAATCATTAATTTATAATCATTTATAGTCATTTATTTATAGTGATTTAAACACAATTTAGCTAAGTGGGCAGATACTTTTGAGCGGTAGTGTATGTATGTGTATATCTGACGGATAACGTCGCCGTTTTATTTCTTTGTTACGTTTAATTAACCCTTTGACGCTAATCTCGTCACGACGCCGACGCCCGTATCTCATCTCGCGCGTGCTCGATCTTATCGGGACGCGTTCGCATTTTCGACGGGAAATTCCTGCGAAAACCGGAGAATCCGAGGCACGATAGCAATGTGTTCAATATCGCGACATTCGAGCCCGTCAGAGACGATTATTATCAGTCGCGAATAATGCACCGGAATCAAGTTTACGGAGCGACGAGATTGCGCTATGGTTTCTTGCAGGGGAACTCATGCTTTGTTATTAATAGTTGTTTTAATGAGCACGATGGAGTAAATAAATTTAGGAACTTTGATCCTTAGTTAATCGCGAAAGGTAAAGCGCAAAACTTTATGCATTTTTTATGTGCGATCATCTATCCGCGAATGCGTTCAGATAATCTTCTGTTGTGTTTTATTTCCAATAATCTTCATCAGTTTCTTTAAAAAAATTAAAGACATCTTGCACCCCACGTGACTAATTAAGTAACTTTTGTTACACAGTAGGGAAATTTGTGTTTTCTTGTTAAAACGGTCTTCATTGAAAAGTTTGTTTTAAAAAATTAAAAAATTTTATTATTTTTTGTTTTATAATATAAGTGGAAATGATAAAATTAAGATTTTAGTTAATTTTTACATTAAAACTATGTTTATGTAAATTTTACACAAATTTCATGTTAAATTACTTTAAATTTTGCATTTATTTTGTGTTAAAATAATAACACAGGATTTGCGTCCCCATTTAATATAGTATATCCATATTATGTTAAATTAACAAAAAAATTTCTGTGAACCGTTTGGGACATCTGTTTTTTACAAATTTTTCAACTGTGTAGGTAAATATATTAAATTCAAGTGTTTTGTTCTCAAATATTGATTTAGATTAAAAATTTGTGGCAAGCATAAATACTTTTGTAATTCATAATTTATGAAGTAACAGAAAGATAAAATATTACAATAGTATATTGTGTATCAAGTGCGGACATTTGACAATTGGTCACGAGTGCGGGAGCCTTCGGCTCGTGCGTCCATCCCACACAAGTGAACAATTGTCAATCCGCACGTGATACACATACTATTTTGTATTACAAGTGCAGGTAAAGTGGCTTTGTGCGCGAGGTGGTCGATCGCACGTCGTCATCTTGCGGCGGCACGGTGCGGGAATAGCCGTGTTCAAAGTTATTGTCCACGGCTTTAGCCATAGACAATGACTTTGAACACGGTTCAGCCGTAGGCAATGACTTTAAACGCGGCTTATTCACTCACCGCGTCGCCGCTAGATAGCGGCGTGGGAAATCGGCCGCTTTCCGCACAGAAAACATGCACACAAAGTGCCACTTTGCCTGCACGTGTAATACAAAGAAAATTTCTCATATAAAAGTAACGAAAAAATAATTAAATTAAAGAAATACTCAATTTATCTCTAGATTGCTAGAAAGGAACTTTTTTAATGAGCTGGGATCATTCTTATCTCACGCAGCTAATTATAAGGATTAAAATATCTTTCTTATAGAAATTGGTTAAGAAGCATCCATGGCACAACTTATCATCTCATCGACTCTGCAAGTTATAACGGATCACGCCGCACATCAGAATTGCTACCCTTATTTAATTAGTCGACTAAATTAACGCTCGTTACGGAGGACGAAGAAAAAATATAATATCCCGAATCGAAATCGCTAGTGTATAATCTTCGAAATTTCCTTCCCACCATTAGCTCGCGCGCCGATAACCCAAATGTTAGTTCTCCATGTATTCTTTGATAAGAATAACTCCAACCCGTAATCCGCCGCTTTAGGCTGCCTCTCTCTCTCTCTCTCTCTTTCTCTGAGTGAGCGTCTGTTATTCGCGTTTCCCTCTCTCTCGTATGTGTTACGTACGTAATAAACTCTATCTATCTATATATCTGTCTGTAATGACCGACATTACTGGCTCACAGTCGGCCCGCACTTTACGAAACGCGGGTAATGACTATCCCACCCCGTCTATCCCTCCCCTCTCATGTCGTCGTCGACGAACTCTCGCGCGAACCCACCCTCCCCACATCGATTCCGCTCGCGAAGCCGTGACGGAGGAGCTCGCGGAGCACCTCGGGGGTGAGTTTCACGCGCGGGATAGGGCTTGCCTCTCCCTCCCTCTCTCTCTTCGCGTGAGCGAGCGTGCTCGGTCACCGGTACCGAGTCACCCGGTAAGTGCCCATTCGTGTGCACGTGTCGTATATACACGTGCGAACGTGTCTGCGGTAACATTCGTGCGAACGCCAGTGAGTGTTCTGTGAGTGGGCGCTCGAGCGCTCGCCGGCCGCTTTATTAATGGCCCGCAAAGCTCCGAGTTACACCAATTTCTCCCGCGAACTCTGTTATTTCGAGCAGGAACACCCCCTCCCCCCCCCCACCCCTCCTTGTACCCCCGGGGGCGCTCGAAAAGAGAGCCGGCCGCGCTAAATGGAAAGAGTTGCGGCCTTGCAAATTACACGCCCGCGATTACCGACCGATAATTACACGCGCGTTCGTTAATGGGCGACCGATCGGAACGCGACATGTTCTAATTGAGCATCTACCCTCCTCCCTTCTTTTAATCGTATGCTATTGATACCGCTGTTCAGTTCGTTGTACACGCGACGACGAACAAACGTTTCTCGATTAAGAATTATTTCGCGAGTAAAATAATAGAGTCTGGTGTATAAATTACATTCAGGCATAAAAGGGATTATTAATAAATTGTATAAATAATATATATATAAATAGTATAAATAATAATATAAATAATAATATGAATAAAAAGTATAAATAATATAATTGATAAATAATATAAAATTCCCCCACTGTGTACAAAATAAGTTTTGTGAGAAATTTAAGGGAATCCTAAACGTCCTTGAAAAGTCTGTTGTTTCTTTCCTGTTTTATCGATAAAATGTGAGGTTAGATATAAATAATAAATCTATTTATTGGCTATACGGAAGATATATGAAACTATACAGATTGATCTATCTTTATCCTGTACAAATTAATATTAACAAAGGGCAAAGCGCTCTATTTTCAGGTAAAAAAACAATCCGTATAGATCCAATAAATAGATTTATAATTTATCTAACCTTACATTTTATCGGTAAAACAGAAAAGAAGCAACAGACATCTCAAGGACGTTTAGAATCCCCTTAAAGATAGATTTATTGCATCTAATATCCTGGTGCCTGGCTCTTGCTAACCCTTTTGATACCTAAATTTCGTATATCATACGACTTGTGTAAATACGGGCAGTTTATATTTCGCGCGAAAGCATATTTTCCCACGTGTCTTCCCTCTCGCGAAAGAGGATGATAATTAATAATCATGTCGCAAGACACGCAATTGAATTATCCAGTGCAAGTTTCTGGCCTCCCTCGAGCGTCCCCCGAGGAAGATGAACTCGTATCGCGTTAGAGGAAACGTTCATGAATAAATGTACGTACATGCATATAATTTGCACATCCCGAATTGTACGGACACTGTTCACCCTGCAAACTAATCACATCGGGTATGTAATACGAGATCCGTGTAACCCTAATGCCGGCGGTTAACAAATTTCGATGGCCCCCTTCGGCAACCAGAAGCAATCGTTAACGCGTCGAGATGCACATCCGCCGGAACTTGTAACTCCGTTCGCGTTATCACCGATACATACATAAAATATATATAATATATATATATATATATATATATATATATATACCGGTAACTTGAGCATTAACCGTAATAAACTTCGTACTGTATCCAGCTGACGTGGATAAGGAACTACGTCTGGACAAGTTATATGCGGGGGAGGTGGGAGAGGATTCATAGGTATCGGACGACGAGAGATGGAGAGCAGCCGAGGCTACAGACAGTGAAACTATTGGCAACAGCCGATGATTAACTACCCAGGCGCTAGGTTCCTCCTCAAATGGGATTTCCTGTTGGCGGCTACGAAATCTCGTAGCGCAACTTGCGAGATTCGACGACGTCCCCGCATCTCATGCGAGAATGTCGTTGCGGCACCGCAGGGAACCGTCGGGTTAGCGAGAGCTCTATAATCTTTGATCGTACAAGCGAGCTAAACGTTCCAACAGTTTCGAACGGGTCCATGAAAGTGACCAAGAGATCCCCGCAGAAGACACCTATGAGACGATCCCCAGAATTTCCCCACGGCCCCCCTCTGTCCCCCTTTCCTTTCGCAACGTGTCAACAACCGACGAAATTTCTCGCGAGATCAATATTAAATTTCTATATTATACAATTAATAATATATACAGATGCTCATGGATGCAGGATTTTTTTCTAGGAGGGGCATAATTATGTTTTTTTTTTTGTTTTCTAGTGTTCATTTTTTCTTAATTTTATTTTTTTATTATTTTCATTTTTTTTGTATTACACGTGCAGGCAAAGTGGCACTTTGTGTGCGCGTTTTCTGTGCGGAAAGCGGCCGATTTCCCACGCCGCCATCTAGCGGCGACGCGGTGAGTGAATAAGCCGCGTTCAATGCCATTGCCTACGGCTGAGCCGTGTTCAAAGTCATTGTTCACGGCTGAAACCGTGGACAATGACTTTGAACACAGCTATTCCCGCACCGTGCTGCCGCAAGATTGCGGCGTGCGATCGGCCACCTCGCGCACAGAAAACGCGCACAAAGCCACTTTGCCTGCACTTGTAATACAAAATAGTATGTGTATCACGTGCGGATTGACAATTGTTCATTCGTGTGGGGTGGTCGCACTCGCCTTCGGCTCGTGCGTCCATCCCCCGCACTCGTGACCAATTGTCAACTTTCCGCACTTGATACACAATATACTATTATATTAAATATGCAAATAAATTTCAGTGTTCATTCAAAAGGAGAGATAATTTTTTTAACTGATTGCAAAAGGGGGCAAATGGCCCCTGTTACAAATTAATCATACATTCTTTGGTCGCGATGATATTTTTATATACCATCCCCTCGATTATCATTCCGTTAATCGAGAAATTACGGAAAACAAAAATAATCTCGTCGCATAAATTATACCGACAGTATTTTGTTTCGCGTTTTTGATTTGCGAATAAATTACATTTGTATAAAACAAGATGAGAGATTGACGAAACAAAGTGAAAAATAGAATAAAATAAACTTTTATTTTCGGAATAATTACGGAACGTTGTAAAATTACAAAATACAGCGCGCGGTATAATATACATATTTTTCACTGATAACAGACACATATACACATAGTATAAATTATCCTTTAATAACATTATAACAAATTTTTTATGACATTTTGCTCGGCCCGCGATCACGTCGCGATGATTATATTATCCCGGAATAATCCGTCGCGATTCAAAGATTCCGCGTTTCGCGGATTAAATAATTTCTCCTTTAGAAAGGCACAAAGATACACAGATACGCGGGCGCGGTTTAATATCTTATTTAAAGGCAATGCGAGAGCGTTAATCAGAAATCCGCCGAGCTTTCATCGTCCACGGCTGCTCGTCCTGCGTCTCGCATACGAACAGAATCATTTCAAATTTAATTTATGTCAATTTACGATCTCGTTTCGCGGCGATTCAACAAAACGCCGAGTTTCGAGGATGCGTACACCGTGCACGCACATATATAGGCAGCGAGCGAATAGATGAGCGGCCGTAGGGGGTTGGGAGCTTGGGGGTGGAGAGAGTGGATTTATTGCCGGCTTACTGAGCCGTGAATACAGGCGGACGAGCGGAGAAAACCGCAGGAAGCTCTGTCATTGACCGCCGGTAATTTCTCTCTCTCGCTCTCTCTCTCTCTCTTTCTCTTCCTCCCTTATATCGCTACGAATAGCGTATCCGTTCTCCATCTCCGCGAAACTGTGCGTCGGTCTCGAAACATTATCAACTCTCGCGGACAAAGCCGTATGATAGCTCGGCATCTCTAACCATGTGTGCATGTGGGAAATTTAATTCGGTTGTTCTCGCTCTCTATACACATCCGCGGCGAAATGGTTTATCCGTCCGATCTGTATCGCGCGCGAAATATTCCCTGCGTTAGCGCGACCGAGATTTCCGCGCACAGTGCGTGTGTGTTGTAAAGTTTAGAAATACTTCTAACATCGTCACACACACACACACATACGACAAATACCGCGGTGATAATTTCATCGAGAATAATGGGTATGGTCCGAATACATGTTTACGCGAAACACGTTCGCATCAATTTTATTATCGTATAATTACTTGTATATTCAATGTTTCATTAACAATTTAATTTAGAATGTTTATTTTATTATTTTTGCAATTGTAATTTTTTTTAAGGCCGCCCCTTGTTTGCTCTGAATTTGTATGAATAAGTAATGATCTGTCAAAATCGGTTTCTTTCTTCGTAAACTACGTCAATCTCATTATTATAATACTTATTCAATAACATAAGTTTGTTTTATTATTTTTTAATTGTGAATTTTTGAAAATATCATTCCATCTTGAATTTGTATGAATAAATAATTGATCTGTCATCAGTTTCTTCCTTTGCGAAATTGATCACAATTCTATTATTATTCGTAATAAAAACAGAGACAAGTAAAACTACATCAATCTCATTATTATATGTATTCAATAACAAACTTTTGTTATTTCTGTAATTGTAAATTTTAGAAAATATTCCATCTTGAATTTGTATGAATAAATAATTCATCTGTCATCAGTTTCTTCCTTTGCGAAATTGATCACAATTCTATTATTATTCGTAATAAAAACAGAGACAAGTAAAACTACATCAATCTCATTATTATATTTATTCAATAACAAACTTTTATTATTTCTGTAATTGTACATTTTGGAAAATATTATTCCATCTTGAATTTGTATGAATAAATAATTGATCTGTCATCAGTTTCTTCCTTTGCGAAATTGATCACAATTCTATTATTATTCGTAATAAAAACAGAGACAAGTAAAACTACATCAATCTCATTATTATATGTATTCAATAACAAACTTTTGTTATTTCTGTAATTGTAAATTTTAGAAAATATTCCATCTTGAATTTGTATGAATAAATAATTCATCTGTCATCAGTTTCTTCCTTTGCGAAATTGATCACAATTCTATTATTATTCGTAATAAAAACAGAGACAAGTAAAACTACATCAATCTCATTATATTTATTCAATAACAAATTTTTATTATTTCTGTAATTGTAAATTTTGGAAAATATCATTCCATCTTGAATTTATATGAATAAATCTATCAAAAACTGTCATCGGTTTCTTCCTTCCCGTTCGCGAAATTTATCGCGATTCTGTCATTCGTAATAGAAACAGGGGCAAGTAAAATTGCACCAGTAATCTGGTTATTATAATTACTTATTCAATAATAAAATTTTACAATTTTTCCAATTATAAATTTTTGAAAATGTCACTTCATGTCACCCAGAATTTGTATGAATAAATAATTGATCTGTCCAATACGTCAAACGCTTTTCTTCTCTCCATTCGCCAAATTTATTATCGCGACTCTGTTATCATTCGTAATAGAAACAGAGACAAGCTTGGAGATACAAAATCGCGACACAAAGCCGCGTCTATCTTCTTTAAAAGTAGAGCTATCTGCGCGATTAATCTGTTCTACGAATGTCACGGCTATGATATTTATTATCGTGCTCCATTTTCCCATGTCCTATGCAAGCCGACGACAGGTCGCTTTTATGCTTGTTATTTTATTGCCGTCCTCGGAGACTCATTCTTAATCAAAGGGACGTATACCAAATCGGTGAATAACGCTGATCAATGAGCGTGAAACAACTGCGGTTATTACCGTTTATGTTCTACTTGTATCTATTATTATTCCTATAATTAGAAACTAATCATTTCAATATATTATATATAGTCGACAATTAAATAAATTGAAAATATTTAACTTAAGGATTTTTCATTATACCTCTAATTATAGAGATATATTAAATAAATTAAACAGATTTAACTTAAGGATTTTTAATTATACCTCTAAATTGCATTCAAAAATTTAAAGGCTTATTTTTTTAGTTTCGACTGAAATGTTTTAAAAAATATGCAAATATGTGTTTGAAAAATATGTCAAAATTATCGTCGATAAGAAATAGCTTTCTTCGTCCATAAGAGAACAAAAACGGGACAATGTATAGAGGAAAATAAAAAAGTTGATTTAATGTTAAACAAAATTCTATACAAATAATTACTAATAATTTTAATATGTATAACCGACAATTAAATAACTGGGCGATTTTTAATTATATTCAACCTATAAATGCATTCAAAAATTTAAAGGCTTATTTTTTCAGTCTCGACTGAAATGTCTTAAAAAATATGCGAATATGTGTTTGAAAAATAGAGAAATAAAAAAGTTGATTTAATATTAAACAAAATTCTATACAAATAATTACTAATAATTTTAATATGTATAACCGACAATTAAATAACTGGGCGATTTTTAATTATATTCGACCTATAAATGCATTCAAAAATTTAAAAGCTTATTTTTTCAGTCTCGACTGAAATGTCTTAAAAAATATGCGAATATGTGTTTAAAAAATATGTCAAAATTATCGTCGATAAGAAATAGCTTTCTTCGTCCATAAGAGAACAAAAACGGGACAATGTATAGAGGGAAATGAAAAAGGTTGAGGTAACATTAAGCAAAATTCTATACACAATCGCACACGGACCGTACTTTCATAACGTAATTGAGTCTTGGTATTGTATGCCCGGTCTTATCTACCTTCCTAATCCTGCACTTAGTAGTCTGTCGTGACCGCGCACTGCACAATTTTGTAGAAAAGTAGCGGGACCATAAAATTACCCTGCGACAGAAACATAACCCGCCTTTTAAGTAGAAAGAGGGCAAGGTACTCATCAATTAAAGAGATAGCCATCTTTGCGGATAACCGTTTTTCTAGAGGTCTAAAGATTCAAGTGTACAAGTTGCACAAATTGTGCACAAATTTTAAAAAAATATTTCTATGTTCATATAATATGATTAATTACAAAATTATAGATTTATCGGTAAAGTTCGCGAAAACTAATCCAAATCTGATTTTTGTCTAAGAAACGAAAATTAATTTGAATTGAATTGGATTTTTTTTCAGAATGAGAGAGAAGTTCTTTGCTTCATACATGTTCTATATAATAAAGAAAAACAATAAAATACATCGTTTTCCGCGTAAGTTGGAAGTTTACTTTCCTCTACCTGTAATCCTCATCCTGAATAAAGTATTGCAAACTTATATGAAATTGTTCAATTCTAACGCTAAAAAGATCAACATTTTTTAAACATGGATATGTAAGGTCAAAGTTATTAATCGAACTGTTGACAGACTTAAAATAAGTTTCAAAAGTAGACAATTTTGAAGCGATATATCTCAGAAAAATTAAAATGCACGTAATTTTGACTCCATTAATTACAATATAACGCGAAAATCAAAGTAACCGGTGAGATGTAATTTTTTCGCACGTTTTATCGATTTATCTAATAAAAAAAATATAGAGATGCTTTTCCCTCCTCTCTTTCTTGCCACACAAAGTTAGATTACATAAAATCTCGCGTAACGCGAAAGTTTCGAAACACGCTGAAATGTATCCACAAGCAATAAGCTTGCAAGACTGAAATAAAATTGCGCAATTAGCGTTGTTCGCCGAGACGATGACGCACAAAATCGGGCGGAAAAACGTATGGGCACAATTATATGGAAATTATTTGCCTACTTTATCTGCAAACCGAGATAATTAAAGCTATTTACTAAGGCATGTTGCCCTTGATTGCTTTTTAGCCGATGCAACTGAGGGCATAGTCCAGTAAAATTAGACTTTGACTTCATAAAAATTACGATCAAGCTGAGTTTTTGTGGAGATCTTTATTTCGATGTTCTAATAAAATGGGTTTTTTTATGGGGAAGTATAAATTTTAGTTTTTTGCCATTATATCGAAAACTATCAATTTTTTGAGAAAAATAGTTATTATCAAAATTGTAGCTCATAAAATTCTCTACAAAAAAGATTATTATACTTTTTTTCGTGAAATTAACCGTTTCGAAAATATAGAGCGGAAAAGTGCGCCCAGTACTCCGAGGTATTTTTTACAACAGACATTGCAACTCTACCGTTTTACTCAAAAATGATTAGTTGTACGAAAAAAAGTGTAATAACCTCTTTTGTAGAGAATTTTATGAGCTATAATTTTGATAATAACTATTTTTCTCGAAAAATTGATAGTTTTCGAGATAATGGCAAAAAACTAAAATTTACCCCCCATAAAAACGCCCTGGATAAAATTAAGGGGACTTCCCAAGATTTCATTAGAACATCAAAATAAGGGTCTCCACAAAAATTCAGCTTGATCGTAATTTTATGAAGTTTTGTCCTTTTCAAGTCAAATTTTACTGAGCTAGCAGAGACAGAGCGAGAATCGCCGAGAGAGAGAGAGAGAAAGAGAGAACGAAAGCAAAAGAGAGGTATGTGGAGTGGATAAAACAAATGGTTCGCTCGAGCAAAGGGTAAACAGAATTCTACTCACGACTTTCACGTAGTCACCGCCGTTCCTGAACAGCGTCGTAAGAAAATTGGGCTCTACCTCCTCCATTTCGAACGATTGCCCTCGCCTAGCTTCCTACTCTTTCATCCGGGTGTATCGACTCGGGGACCATCGAAATTCAACAAAAGAAGTGGATAAACTGGACGAAAGCGAAGAGAGAGAGATATATATATACGACTTGGACTAGGAGGCTACCGTTCAATGAACCTCCACTAATTCCCGCGATCTTTGTCTCTAGCCGAAGAACAGCGTCATCCCCTCGAAAACATCACGGACCTTAACGTTACACGTTGCGGAAGAAAGACGACTAATAGGGACTAGATCGTAGCAATTTGTTCCGCAAGTGACGCAAAAAGTTTACGAGTTGGAAGGTATAAGGGAGATGTCCTAGATGTGTTTCTATTTTGCGAAGGAATATTTAATTACATGTTAAAAGGATTTGCTATTATTTACTATAACGCGAATCTTCGTCTTATTTTAGAGAGATTATCAAGTTATATATATATTCTAAAATTAGCTAAAGGAATACTCTTATTCTAATTCAGTTAAGGGAATATTCTTATTATCGCGAATTATTTTAGATTTAGGCACCGACCAAGTGTAGTAAATTTTGATGCCGATTTGGTTTTCTTTCATTCGATGCCACCTATTTTCATCACTTTATTGCACGCGTTTGATTGGAGGATCAGAATCAGTGTTTGCTGTTAGCTAAATAAAATTATAGAGATGATCGTCTAAATGAAACTTTGGCGTCATCTTATTTTTATATAGATAATAAAAATATGTATTATCTATATGTCTTCATCTTATTGTTAAATAAAAAAGTATTATCTTTACTAAATTATCTAGAATAATTTTCAGATAATTTTGGTTTAGAATCGTAGCACATAAAAATATTTAAATAGGAGAACTTAAGCAGTAAGTGATACAAATTTATAAATAAAAATATGAATACATATATTTATATCCCTTTTATAATTTATATTTTTTTATAACTATGTTTACATAAGCAGTCTAAAAATTTATTATCTAGAAAATTATTTAGATAAATCGCTATATAATTTTATCTTTTATCCAGATATATTTAAAATAAAATCATCTTCATCTTATCTAAGATGAATTACCTAGAATAATTTTCAGATAACTTTGGTTTAGAATCATGGCACATAAAAATATTTGCAGTAAGCAATAAAAATTGATAAATAAAAATATGAATACATATATTTTTATAATTTACATTATTTTTATAACTACCGATTTTAAAAACAAAAAAATGTTAATTTTTTAATTCAGAAAATTGTTTTATTTTTAGAATCCTCTTAAAAGTCTCGCAAGGATAAAGAGAGATGTTATATTTAACTCTTTTATTTCGAGGCAAAACGAATTTAAATGAATGCAGTCTGGCGTAAAATAAATAAAGCCGCGATCCATCGTGAATTGCATCATTGAAGATTCCGTCAAGGTATTTCAAGAAAATCAATTATGTAAGAGGACGAACTATATATATATACATGTGTATATATACACCCGGCTTTTATACCACGGCAAAGTGTTTACTAAAGTGCCGGCAATGCGAAGTTAGCTAAACTATAAATGACCATGGACGATAAGTTCCCAAGTTTGCGAGTAAGTTCGGGTTCCCTTACATGATTGATTGTCGCGATTAATGCGGTTACTGCCTTATATTTTGATTACGCGTGATAAATTGGATGGGCGTTAGATGTGACCTTCCTACCTTCGCACTTTCCAAGCTCGGCTTCAAATTGTTTTTTGAAAAGAAAAAATAAATAGCGTTGCATGCGACTTCGTCGGAAAGCGTCGTTTTAATTTAAGAAACAATCTACGTTCATTCATCAAAAAAACTATATGCGAGATCGCGTTAATCAAACATGTAATGCTTCGAATTAAAAAAGAGAAAATTCGATGTTCTAATAAAATTCTGAAAAGTACCTCTAATTTCATCCAGGGTGTTTTTTTTATGGGAGGTAAAAGGAAGTAAATTTTAGTTTTTTGCCATTATCTCGAAAATTATCAATTTTTCGAGAAAAATAGTTATTATTGAAATTGTAGCTCATAAAATTCCCTACAAAAAAGGTAATTATACTTTTTTCGTACAACTAATCGTTTTTTAGTCAAACGTGCAGAGAACGCTTTTCAGATGGATAAAAAAACGAACAAATAAAAAAACAGATACATATTTTTTTTTTAAATGAAATATTGACGTTTTATCAACCTGTCTGATTGGTAAAGAAAATTTCCGTCTCGGTGTCGCGCCGCGAAATAACGCTGATACATGTGAGAGTACGAAAACAAGCGTTACCTAAAGGTACGGCCTGTTCCGTGCCAACGATGAATATACAATGAATATGATATTAGCAAGTGAAATGCCGAGCTCGGTTAACGGAGGTCCTCAGAGGTAAGACACATTCATCTAAACTCCAAACAAGGTAGCGGAAGACGCAAGGTTCTACCTGTTGGCTCAATCGCGATAACTTCTTAAAAGAGATGCATACATAAAATATATATATATATATATATATATATATACAAGGTTTTAATTAATTTAATGATACATGTAAACTTCATAAATTTAATTGGCCTATTAAAGTAATACCAGAAAATATAAATTTGTAATATTTCTTCATTAAAATTAATATGTAAAATATTTGTAGAATTAAGAGAAAATATATGAAAGAGGGAGATATTTATATGAGAGAAAGAGAGAGAGATATTAAATATATACCAAATGAGAAAAAGAGAGAAAAAGGGAGGATGTCATGGAACATAATTGGCTATCTACATTTTCTGCAACGATAAGTTTACTCCTAACATATTATGTGTATTTATTTGCATAAAAGTAATAATAATCATAATAAAGACTGTTTTTTAATGATAGATTTTAATTAATCTAATGATATAAAATTAATAAATTAGAGTAACATCAAATAATTTTATATAATATTTATTTAGTAAAATTAACATGTAGACAAAAATCGAACACAGAATTAAGAAAAAAATTATATAAATATAATTACTCTATAACGAGCCAATATAATTAAACTCATTCTCTTATCGATGACTAAATTATATCTGCACTGAGAGTATAATAAACACAATTAATATGAGTTAAAAGGAATTCTCGTCTCTTTTCTCCATATACGAGCTTATGTTTTCATAAAACGTACTTGCGCTTTTTTATTTGGAAACGCTATTCATTTTAATAATTAAAAACCGGTGCAGAGATATGCACGGACGGCGTAATGCGCGATAATGCTAGTGTATTAACAAAATGCACTGCGGCGAGTATTCTCGCCATTTAGACGATATTTTGCGGCCCTTTGTTTTACGTTAACCGGAATGAGAAACGCGATGAATTGCAGAAACGAAGGAAACTGGGCGCGAGTTCTTTCGTGACACACAACCCCGGCTCTCCCTCCTGTACAAGATTTTTGTTTCCTTTTTTTTTGTTTCATTTATCGTTAATGCAAGTATCGTGCAATTATATACCGTTCCCTAAATTATTCGCACCTTTCAACACTTATGAAACGCACCCATGTAGTTCAGCAAAATTAGACTTGAAAAGGGCAAAACTTGATAAAAATTAGGATCAAGCTGAATTTTTGTGGAGACCTTTATTTCGATGTTCTAATGAAATTCTGAAAAGTATCCTTAATTTCATCTAGGGTTTTTTATGGGTGTAAATTTTAGTTTTTTGCCATTATCTCGGAAATTATCAATTTTTCGAGAAAAATAGTTATCATCAAAATTGTAGCTCATAAAATTCCATACAAAAAAGGTCATTATACTTTTTTTCGTGGAATTAGTCGTTTCGAAGATATAGAGCGTAATATGTCTGAAAGAAAATGTGCACATTTACTACAATATAATATTATATGTGACTAAATTGCAATTTGAGTTTTACTCAAAAACGATTAGTTGTATGAAAAAAAGTATAATAATCTTTTTTCTAGAGAATTTCATGAGCTACAATTTTGATAATAACTATTTTCCTCGAAAAATTGATAGTTTTCGAGATAATATCAAAAAACTAAAATTTACTCTCCATAAAAAACACCCTGGCTGAAATTAAGGGTGCTTTTCAGGATTGCATTAGAACATCGAAATAAGGGTCTCCACAAAAATTCAGCTTGATCTTAATTTGTATGAAATGGAAGTCTTCCAAAGAAGAGCAAATGCTTAATTTTTTCCCTGATTCCAAGGGAAGCAAATGCTCCCTTTGCTTTTATATAAATAAATATATATGTATATATATACACGTTTATACACGCGCGCACGCGTAATCAATCAAAACTGTGTGCATTGAACGAAAAGTCAGTAGTTGCAGTTTCTTATTCGGTGTGTCACTTCGAGTTTATTCCCTCCTCGCGGTTTGTCCGTCAACCAGGGGGATAAAGCGACGCGCATGAAGGAATTCGCTCGAAAAAGCGCGGAAATAAATCTCGCGTGTGTGCTCTGTGTTTCTTCTTTCCCCGGAACTTCGTCAAAGTCGGAAACAGACGTGTCGTTTCGCCCGCGAGATTCCACTCGGACCGAAGAGGGAAGGTCGTGTCGATTTTTTCTCCCTTTCCTTTTTTTTTTTTTTTTAAGGGTGAAACCACTGGTCTCTCTGTCGTACATCATTGGACGCGAATCGTTATTTCGAGACGTATACCCTTTTTTCCTCGAATATATATATATATATAGTATATATAGCGCGAATGGCGCGCAGGGATATATAAATTCCAACGGAAACTTTATTAATGACAGAAGGCTGATTAACGATCAGCGTTCCGCTTGTCTGCTCTAATTCACTCGCACTTGTCTTATTGCAGTCGTAGCTCTCTTCCATCCTTCCTTCGTATGTGTGTACATACCGGGTGATTCGAAATGTATATCGCCCCCTTCTCCGTCTTGCCTATTAAATCCTTTAGAATTTAGAACGTTGCTAATGAGAATACCTTGAGAAAGTTTGCTTTCATGGGAGTCCGCAGAGTCCTTTATTGGTATATTTAATGTAAAAAATGGAAATAAATCAAAATAACCGAAAAATAAATCTTAAAAAATTAAGAAAGAACAAAAATTAAAAAAAAAAAATAATTAACTATACCTTCTTCTGGAAAATATCCTGCGGACGCCCATGTATATATATATATATATATATATATATATATATATATAAATAGAGCTCATTATGTTTCATGATATTCTTTTTCTCTCTTTATATATATTTACAATATATATTTTCTTCTTAATTCTAAACGCGTTATTTGTCTGCATGATGATTTTAATGAACAAATGTTAAGTAAAATCGTCCGATGTTATTTTCATATGGTCAATTGCCAGATTATTAATTTTATATCTATTGATTAAATTAAAATCTAACAGTTAAAAACAGCCTCTGTAATTAATTTCTATGCAAAATACACACATGTGTTGAAAGCAAAGTTATTGTTGCAGATAAAATATAGATAAAACTTACTATGTTTCTCTCTTTTTCTCTCTCTTTATATATATATTTATATATTTTCTCCTTAACTCTAAACGTAATATTTGTTTGCATGTTGATTTTTAACAAAGGAATATTATATAAAATCGCCTAAAGTGATTTTAATATCTCATTTCGGTTAATTAATTATATATCATTAGATTAATTAAAACCGATCATCTAAAAACAGTCTTTGCCATTATTATAATTTCTATATGCAAAATACACATGTGTGGTTGAGAGCAACGTTGTTGTTGCACAGAAGAATGTATAGTGCCGCGATATAACTACTGTTAATAGTTTAATTAATATAGTAATAATCGAGCGTGGGGTGGCATTTAAATTTCGTTATTAATTAATTTCGTTGATCGGATGTAACAGTTTACTATCTTCCCGTTCTCGTTAAATATATATTTCGTACACATATATTGTGCTTAGATGATTTAAAAATTAGCTAGATAAAGATGAGATAAAAAAATGTAAATTCATCTTAGATAAAATGAAGATGATTTTGTTTTAAATATATCTAGATAAAATTATATGGATACTATCTAGATTATATAGATATATCTGAATACAAGATAAAATTATATGGCGATTCATCTAGATAATTTTCTAGATGATAATTTTTAAGACTGCTTATGTTGTGCTTAGATAATTAAAAATTAGCTAGATAAAGATGAGATTAAAAAAATGTAAATTCATCTTAGATAAGATGAAGATGATTTTGTTTTAAATATATCTAGATAAAAGACAAAATTATATAGCGATTCATCTAGATAATTTTGTAGATGATAATTTTTAAGACTGCTTATGTTGTGCTTAGATGATTTAAAAATTAGCTAGATAAAGATAAAAATTGTAAATTTATCTTAGATAATATAAAGATGATTGTGTTTTAAATATATCTAGATACAAAGTAAAATTATATGGCGATTCATCTAGATAATTTTCTAGATAATACTTTTTAAGACTGCATATGTTGTGCTTAGATAATTAAAAATTAGCTAGATAAAGATAAGATTAAAAAAATGTAAATTCATCTTAGGTAAGATAAAGATAATTTTGTTTGAAATATATCTAGATAAAAGACAAAATTATATGGCGATTCATCTAGATAATTTTCTAGATAATAATTTTTAAGACTGCTTATGTAAACACAATTATAAAATGTAATGTAAATTATAAAAAGAATGTAAAAATACATGTATTCATATTTTTTTATAAATTTTCATCGCTTTACTGCTTAAGTTCTACTCTTTAAATATTTTGTGTGCTACGATTCTAAACCATAATTATCCCAAAATTATGTCAGTAAAGATGACACTTTTTTCATCTAAGGTACAGATATAAATAATACATATTTGTATTATCTATATAAAGATAAGATGACGCCAAAGTTTCATCTAGATAATCATCCATATAATTTTAGACAACTGCAAAAACACACACTATATTAAAATCATCACGCGGACAAATAACGCGTTTAGAGTCGAGAAAAAAAATGTAAAAAAATTCTATGAATACATCCAAAGTGAAAAGAAGAGAGGGAAGAATGTCGGATCATAATTGGTTCTATCCATAACGAGACGATACGATTGATTCTCTCGTCGATGGCTCAATTACAGTTACCGCTATACTCGTTTCGCGAAGTGGGTTACATTTATTCCGCAGTCACGGTTCGTTAGTCTCGTCGTCGTTACATTAAATAGGAAGGAGGATGCTGCAACTGCAACCGACTTAAACGTCCGCAGTATATCTTACATTCGAAATTCGCGCTCACGAAGCTGAGTTACAAGCTGCCGGCGCGTCAATGTCTAATTAATTGCCCGATCAATCAACGGCGATACCGTAATTTTCTCCGAGGGCAAAACCACGACCTCCTGTCTGATGCACATACGATGTCAGTTTCTAATTAATGACCCGATTATAAACGACAGCCTAACCCATTTCCCGGGCTGATTGAAACGGAGAATCCGCGGTTATTAAACGTATAAATTTATATCTCGCTTTCGTTTTCAGCTTGAGAAAATCGATCATATTACGGGATTATCTCCCTCGCCGACCTTAGGCGACGTTTACCGTAAAATGCGGGAATACACTCGCGGCGAGTCCGAATCAGTTTGAGAAAATCGCCGGTGAATTCTCCCGTGAACTTCCATCCACTTTTCCACCCTTCTCGCTCCTCCCTTGGGTCGCCGCTACTTTTACCACCCACCTCCGGCTTCGATTCTTTCCTTCGGCAAAACGATCGTACCGTGGGCTGAGTCGGCGAAATATATTTCATGGCGAGACGTGCCCGGGCGACATCGTTATTTTTTTCTCCTCTTTTTTTTTTGCTCCTTTTCCACATACAGGTATACTGACCGCAGCCGGCTATTCCCGCAGCTTCCCCCGATAATTTTATCGCTCGCCGCTCAATGTTATCGCACTGTTAACAGGGTACTTAAAGAAAATTAACCTTAATCGCTCGTACTTTTAATCCCCGGCTCGTTCCGGTCTCGGATAGGGTTTAAGTGGCTTAAACGGTTATCGATGGAAAGATTGTTTAGGATAATAGACCCCTTCGGTGTCTCTCTCTTTCTATCCCCTTCCGAGGGGTCGGCCTTTATTGTGTATATCGATGTAAAATTAAGCGGCGAAACGAAAAGATCGCGTAACCCTGGGAACAACTTTTTTATATTTAACGATATAAAATTATATGGAAATATATTATACATCAAGTTATACATATAATCGCAAAATTAGTGTATATATGAAATAGGTCCGTACATAATTAGATAAAAGTGCTTTTTATATATAATTACATAAAATAATAAATATTTCTTCATATATATAACTTTATATAATTAAGTATAAAAAATAGACATATGTTTTACATATAATTTTACCATTATATATATAATTATACAATTATTTATATATAATTATATATAAAACTTTTTTTTCCCGGAACGTTACTATTAACATAACATCATTTTCTATCTGTGTTGTGCTTGGATGGTTTTTTAATTAGCTAGATAAAGATTAGATAAAAATATGTAAATTCATCTCTTAGATAAAATGAAGATGATTGTGTTTTAAAATATTTAAAATATCTAGATAATCTCCAGATAATATATTGTTTATAAGACCATTTATGTAAACAAAATTATAAAAAATAAATATTATAAATACAGGGATATAAAAATATATTCAAATTTTTATTTATAAATCAGTATTTTTCATCTAAGATGCAGATATGGATAATGCATATTTTTATCATTTATATAAAGATAAGATGCCACAAAAAATAATCATCCATATAATTTTATTCAGATAACAATAAACACTGGAAATAATATTTACAAGAAGTAATTACGAGATGCAATATCGAAAATACATATCTCCTCTCTTTCTCTCTGACTCGATTTCATCTCCGAAGGTGCCTGCATTCGGCGGATATAATTTAATATTTTTCTATCGCAATAATATAGTACGCATACAACTGTACGTTTGCAGTGTGGTTTATACTTTTGCTCTTTCTCTCTCCCTCAGAAAAATTGATACAAAATTGATAAACTACGATCGCGATATAGAAATCCACAACAGCGAAATTTCTCGCGGGCTCAAACACACACATTCAAGCGCGAGAGAGAGTAAACTTATTATTTATCCCTCCGTGTATTTACTCGGAGAAGCCGTCGCGCGAGAGCCATCGTTTCAACAACGCGTACGAACTCGATCCTGTAGATTCGCGTAAAGCAACCGCGTCGCCGTTCCCAGAATCCGCAATGTATTGGTGCAATTCCGATGCTTCGGCGGTACTGGAAACGCGAGTTTCGTCCTATCTGTCAGCAGCAGGCGAGGCAACCCCCTCGGGGGCGGGAGAGACCATAAGGATCCCAAAAGGGTGGGTAGCCGAACCGACGCGACGCGACGACGGGCGAAGAAGGTGGGACCCGGGGTCTGCAGGATGCCAAAATTGCCGCTTAAACATGACGCGCGCACCCCCAAGTCGAACTGCGAGATTGCAACTCACCCCCTTCTCTTCTTCCACGGCTGGTCCTGCCTCATCGAAATCCCCATGCAGAGAGAGAAAGAGAGAGAGAGAGAGAGAGCATCAGACTCTGGAACTCGTTCGATAATATTGGATATGGCATTTCCTCCCTCTCCCTCGCGGTACCCCTCGACCTGTCGACCAATATGCGGTGGAAGTTATGTGGTGTCGCCCTTATACTCGTCCCTCGGCTTCTCGCGACTCGCCGAACCTTAACCGGGAAGATGCTGAGTTCCCCGAGTTTCTCAACTTTTCCGTAGGTACTTCCTTCCTTTCTTCCGGTCGGTGTGTTTCTGCCTATATAAAGTCGCTCTCATCGAGAACTTAATATCCCGCATCGCGCCATTTTCCAAGTTTCCGGTGTGTTCCGAGCCTCCAATCAAACGCGCGCAATAAGTAGGGGCCAGTGTTGTGCTTAGATGATTTTTAAATTAGCTAGATAAAGATGGGATCAAAATTTGTGGGGTTACAACACAGTTATAATAGTATCAAGTGCAGAAAGTTGACAATTGGTCACGAGTGCGGGGGATGGACGTACGAGCCGAAGGCGAGTCATTGTCTACGGCTGAAGCCGTGAGCAATGTATTGCCCACGGCTTCAGCCATGGGTAATGACTTTGAACGCGGCTCAGCCGTAGGCAATGGCTTTAAACGCGGCTTATTCACTCACCGCGTCGCCGCTAGATGGCGGCGTGGGAAATCGGCCGCTTTCCGCACAGAAAACACGCACACAAAGTGCCACTTTGCCTGCACGTGTAATACAAAAAAAATATAAATTATTAAAGGGATATAAATATATGTATTCATATTTTTATTTATCAATTTGTATCGCTTACTGTTTAAGTTCTACTATTTAAATAGGTTTATGTGCTATAATTCATCTTAGATAAGATAAAGATAATTTTATTTTAAATATATCTGGATAAAAGATAAAATTGTATAGCGATTTATCTAGATAATTTTTTAGACTGCTTATGTAAACACAGTTATAAAAAAATATAAATTATAAAAGGGATATAAATATATGTATTCATATTTTTATTTATGTATCGTTTACTGCTTAAGTTCTACTATTTAAATATTTTA
This sequence comes from Nylanderia fulva, assembly GCF_048542155.1. Classification (NCBI taxonomy): domain Eukaryota; kingdom Metazoa; phylum Arthropoda; class Insecta; order Hymenoptera; family Formicidae; genus Nylanderia; species Nylanderia fulva. The sequence goes on along the minus strand of NW_028190390.1, from coordinate 560,419 downwards.
TATGTGCTATGATTCTATAAACCAAATTATCTGAATATTATACTTAACACTTTTTTATCTAAAATGCAGATATATAATACATAATTTTATTATCTATATAAAGATAAAAATGAACCTACAATTTTATCTAGATGATCATCTATATAACTTTATTTAGATGACAGCAAACATTGCTAGCTGAAATTAGCATCTCTCAAGCAGTGCGAATTAAGTGACGCAAATAGGTGGCACCGAATAAAAGAAAACCAAAGCTTACAGTTTTAATTCGGGATTAAAATTTACTACGTTTGATCGATAATTAAATATAAAATAGTTCGCGATAATAAGAATATTCCCTTAACTAAATTAGAATAAGAATATTCTCTTTGCTAACTTTAGAACATACATATATACATACATATATACATACATATATACATACATATATATATATAACTTGACAATCTCTAAAATAAGACGAAAAATTCGCATCGTAGTATTCAGTAACAATTTGGTATTTTTACAGCATTACGTAAAAAATTTACGTTAGAATATATAAATATGTTTTATTATTTATACCTACTTTCTTTCCAAGATAATGTGGCTTATATTAAAAGTTCACGAGGTTACGTTTAATGAGGTCACGTTTTCTCTCTTATTCTTTCTCTCTCTCTCTCTCTCTCTCTCTCTCTCTCTCTCTCTCTCTCTCTCTCTCTCTCTCTCTCTCTCTCTCTCTCTCTTTCTGCCTCCGTCTCTTTTTACATTTCTTATATAGGATATATAAATATAACCCCCTTTTAGAAAAAAGCTACGCGATGGCACAAGCTTATTTAAATTTTTGTAAAATAAAATCTATCAGAGAAAAAACCGGGGTAGAGCGATTTAAACCATTGTCGCGTGTAGCACATATTTTTTTTTCTTTTTTATTTATCCTGTTTACGTTATATAGATACGCAGGGTCACGCATTCGTGCATCCATCAAAACGCTACGAAAATTTCTGCTGACGCGATAGAAGAGACAACCCCTCCGAACAATATCCTTTTTTGCTTTTCATCGTGCAAGGGGTGTCCCCAGAAATATCATCCCCTCACGATTTTACTTTATGAGGATATATTATATAAGCTGTTCTTTTTTTTGCGAGGATGAATATTATAAGCATTTTCCCTTTTCTCCGGGATCCAAATTTGCTCATAAACCGAATCTCGGTTTTAGTAGGCAGATCTGGTATCGAACGAGAAACGCATTCAGCCTTGCATAAAATGACAAACGTTTACTCTCTCAAACTTTTCTCGCGAGACCGTTCTTACGGATTGTTTACTCTCCGTGAATAGAAAATATATTGAATATGGAGTACCAGAGGATTGGAACCAAATAATATATATCGCGATCATGGACGTCCGTAGAAGGAGGCAAAAGGGGACATTTTCCCTCCCTGGAATCAATCAAAAATTAAGCATTTTCTCTCCTTTTAAACACTGGAATTTATTTGCACATTTAATCATTTCCAAATAATTCTAAGAATCTGTAATTAAATCTGGAATTTTGGGCGTCCGCAGAGGGGAACAAGAAGGGGCAAATGCCCCCCTTGGAATCAGTAAAAAAATTAAGTGTTTGCTCTCCTTTTAAACACTGGAATTTATTTGCACATTTAATCATTTCCAAATAATTCTAAGAATCTGTAATTAAATCTGGAATTTTGGGCGTCCGCAGAGAGGGAACAAGAAGGGGCAATATGCCCCCCTTGGAATCAGTAAAAAAATTAAGTGTTTGCTCTCCTTTTAAACACTGGAATTTATTTGCACATTTAATCATTTCCAAATAAGTCCAAGAATCTGTCATTAAATCTGGAATTTTGGGCGTCCGCAGAGAGGGGACAAAAGGGGGCATATGCCCCCCTTGGAATCAGTAAAAAAATTAAGTGTTTGCTCTCCTTTTAAACACTGAAATTTATTTGCACATTTAATCATTTCCAAATAAGTCCAAGAATCTGTCATTAAATCTGGAATTTTGAGCGTCCGCAGAGAGCAACAAGAGGGGGCAAATGGCCCCCTTAGAATTAGTAAAAAATTAAGAGTTTGCTCTCCTTTTAAACACTGGAATTTATTTGCACATTTAATCATTTCCAAATAAATCCAAGAATCTGTCATTAAATCTGGAATTTTGGGCGTCCGCAGAGAGCAACAAGAGGGGGCAAATGGCCCCCCTTAGAATTAGTAAAAAATTAAGAATTTGCTCTCCTTTTAAACACTGGAATTTATTTGCACATTTAATCATTTCCAAATAAGTCCAAGAATCTGTCATTAAATCTGGAATTTTGGGCGTCCGCAGAGAGCAACAAGAGGGGGCAAATGGCTCCCTTAGAATTAGTAAAAAATTAAGAGTTTGCTCTCCTTTTAAACACTGGAATTTATTTGCACATTTAATCATTTCCAAATAAGTCCAAGAATCTGTCATTAAATCTGGAATTTTGGGCGTCCGCAGAGAGCAACAAGAGGGGGCATAATGGCCCCCCTTAGAATTAGTAAAAAATTAAGAGTTTGCTCTCCTTTTAAACACTGGAATTTATTTGCACATTTAATCATTTCCAAATAAGTCCAAGAATCTGTCATTAAATCTGGAATTTTGGGCGTCCGCAGAGAGCAACAAGAGGGGGCAAATGGCCCCCTTAGAATTAGTAAAAAATTAAGAGTTTGCTCTCCTTTTAAACACTGGAATTTATTTGCACATTTAATTATTTCCAAATAAGTCCAAGAATCTGTCATTAAATCTGGAATTTTGGGCGTCCGCAGAGAGGCAACAAGAGGGGGCAAATGGCCCCCCTTAGAATTAGTAAAAAATTAAGAGTTTGCTCTCCTTTTAAACACTGGAATTTATTTGCACATTTAATTCATTTCCAAATAAGTCCAATGAATCTGTCATTAAATCTGGAATTTTGGGCGTCCGCAGAGAGGCAACAAGAGGGGGCAAATGGCCCCCCTTAGAATTAGTAAAAAATTAAGAGTTTGCTCTCCTTTTAAACACTGGAATTTATTTGCACATTTAATCATTTCCAAATAAGTCCAAGAATCTGTCATTAAATCTGGAATTTTGGGCGTCCGCAGAGAGCAACAAGAGGGGGCAAATGGCCCCCTTGGAATCCGTAAAAAAATTAAGCGTTTGCTCTCCTTTCAAAGCACTGGATCTGATTTGCATATATTCAATATAAAAAAATAAAATTTTAAAAAATTGAAAAAGAACAAAGAATAAAAAAATTTAATTATACCACTGCTGGAAAAAATTCTGCGGACCTCCATAACCAAATAATATATCGCAATCTCAAGAACCAATCTTTCGCGTCTGCTATATAAATTGTTGCGAGAGACGTGATATTTTCAATTATTTATTTAAAGACCGCCAATTATGGTCGCACTTTACGAGTCAATAAAACGTAAAACACTCTCTCCTCTCTTCACCTCCGGCAATATATATATATAATTCTGTCAGAAGATGACCCAAACGAGCTCGCTGGATTCGCGCCGTCATGCGTGATCATCCTTTCACATAACCGAACGCGGTTTTCCCCCGAGCCATCGGAAGGGGACGAATACACAGAGGGGGACGGACGTTTACGTGCAACGGGTTATTGCCGGGGTAATTATCCACGCTATCCTCTTTTTCCACTTTACGGCGGCGTTCCCCGTAAAGGGAAACTGCCGCTTTTAGCGCTCCTTAGCGCGCGCGCACGCGCACACGGGACACTGCTCGTTCGGGCAATAAAAAAGCGCAATGCCGCGTGATCGAGACGCGCAACACCTATCCGTTCCCGCATCCAAGGGTGAGGGAGGGGGAGAACACGAGGGTGCACGGGGATGGAAAAAAGGCCACCGCGACGTCGTCGGTGAATACATAAGCTCTCTGCGCCGCTTTTGCGCACGTACGACACATATAACGTAACTGATGGTGATTGTTTATCGAATAATCTCGCGAATATTTAATAATACAGTAAGGTATTATTAAAAATTCATTACTGTTATAATTGGAAATTATTTGAATTTTTTATTAACCTTCGCTCTTAATTGCCCCCTAAATCTGGAACTTTAACTCGTCCCTCTTTGAAAAAAAATTTATTCGCATTCTTTTAAGTTAAATTATAAATTTTAAGGACGTATATAACTGATGGTGATTATTTATCGAATAATCTCACGAATATTTAATAATACAGTACGACGTATTATTAAAAATTAATTATCATTATAATTGTAAATTATTTAAATTTTTTATTAACTTTCGCTCTTAATTGCCCTCTAAATCTGGAACTTTAACTCCTTCTTTTACTCGTTCCTTTTTGGAAAAAAAATTTATTCACATTCTTTTTAGTTAAATTATAAATTTTAAGGTGTGACGTATATAACTGATTGTGATTTATCGAACAATCTTATGAATATTCCTTCAAACAATATATATGCGTGACAATGATATTTACATTGCCTTAAATTTTTTAATTTTTAATAATTAAAATTATTAATCTTAACGCACGTTGTAGTCGGCCCTCAGAAATATCAATATAATATAACTAAATCGGTCATAGAGACAATCTGTCAGATTTAAAAATCCGCGAAATAAATATTTTCGCGTGTTTGACTCTGTGGCCGATTTAGTTATATATTATATTAAAATTATTAAATTATTTTAATAGTTTAATAAATTATTAAATTATTTTAAAATTAAAATTATTAAATTATTTTAATAATTTAATAATTCTTAATTATTAAAATTATTATTCTATTAATTATTATTATTAAAGTAATTTAATATATGTAATATAGTACAAAATACACTATCATTAAAAATTAATAATTATTATAATTATAAATAATTAATCTTCGCTCTTAATTGCCTCCTAAATCTGAAATTTTAATTCCTTCTTTTACTCGTCCCATTTTGAAAAAAAAAATATATTCCTGTCCGCTTTTAAATATCATCCTTTTTAATTAAATTACAAATTTTTTAATATAAATAAATAATGACTTTTATAATTATAATTTGCTGCGAAAGAATTACGTAATTATGCACAACTGATGATTTCGCTCGGGAAAATGAAAATGTTCAAATACCAAGCACTCGAAAATTATGTGCGGAAGCAGTTTCTGGATGGCGTAGAATTTTTTCGCAAAAAAATTTATATTTAACGCTTTTTTATCACCGACGAGATTTGCATTTGTATATATGAGTTTTTATACGTTTAATAATGACGCGACGAATACCTGTGTTCGCTCTGTAATTTCCTGCACGGCTTTCGTGCATCCCCCGTTTTTAATATGGAAACCGTTCTCTCTCTCTCTCCCTCTCTCCGGACGGTAAACGAAAAAACTCGCGGGATAAAACAAAAGAAGGAGGGAACAAAATTATGACTTTCTGAAAAATATTCTAAAAATTACATTTTCTTTTTTTTTTTCTTCCCAAAGCGCGCGCGTTAGAGAAATGTTTAATTAGGTAAATTGTTATGTACTCCTCGTTGAAACGTGCCAAACACGTGCAAAAGGAATTACATAGTATCGACGCATATATAATATGTACGGCAGGCATAAAAGCAATTCGTTCGCATGCATTCACTTGGCTCGCAAGTATTTATTTCGAAGGCGCGCATGGAAAAATGCAATAAATTAACCCAAGTATACACGGCTCTAACAGCCGACGATCATGCAACGTGAGTTTAGCGAAACGTAAACGCACAAAAGGAAAAAAAGGGAGGAAGAAAACGCTATATCGTGTCTTTGATATATTACACCGTCTTGTAATTTTATATATTACCCTAATCGGGAATTTTACAACGACTTAAATTCGTATCATCCATTAACGCGCGTAACGTATTAGCGTCAAACGCTCGTATGACATATTTTTTTTTAATTAAAAATTTTTTTTTAATTAAAAAATGTTTTTAATTTTTTTTTTTTTTTTTTTTTTTAATTTTGAGACGCGAAATAAATCCGTCCCGGTAATTTATCGTATCGGCGAAAACTAATTATACGAGTAGGGATCATAAATTCGCGCTAATTCGCGCATTGATACGTAATGCGAAGCGCGAATGCGCGACTGTCGATGCTTAATCACTCGGCTCCGGTCATATCAAGTCGAAATTTGAGAGTCGCGACGCGAATTCCATCGACGGGACGGCCGGATCGATGACTGTTGTTGCAGCTACGAACATAAATTCGTCAAATGCAATCGGGGGAAAGAGGATATCGCTACTCGTATGTGCATCCCCCTTATCTGATTTCGCCCCGTGCGACATCATTATGCGATCGACTGGATTTAATAATCTGCCGGCGCGGCGTGACACTTTTTATCAAACGTGCTTTAACTCATCTCGTCTATTATTTTTTTTTTCAATCTTTTCTACGTATATCAATTAAGTCTAAATTATAGTCTAAAGTATAAAATATAATATGCATATTATAAAACATATATAATATATATTTGCATATTATAAAAGATATGCGAAGATAAAAATATTTTGTATCTATATTTTAATATTTTTAATTTCGTATTTAAAAATAGAAAATATGTTTTCAACCCACTCTTATTCTAATTAAAATTCGAAGCAGTATATAAAATACGAGTCACGCTTAATGATATTTTTACTATTTCTCATTAATCAAAAATTCGCCATCTTGCAAATTTCCTTAACAAGCAGAGTTAATATAGTTAGATGGAGCGCATAATATTGGAGCGCATAATATCGAGACAGAGTACGACGCTTTTCCAACCCTTCGGCATTTCCGTCTGGCCCGAAATCTACCTTTGACAACGGAACAACGAACCGCGCGAAGGGCGAGAAGAAGCGTCCCTTGATTGGAAGCAGATAGAAAGCGCTGATTAGCCGTCTCGATGAATAAGGGAGCAGACAATGGGATGGCATATCGCGACAGGAATGAGACCGAGAGACAAATATGTCGAGCAAAGTTTCAGCTCTCGTCTACACATGTCGTTCGATCGCGCTATATTCGTACTAACAAGGGACATGTCACAACTGTCCGGAACCGATTTGATTCTCCTTGAAATATGTTGTTAAATACACAAATCTAAAAGACACGTATTTTTTTATACGTGCGCAATTTGAGTTTTAAGGGGTGAAACACCCCTTTAAAGAATAACGGTATTTTTCTTTAGGATCAAATATCTGCTAAACTATAAGAGATATAAAGAAAAAACGTACAACAAATTTTAATGGCTTGAAGAGTACTTTAAAGTTATATGAACAAAAATTTTTTTTTTTTTTTTTTTTTTAAAAAAACCCTCACCACCTAATTTTTTTTTTCAAAATTAAAAATTTTGTTTTACCTAATTTAAAGCTTATTTTTTTCCAAATTCAACCATGTGTAATAAAGTTATGTTACGAAATATCATTTTCGAAAATTAATTATAAACGCTCCCGTATATACGCTCATCCGTGCTATGTGCGTAAGTAATTACCGTCGAACAATAAAATATATAAAAAATGTTTTTGTATAATTCTTATTTATGTTTTCTATGTATTTATAACTGCGTATTGTGTATATTTAGATTTAAAAAAAAATTTTTAAATATAATTAATAAGAATTTTTTAAATATACCCCCTGCTTTCTTATTATTTCTTTAATATTTAATTTCTTCTATAAAAATTAAAAACAATTATATTTTATAATAAAATTATTTTTTAATTGAATCTTGCGAATACCAATGTCGCAATATTTGGCATAAACAAATTTTATATCTTACGTTAAATGAATCATAAGATAAGATTATGTGTACGTGTTCCAGATAAGTTATAATTTTTACAATAAAATCTTTAATACGTTAAAATAAATAATAAAATAAGATTATGTGATGACGTATTTCTGATAAGTTAATATAAATTGTTCATGTAGCAGCATAATTCTCACAGTCGGTGTAGTCTTTTCGTTGTAATAATATCTGTGTAAACTGTTCTTTTATTGCAATAGAAAGCAAAATATAACATCTTTGAATATGATTATCAATCCGCTTAACGTTGTTAGACTTTTATTGGTGTCAATAAATTCAATATATTTAACAGAAACGCCAGTAACTGAAGCAGAAGTGGAATTAAAGGAAAACATTAAAAAAATATTACTGGATAGCGTTTTTCATTATAATGGGGTGGAAGTAACGGAAGAAATATATCTCGATTATGAAGAACCTTATAAATTACATAGTTTTGAAATAATTGAAGATGACGAAGAAGCATGGCATGAAGATAGTTTAAATTCTCATCCTCATTGTTCAAATGATGATACAAATTTTGATAGTTCTTATAAAAGACGAGCTGTTGAGTATTGGCGATTTCGGGACACTGATGAAAACAGTAATGACAGAAAAAGGAATCGTCCTCTAAGAGTAGTACAAAATAAATTTAGAAGAGTTTCATCTGAACGTCAGTTAAGGCGATGGGAAGAACAAATACAATCAGGTGGAAGTCGTACAGAAAAATTATCTTACATCTCCAAATTTACACATGATAAATTTACTGCAGCTGTCGAATCAGGATTCATGGTTCATGATATTGATTTAAAAAGATGGGCTTTACAAGCTCAAGAAGAAATAGGAAATTTAAATCCTATATTTAAAGCATCTCACAGTTGGATAGCAAGATTTAAGAAGTCTCACCGAATTGTTTCAAGAAAAGTTACGAAGTTTGTCACTAGAAGAACATTAGAAGATTCTGCTGATTTGCAAAAATCAGCTGATGATTTTCTGGAAACAGTAAAACCTCTTATTGAACAGTTTGGATCTGAAAATATTTACAATTCAGATCAAAGTGGTTTCCAATTGGAACTTCACTCTGGAAGATCATTGTCTAACCAGGGAGAAAAGAAAGTAGAACGTGTCGTGCAATCCATATCATCAACAACCCATTCATATACGATACAACCAATAATATCCTGTAATGGCAATTTGTTGTCCCCTTTATTTATTGTATTAAAAGAAGCTAATGGTAAATTTGGACCAAGAGTACAAGAAAATTTATTTAAAGCAGAAAATGTTATTGTAAAAGCATCGAAATCTGGTAAAATGACATCAGGTATTTTCCTTTTATAATTACTTTTTTTAACAACCTTATTTTATTTAACAATTTAATAAGAGTCATAAAAAAACTATTAAATTAACATTTATATTTTGTACAGATCATTTTAAAATGTGGTTAGAAGAAGCTTATTTCGCAAACATTGGTCCTAATAGCGTTCTTCTTATCGATTCATGGACTGGACATTGCCCCAATATGATTTCGGATTTAACACCTCCTGGAACACATATTACTACTATGATAATACCGAAAGGAACTACAGGGAAAATACAACCATTAGATGTTTATGGATTCAGAATTTGGAAAAATTTTGCTAAAAGATTTTCAGATGCGGTTTTACTGTTGGAAAGTAATATAAACTTACATGAACGAAATAATATAATAAAATTGCAATCTTTGATACATAATCAATTGTCATCCCCACGATATCAAAACTTATTTAAATATTCGTGGTTTAAAAGTGGTTATACGAATGAAAGACCAGACGAATTCGAAAATCCAGTACACTTTAGTTTAGACGAAACTTTAACAAAATGTGATATCGAAGGTTGCAATAATATAGCTGTAGTAAGATGTTCTTGGTGCAAGAAGTCATTATGTTTGAAACATTTTTTTGTCGAATATCATTATTGTAATGTGTATAATGAGTGAATAATATAAAATGCAAATACATTTTTAAAAAAATCTAAATATACACAATACACAGTTATAAATACATAGAAAACATAAATAAGAATTATACAAAAACATTTTTTATATATTTTATTGTTCGACGGTAATTACTTACGCACATAGCACGGATGAGCGTATATACGGGAGCGTTTATAATTAATTTTCGAAAATGATATTTCGTAACATAACTTTATTACACATGGTTGAATTTGGAAAAAAATAAGCTTTAAATTAGGTAAAACAAAATTTTTAATTTTGAAAAAAAAAATTAGGTGGTGAGGGTTTTTTAAAAAAAAAAAAAAAAAAAAAAAATTTTTGTTCATATAACTTTAAAGTACTCTTCAAGCCATTAAAATTTGTTGTACGTTTTTTCTTTATATCTCTTATAGTTTAGCAGATATTTGATCCTAAAGAAAAATACCGTTATTCTTTAAAGGGGTGTTTCACCCCTTAAAACTCAAATTGCGCACGTATAAAAAAATACGTGTCTTTTAGATTTGTGTATTTAACAACATATTTCAAGGAGAATCAAATCGGTTCCGGACAGTTGTGACATGTCCCTTGTAAGTAAAGTTAGACTTGAAAAGGGCAAAACTTCATAAAATTAGGAGCAAGCTAAAATTTTTGTGGAAACCTTTATTTCGATGTTCTAATGGAATCCTGAAAAGTATCCTTAATTTTATCCAGGACGTTTTTTTATGGGAGTAAAAGGGGATAAATTTTAGTTTCTTGCCATTATCTCGAAAACTATCAATTTTTCAAGACAAATAGTTATTATCAAAATTATAACTCATAAAATTCCCTACAAAAAAGGTCATTGTACTGTTTTTCGTGGAATTAATCGTTTCGAAGATATAGAGCGAATTAAGTCTAAAAGAGAAAATGTGCACACTTACTATAGACATAACGATTATGTAACGAACTACAGACATTGCAACTTTACATGTTTTTCTAAAAAACGATTAGTTGTACGAAAAAAAAGTATAATAACCTTTTTTGTAGATAATTATATTAAAAAACATAAAAATTATTTATTAGCGGTGGAAATTTAAATCACATTTGCAAAAAAAAGGGGAGAATTCAAAAGGGATTTCAACGCTGGGACGCAACTTTACGAATAAAAAAACTCAAAGTTCCCCAGAAATATGCAAAATGCTTTAAATTATTGAAAATCGTGGGGGAAATTTCCTTACTTAGCATCATCTGTAAACAATAAAAAAAAAATAGAAAAAAACGCCCAAATCGTTATTTTAACGGAACCGGAGGTTAATGTTTCCTCTCAAAGTATTTCGGTTTGCATTTCTCGATACGCGAAGAGATAGAGAGAGAGAAAGAGTGCGACGAAAAGAAAAATCTGGAAAAAATATATTTCCCCTTTCAATACGTTTGTTCATTTTATTCGAGAGCCTATTATCTCAAGAAAAATCGACTAATAATTCCTGGGAAGCAAATATCAATTTTTCAGTCAAATTCGACCGGTTGAATTATTTAAAAATGCAAAATCGAAAAAAGGGCAACGGGTGCGCTATATATTTTTAATTCTCACAGTCGGTGTAGTCTTTTCGTTGTAATAATATCTGTGTAAACTGTTCTTTTATTGCAATAGAAAGCAAAATATAACATCTTTGAATATGATTATCAATCCGCTTAACGTTGTTAGACTTTTATTGGTGTCAATAAATTCAATATATTTAACAGAAACGCCAGTAACTGAAGCAGAAGTGGAATTAAAGGAAAACATTAAAAAAATATTACTGGATAGCGTTTTTCATTATAATGGGGTGGAAGTAACGGAAGAAATATATCTCGATTATGAAGAACCTTATAAATTACATAGTTTTGAAATAATTGAAGATGACGAAGAAGCATGGCATGAAGATAGTTTAAATTCTCATCCTCATTGTTCAAATGATGATACAAATTTTGATAGTTCTTATAAAAGACGAGCTGTTGAGTATTGGCGATTTCGGGACACTGATGAAAACAGTAATGACAGAAAAAGGAATCGTCCTCTAAGAGTAGTACAAAATAAATTTAGAAGAGTTTCATCTGAACGTCAGTTAAGGCGATGGGAAGAACAAATACAATCAGGTGGAAGTCGTACAGAAAAATTATCTTACATCTCCAAATTTACACATGATAAATTTACTGCAGCTGTCGAATCAGGATTCATGGTTCATGATATTGATTTAAAAAGATGGGCTTTACAAGCTCAAGAAGAAATAGGAAATTTAAATCCTATATTTAAAGCATCTCACAGTTGGATAGCAAGATTTAAGAAGTCTCACCGAATTGTTTCAAGAAAAGTTACGAAGTTTGTCACTAGAAGAACATTAGAAGATTCTGCTGATTTGCAAAAATCAGCTGATGATTTTCTGGAAACAGTAAAACCTCTTATTGAACAGTTTGGATCTGAAAATATTTACAATTCAGATCAAAGTGGTTTCCAATTGGAACTTCACTCTGGAAGATCATTGTCTAACCAGGGAGAAAAGAAAGTAGAACGTGTCGTGCAATCCATATCATCAACAACCCATTCATATACGATACAACCAATAATATCCTGTAATGGCAATTTGTTGTCCCCTTTATTTATTGTATTAAAAGAAGCTAATGGTAAATTTGGACCAAGAGTACAAGAAAATTTATTTAAAGCAGAAAATGTTATTGTAAAAGCATCGAAATCTGGTAAAATGACATCAGGTATTTTCCTTTTATAATTACTTTTTTTAACAACCTTATTTTATTTAACAATTTAATAAGAGTCATAAAAAAACTATTAAATTAACATTTATATTTTGTACAGATCATTTTAAAATGTGGTTAGAAGAAGCTTATTTCGCAAACATTGGTCCTAATAGCGTTCTTCTTATCGATTCATGGACTGGACATTGCCCCAATATGATTTCGGATTTAACACCTCCTGGAACACATATTACTACTATGATAATACCGAAAGGAACTACAGGGAAAATACAACCATTAGATGTTTATGGATTCAGAATTTGGAAAAATTTTGCTAAAAGATTTTCAGATGCGGTTTTACTGTTGGAAAGTAATATAAACTTACATGAACGAAATAATATAATAAAATTGCAATCTTTGATACATAATCAATTGTCATCCCCACGATATCAAAACTTATTTAAATATTCGTGGTTTAAAAGTGGTTATACGAATGAAAGACCAGACGAATTCGAAAATCCAGTACACTTTAGTTTAGACGAAACTTTAACAAAATGTGATATCGAAGGTTGCAATAATATAGCTGTAGTAAGATGTTCTTGGTGCAAGAAGTCATTATGTTTGAAACATTTTTTTGTCGAATATCATTATTGTAATGTGTATAATGAGTGAATAATATAAAATGCAAATACATTTTTAAAAAAATCTAAATATACACAATACACAGTTATAAATACATAGAAAACATAAATAAGAATTATACAAAAACATTTTTTATATATTTTATTGTTCGACGGTAATTACTTACGCACATAGCACGGATGAGCGTATATACGGGAGCGTTTATAATTAATTTTCGAAAATGATATTTCGTAACATAACTTTATTACACAAGGTTGAATTTGGAAAAAAATAAGCTTTAAATTAGGTAAAACAAAATTTTTAATTTTGAAAAAAAAAATTAGGTGGTGAGGGTTTTTTAAAAAAAAAAAAAAAAAAAAAAATTTTTGTTCATATAACTTTAAAGTACTCTTCAAGCCATTAAAATTTGTTGTACGTTTTTTCTTTATATCTCTTATAGTTTAGCAGATATTTGATCCTAAAGAAAAATACCGTTATTCTTTAAAGGGGTGTTTCACCCCTTAAAACTCAAATTGCGCACGTATAAAAAAATACGTGTCTTTTAGATTTGTGTATTTAACAACATATTTCAAGGAGAATCAAATCGGTTCCGGACAGTTGTGACATGTCCCTTGTAAGTAAAGTTAGACTTGAAAAGGGCAAAACTTCATAAAATTAGGAGCAAGCTAAAATTTTTGTGGAAACCTTTATTTCGATGTTCTAATGGAATCCTGAAAAGTATCCTTAATTTTATCCAGGACGTTTTTTTATGGGAGTAAAAGGGGATAAATTTTAGTTTCTTGCCATTATCTCGAAAACTATCAATTTTTCAAGACAAATAGTTATTATCAAAATTATAACTCATAAAATTCCCTACAAAAAAGGTCATTGTACTGTTTTTCGTGGAATTAATCGTTTCGAAGATATAGAGCGAATTAAGTCTAAAAGAGAAAATGTGCACACTTACTATAGACATAACGATTATGTAACGAACTACAGACATTGCAACTTTACATGTTTTTCTAAAAAACGATTAATTGTACGAAAAAAAATATAATAACCTTTTTTGTAGAGAATTTTATGAGCTACAATTTTGATAATAACTATTTTTCTCAAAAAAATTGATAGTTTTCGAGATAATGGCAAAAAACTATAATTTACCCCCCATAAAAAAACGCACTGGATGAAATTAAGGATACTCTTCAGGATTATATTAGAACATTGAAATAAAGGTCTCCACAAAAACTCAGCTTGATCCTAATTTTTATGAAGTCAAAGTCTAATTTTACTGGAGTAACATGTATACCTGAATAAAAAAATAAGCTTGCGACGTCGTAATTCTAATTAACTAATGAATAATAAATAATTATATTAAGAAATCATAAATAATTATTTATTAGCGGTCGCGAAATTAAATCACATTTGCAATAAAAAAGAGGAGAATTCGAAAGGGACTTCAACGCTGAGACGCAACTTGACGAATAAAAGAATCTCAATGTTCCCGAGAAAATATGCTAAGATGCTTAATTATTGAAAATCGATGGGCGACTCTCCGTCTACTTAGCATCAATCTGTCAAACAATAATAAAGATACGAACAAAACCGCAAAACTCGTTTATTTCTAACGGAAACAACGGTAGGTATAATGTTTCCTCTCAAAGCTATTTCGGTTTGACATTTCTCGATACGCGAAAGAGATAGAGAGAGAGAAAGAGTGCGACAGAAAAGAAAAATCTGGAAAAAAAAGATATTTCCCTTACAAATACGTTTCGTTTCATTTTATTCGAGAGCCGTATTATCTCAAGAAATATCGCTACATATATACATTCCTTGCGGAAGCAACTATCAATTCCGCAGTCAAATTCGACCGCTGTTGAATTTATCTCTACAGATGCAAACTCGAAAAGGACAATCGGGTCGCGCTATATTATTTTTAAATCGATTGACCGGTGAAAAAAACGTTCCGGAAACGTCGGTCTCTCGAGAAAACTCACCCTCCGACAAGGGAAATTAGACAATCCAAAAATTCAAAAAATTCTGGCTTTTTGCTTTTCTCAAAAATTCTTCAAGATATCAAAAAATATTTTAGACAAAAGTTTTATGATTAAAAGACTTCTATTTAACCACGTCAATAAAATTTTTAAAGAATAACTTTTCAAACTTATTAATTCTCAAAAATTATTTTTTCAAAATTTTATTTTTTACATCTTCGTAATTTTAAAATTTCCCCGAGCCATCAATATATGAGTTAATTTAAAGACCTCTATATTTAACCACGTTAATATAATTTTGAAAGAATAATTTTTCAAAATTATTAATCCTCAAAAATGTTTTTTCAAAATTTTAATTTTTACATCTTTGTAATTTTTAAATTTCCCCGAGCCATCAATATATAAGCTAATTAAAAGATCTCTATATTTAACCACACGTTAACAAAATTTTTCAAAAGAATTTTTTCAAAATTTTATTTTTTTATGTCTTCGTAATTTAAAAATTTCCCCGAACTATCAATATATGAGCACTAATATATCGAGGTTTCTCGTTCCACTTCCGTGGTCCATTAACAATGCGAATGGATGAACCGAGGCTCATTAGGCGTGGGGTCCTTATCTAAGTCACCCTCGCGGCTGATGGACGGGCTTGATTTTAGCGGTCAATTGATAATCGACAGATCGTTAATGCGACGACGCGACAGAGATTGCAAAGCCTCGCGGATCGATTTACGTTTCTCCTTCGCCTGTCATTACACCGGATATACACGCCGCAACCAATATCGAGTTCCATCGGGGGCCTTATCAAGCCGATTATCGATCGGAGCTCCACTCCCCGGTTCGATTGATAATCGATAGGAGTTTATCTCCGAGTCGACACCCAGGTGAGATCGAGGCGATGTCGCGGTACTAATGTTATCTCGACAATAATAGCAAAGATGGGGAGCTGACTCGCGCACTATTACGCCCGCACGCGTTCCTATTTATCGGATTGTCGCCTTTCGCAAGCACCATTGTCCGCCGTATCGTATCCCCGGGAAAGCGAGTAAAGATAGCTATCTGCCCTCAGTAATAATCTTCGATTGCTCCGGTCACTTGTTCACGAGGAAGAGCCCCTTATCGTGATTTAAGAAGCAGAAGCGCGATCTTGGGTACGGATGGATTGTAGAGTGTTTGGAAACTAACAGCGAATTAAGTATTTTGACAGGTGTTCAGCAGACTCAATGAAAAAAATTCCCCGACTTTTTCAGATTTTCCAAGACCAGAAATATTAATTTTTTCTCTGACTTTTTATAAATCAATTAAATGATGAAAAAAACAAAAATTTAAATAAATTATACAATCTATTTAAATAATCACCTTTTTTATTTATATAATATCAAATTGTTTAGTTTCATCTCTATTAAACACATTGAAATAAAATAACACGACGATATAAATTAACGAACACGCTGTAGATGAATCGATTTATAATTAAAAAAGTATTGGTGCCTGGACATTTTAGCAGAAGAAAAATCGTTTCCAAATCGTTTAAAAAATCTCCCATTAACGTATGGTACAGTAAGTCTGAGACATCCTGTATATCTTCAAAATATTTAATTTGCGGCTACTTTTTGAAATACCTCTTAAAGAGGAGGAAACTAGGTTGTCGCATCAGCCGGCGAAAGAAAAATAAAAAGTTGTCGAAAGCAATTATGAAGATTTGAGGACGATCGCGCTGTGTATATTGTATCTCGCAGCGTTAAAGCATTTTACGGTCGTTCGTCTCCCGGAACGGGATATCTTCGAAACGAAACGTCAACACGGCTGTTAGCACAAGTTCGCGAGAGCCGGGGAAGTTACAGCGGTCGCGATAAGGAGCGGTTTACATCGAGAGGACGGTTAAGGAAGAGTTACGAGTACGTGATCCTGGATATCGAACACACTCGATCGATACTCGGCCCGGCCGCACTTGGGAATTAGGAACACGTCCACATGTACGCGAGGCTATAGACACAATTTTCGTCGCACGATCAAGGGACAAAATAGGGAAAGGGTGGAAGAGAAAAATACCGAATAATAACTGAACAAAAACGTCTAACGTGACTTGGAAGCAGCGGAAACGCTAAATGACGCTTAATGAGTCGAGTTTCCAAAGAATGAGGACGTAATAATCCTTTCTTCCATATTAGAGCCCGCATGTGGAAAATTGTTAGGGCAACCTTCAAAAATGTCGGAGCCTTTAAGAGCTTAAACGTGGGGTTAGGTCTCTATTAGGAATTTCCACATTAAGGATTCCATTAGGGATTTTTTTAATACCTGCTACCTTCATCAAACCCTATCAGGACCCTTATTGCTTTCCTTGATTAGACCATACATTAAATTAGCTACTCAAAACTGATATCGTCCTACTGGGACCTAATCTGGTAGTAATGTGAAAATCCCTAATAGCATAAAGACATATATATCTATCTGATATATATTTGATGATATATATTTGATGATATATATATGTATCAGATAGATATATATTTCTTTAGATATATCTTCATTCAGCCCAAAAAACTGTAACTGAAAAGATATATTATCAGAATCTCGCAATGTGTTTAATCAATGCAAAAGAATGGGATGGAGGACGTAAAATGTGTGAGTCATCACTAAAATAAACGGCAGAATATGCAGTAATACATTAGATATAATATAGATTAATAAATAAATTAAATTACATTTATGTTTGTATTAATTTTACACACACACACACACATCCCAAAAAACGGGTATTCCTGGAAATTATGGGGGCATCTTAGGGTAATATAAAGGATTTCATAAAGCAACCATCAAGACCCAGATTATTTAACCTTTAAGGGCCTCAATGTGGAAAAGCATTCCCGACCTTAAAGGGTTCTTATTAGGTTTCCACATTAGAACCCTAACAAAGTTAGGAAAAATTAACAAAGGTCTTATCAAGGCCTTAACACAATTTCCACATGGTAATATAAAGGATTTCATAAGGCAACTATCAAGGTCCAGATTACTTAACCTTCAAGAACCCTCGATGGAAAAGCGTGACCGACATTAAAGGGTTCTTATTGGGCTTCTACATTAGGACCCTAACAAAGTTAGGAAAAATGAATTGGGGCCTTAACACAATTTCCACGTGGAAGGAAATATTTTAATTCCACCTACAGGCTTGAATTTTGACAGCTCTTCGGGTTTGCGCGACGCGCCGCTGATTAAGCGGATCGTTGTCACCCGACGTGCCGCGTACGAAGAACCAGCAAACTCGGAGATGGGACAGGTCAAAATTCTCGCGACCGTGTGTCGCCCCCAGCACTTGGTATGGACGCGCCGAGCTGTCGCGTATCGACGGCGCGAGTGTTACATCCCTGTTTTGTAGTCCAAAGTCGTTACGGGCATCGACGTCACTCGAATACCGCATTCGTGATCGGAATACTCGCGGATTCCGCACATCCCTCCCTCGCCGCTATGATCGCGACGTGAAATCAAGAAGAATTACAGCGACCGGAAATCTCTCGATTGATACCCTCGATTGGAATGCAATAACAGCGTAAGTTGAAAACAAGCCATTTTGGGGCAAAAAGTTTATATATATATATATATATATATATATATATATATATATATTGTAAACAAATCGAGTTAAGCTATAAGTAGTGCTTAGATGATTTAAAAATTAGCTAGATAAATGTAGACAAAAATTTGTAAATTTATCTTAGATAAGATGAAAGTAATTTTGTTTTAAATGTGTCTAGATAAAAGATAAAATTATATGGCGATTCGTCTAGGTAACTTTCAGATAATATTATTTTTAATAGTACTTATATAAACACAGGTTAAAAAAATATAAATTATGAAAGGAATATAAAAAATATATTTATATTTTTATTTGTAAGTTTTTATCGCTTAAGTTCTACTATTTAAGTATTTTTGTCTTATGACTCTAAATCAAATTATCTGAATATTATTCTAGATAATTTAATAAAGATAACACTTTTTTTTATCTAAGATGCAAATATAGATAATACATATTTTTATTATTTATATAAAGATAACATAACGCTAAAATTTTATCTAGATCTATATAATTTTATTTAGATAACAGCAAACACTGGCTATAAGCCTAAAAATAATCCCAAAATTCTCTATTTATGTAGAAATATTAAGTATAAAACAATCTTAACTGATGATAAAATATATATATATATATATATATATATATTTATGTAAATTGATATATATGTAAGATAGTATAAATATATAAGTAGAGAATCTGCGAGTCCGAAAATTTTCGAAGAATAAATTTAAAAACTTTTAGTTGCTATCAAAAAGGATTTTAAGAAGTGAAACTATCTCTTGTATCTAGTACAACTTCTTGCTTTTCTCGATATATCTAAAAACATTTAAAATATCAAAAAAATATTTTATACAAAAGTTTCATGATAAGACCATCTATATTTAATCACATTAATAAGATTTTGAAAAAATAATTTTTCCTAAGAGATTAAAAATTTTTGTTATTTTAATAATAGATTAAATTTTTACCATAAAGCTTCTAAAATATTTTTGATATATCTAATGCTTTCGGAGATAGCCATAATTCATTTCTTATTTATCCTCCCTGCGTGTGTATAAAGCATCATCAAAATGTTCAAAGTTTCCTTGTGTCTCGCGACATTTGTTTACACTAGTATTATTCCTCTCTAAGACGTAAACTGATATATTTTGTAACTCGAAACGTTGCTCGGTATCGGGGAATAACAGAGGTACTCATTGGTCTGGAAAGTACGCAACCAACTGTTCAATCGTCCGGTCCTCCTCGGGTACGGAGTAGTAAATGCCATTATATGGACGGACAGATCGCCTTACAGTTTGTAGTCGGCATTACACGCCCGCGCTGCACTCCGAAGTTACAACAACGCTACGGGTATTGACTTTAGACGTGCCGCCGTTTCGCGATCCGGCCATTTCTGACTTGGCTATTAACAACGAACGCGAACGAACGAGGTTTAGAGCAGTTTAGAGACGTGGACGCGAAATTGGCGGTCGCCGCGAATCGCTTGTTACGACAAAGTACTTTAATACGGATGCCCAAACATTCACTCGCCCAAATAAACAACGTCCCAGTCTAATTTAATACGGATGCTTATTATATCTTTACCTCTTTAGTGGCCCCTGAAACCGTCAAAATATCAATCTACACATTGTTTTTCCACAACCTCGACTATTACAGTAGTACGATCCCTGATAAGTCAGACGTCGAGCAACGCGTGAAAATAATTTGACAATAAGACGAGATGGATCTTATACAGGATGTATCGAAATAGGTGCGAAAAAATTTAAGAAATGATTCGTTGTTCTGAAAATTAAGAGGGGTTTCTTATATAAACATGTAATCTTACATCCCTCCCTGAGGAGTTATACTTTTCTAAAGAGGAAGGTAAAAATTAAGTTTTTATTTTTTTTCTCAAATTTCAGACAAATTAAGAAAATAAAATTTCGTGGATATTTGCTACTAATAAAAAGAATATTTATATGAATATTAAAAAAAGATAAAAATTAATTGTGTAATGTTTATATAAGAAACTTCCCTTAATTTTCGAAAACGATTTAAAAAATAAGGGTTTTTTGTGAAATTATAAAGTTTACAAAACTATAAATTCTCTAGTTTCTTTCTTCAATTTCACAGATAAACTTTTATAAAATTTTAATTAAAAGATTAGTTACAAAGATATATAATGACGCAAATTGCAAAAATAATTTCTCTCCATATTTTCATTGAAATCAATTCTAAATTGATCATTCTATTTCAGTAAAAATATCGAGATATGTATTAATAATTACTAGATTTTTAAATAAATTTCTAAATGGTCGAAAAAGAAGTCTTTTTGTGAATCAAAGTTTGTAAAATTAGAAAGTTTACAAAATTATATTCTTCAATTAATTTCAGATAAAGTTTCATAAAATTTTAATTAAAAGCTTAGTCACAAAGATATATTATACGATGAAACAAATTGCAAAAATAATCTTCCTCGATATTTTTGTTAAGGAAAAATCGATTTTAAATTGACGATTATTCTCTTTCCGTCCACATATCAAGTTTTAGCATTAATAAATGTTATTTATAAGCGATTGAAAAAGAAGGGTTTTTTTGCGAATTAAACTTTGCAGAATTAGAAAGTTTACCAAACTACATTCTTCAGTTAATTTCCGGTAAAGTTTAATAGAATTTGAATTAAAAGCTTAATTACAAGGATATATTATATAAAACAAATTGCAAAAATGCTCCCTCGATATTTCTGTTAACGAAAAATACATTTCAAATGGACCAAAAAATTCGCTATTAAAAGAGGACACCTTATATACCTTACACTGTAAAAATATATGTAATATATTACACGAAAATATGTAAAAGTACATAAATAATAAGTGTAAAATTACACGATAAATAATAGAAATTTTTACCTTTTCATTATTTACCATGTAATTTTATATTTATTATTTATGTAATTTTACATATTTTTTTACAGTGTATATTATCGAAAAATAAGGGGCACGAAATGCATAATACACTGCTAAATCTTATATTCGAAAGAAGAATCGTATATATACATACAAATATCTGAGAAGTGAAAAATTTCACAACGTATCCACACGTGTATATACATATACATGTATGTATGTGTGTATATATATATATATATATAAATATATAAAATATATACATATATATATGTATCTGACGAAGGTGAAATGGTTCGACAAGAAAGAGAAGAAAGGATGGTACTGATTTTCGATCGCTCGATATGCCGATAGTAACAGGCTTTACATAAGCGGACAGCGCTTCGCTTTTCAGCTCGCGTAGTTGTTACATGCTTGCTGTATCGTACTCTCTAAATTTGCAACGTTTATTGATGCAGCCGTGGCTCGTGTTCCGTGATCGGAATATTCGTATTGAAGCCCCTCTCTCAACCCCGCGACGGTCGCATCGAGCGCATGCCTCGCGATAAAACTCCATAACAAAGTCTGTGATAATTAGCGCATTGAGCGAGCACGATGTTAAACGCCGGTAAACAATCTCGCCATGAGACGCATAGGATATATTTCGATTGCGAAACTACGAATGATTCTTGCGCGTACAGCTCGATGACAGAAACGCGACAGTGAAACGAGAGAATTAATTTAGAAATTGTCTAAATTAAGAAATCGAGAAGACTGATATAAATATATGAAATTCAAGGATGCAAAGGATTAATAAAAGAGTCAGTACTAAATTATTTTCTAATTTCTTTATACTTATTTTGACAAAATAAGTAAGAATTTGAAAATAACTTTTAGTTATTTATTTAATAATTTTTTATTTAATTTTAAAACAAATAACATTTTAAATAGTAATTCTTTTAATTCCTAAAATTTTTAAATTATTAATAAGAGAGTCAGAACAAAATTGTTTTCAAATTTCTTTATACTTATTTTGACAAAATAAGTAAGAATTTGAAAATAACTTTTAATTATTTATTTAATTATTTAATAATTTTTTATTTAATTTTAAAACAAATAACATTTTAAATAGTAATTCTATTAATTCCTAAATTTTTTTAATTATTAATTTAAATTCCTCTGTACTTTTATTTTAACAAAGTAGCAATATTAACAAAATAAATATAGAGGAAATTAAAAATTTTTATAGAAGAATTAAAAAAATAATTTTGTTGCGCCTAATATTTACCCTAATACTGACCCTTTTCATAGCTAAATCTGTTACAGCATCAATAAATGTTCAATGCTTCAGAGATCTGTATGATTTTGTATAATTACAGTAGTATTTGATCAATTCACAATGTATAATCATACAAAATTTGTATAATTTTGTATAATTACACATTGTGAATTAATCAAACACGATTTATATGTGCATGATCTATTAGACGATGAAGGATCAACAGTTTCTGTTTAATATGAGAGCTTCTTCCCTCATGCTTTCCCCCTCATTAAAGCAAATGGGAGAAAACATATACAAGAGTTTATACCGAAATGGATTTCATTAAACATACCGCGTAAAAGAGTTAAAAAAAAACTCTTTAACTTAAATATATATATATATATATATATATATATATATATATATATATCGGCCCGCGTTAATAACCATCGTACTCACTTAACACACATTCGAAATATTACACTCAGTGTAATATTCTTAATTTTTGTTCTTTCTCATTTTTAAATTTAAATTTTTTGTTATTTTTTATTTTTATATTAAATGTGCAAATAAATTCCAGTGCTTAGATGATTTAAAAATTAGCTAGATAAAGATGAGATAAAAGTATGTAAATTTATCTTAGATAAAATGAAGATGATTTTGTCTCAAATATATCTAGATAAAAGATAAATTTATATGACGATTTATCTAGATGATTTTCAGATAATATTATTTTTAAGATTGCTTATGTAAACACAGTTATAAAAAAATGTAAATTATAAAACAAGGGACATATAAAAATATATTTTTATTTATCAATTTTTATCGCTTACTAAAATTATTCTAGATAATTGAATAAAGGGTGCAGATATAGATATAATACATATTTTTAATATCTATACATATAAAGATGCTAGATAAAGATGAGATAAAAATCTGTAAATTTATCTTAGATAAGATGAAGATGATTCTGTCTCAAATATATCTAGATAAAAGATAAATTTATATGGCGATTTATCTAGATAATTTTCAGATAATATTATTTTTAAGATTGCTTATGTAAACACAGTTATAAAAAAAATGTAAATTATAAAACAAGGGATATATAAAAATATATCAATTTTTATCGCTTAATTACTACTTAAATTATTCTAGATAATTGAATAAAGGGTGCAGATATAGATATAAAAAAATTTTCATCTAGATAATCATCTCTATAATTTTACCTGGATAACATGAAACACTGATTACACTCATGATCCCTCGACCCAAAAATCATCAAATCGCGTCACTTTCCGCGTTCTTTGAAGAGTTCCCGAGTAACCCATAGGTGGCGTGAAAAATCATCCACCGGAATCGTCGCTAAAAAAAAAAGAAACGTCAAACAAAAAAAAACGGGGGGCGAGCCAACCCCCCAAAAAAATAATCCGTTCTCGCCATGGAGCCTTTTGAAGCCGACGTGCGTTACGCATATAATGCGGCGCGGCGCCGCAAAAAGCGTTCGGGGAAAACTTTCAATCAATCGGTATTGCCAGTAGTAACGGGTCTTGTATGGGCGGACAGGCCGCCCGGGGCTTGCCACGCTACAGCGCGGACACAGTAGTCGTGGA
The DNA here is from genome assembly GCF_048542155.1 of Nylanderia fulva. NCBI lineage: Eukaryota > Metazoa > Arthropoda > Insecta > Hymenoptera > Formicidae > Nylanderia > Nylanderia fulva. The sequence continues at coordinate 536,100 of NW_028190390.1, read as the reverse complement.
TTTATTTGGTCGGACAGGAAACACCGGCGCGACGCGGCGCGGCCCGACGCGGCATCAAGCTACGCGGATTTCACGGTTGGCGACGAATAGGGTTTACAACGGGAAAGCGGCGGAAGAGAGAGGGCGGACAGAACAAGGATGAGGAGCGTGGCGAGGGACGGCTAAGGGACGAGGACATGCATATTAATAGGGAAACAAGTACCGAAATGTCTGACCACACCGTGAATGAGCCGACGTCGTTGTATCGAACGTTTGCTGTATCTATCCATCCATCTCCGTCTCTCTCGATCCCTCCCATTCTCTCTCCAATCCACACGATCATTCTCCATTCCCGGTTTCAATTCCGACAAACGGGGGAACCAGGAAGGCCGAGGACAACTCGTTGATCCTGATGAACGCGAGAGATCGCGACGCGAGATCGATTAAAGCGCAGATCGGAAACGTCGTTAATTCGTTTCCCGCGCGTTATACGCGCTATATGCGAAAGAAATATAATGCGTCATCTCTCTCTCTCTCTCTCTCTGTTCGTCGCCTCGTGAATAATCGAACGACGAATTGTTACGTTCGGAGGAAGCTTAATGACGCGCGAGCTCGACGCGACAATTTTCGCGTCACGTATATTACGTATATACGGGGAATTTTATGCAAGATCGCACGCTAACATTCTCATCGGGGATTTTTTTTTTTTTTTTTTTTTTTTTTTTTCATAATCCCCGCAATAACATTCTCGCATATTCCGGAGGAAAGTTTTTTAACCGGCTCCACCGATGGCCGGCGGGAATCCGTTAATATGTATTTGATGGATATTGAATAATGTCGTGCATTGTCACGCCCGCGCTCTGTGATTCCGGGATTCGTCGTATTTTTTTTTTTTTCTTTCTCTTCTTCTATCCCTTTTTTCCTCTCTCTCTCTCTCTCTCTCTTTTTTCGTTGCCTCCCGTCCGGCTCTACCATTTTATTTTCTGTTCCCGGTCCGATAATTATATTTTCGATAAACAACGGATTACTTTTCCATTAAAAGTTGTCCGCGCAGGTGCCGTCAAGCTTGGGATTTAATTCGGCGACATATTTTTTTTCCACCCCCCTAAGGACGCAAATGGCCGACGCGATTCGTATCGCGGCGGCTATATTTCAACGATGTTAATAATGCGCGTCCTAAGCTATATATTAGCGATTTTAATAATACATGAGGAGGGATACACATTCGATGTTTGTCGGAGCCCCGTTTATATTCTCGCGTCAATATCGACGGCCCATTTTTTTTTTGCGCCTCGATCGAGGATAGAAATTAATGATACGCTCGGAGCATCGGCCAAAAGAGATCATGAAAATCGATTTGAGCGTTCCCGCCGTAAATTACTCGACGGCAGGTTAAACCGCCCCGTGGGATTCCCCCGACGCAGCCCGCCAAACGTGCAGCCTGCAATCGCGCACGTGCAAAACAAGTACGTGTTCTCGAACAAGCGCGGTAGAGCTAAGTAGAGTTATGATCGAGTAGGAAAATTGCGCGATCTTATTATACGATCGTGAAAATAATCTTATATTAATCTCCCGCGATCAGATTTGCACGGATGTATACATAATTGTTGGTGATTTATATCGCGCGGATGCATCTATGGATAGATGCGCATGCATTTCTCAATTTTCAAATTACGCGCCTTATAAATTATTCCACTATTATGCTTTCATATTTTTCTGCCGGGATCGAGAAAGTTACTTTATAAAACTCGTTAACGTTACTGTCACTCACAAAGTAACGAATTGTTTCAATTCTCGTTATTTTTTAACGCCATTATAAAACCAAATTTTAAACATGTACATAAAATTTACATTTCGTAACATGTTAATATCAAAATTATCGCTCTTTATTGTATGAACATATATTAAAATGTATAACAAGAGAGCGATAATATTTCGATTATTTATTAATATCGCAGCGATAATGTTTCTATTATTAATATCGCATTTTTTATATTAAATATGACAAAAGCGATAATATAATATATTTTAATAACGAATATTTTAATGTCGATATATAATATAAAATAAGTTTAATAATCATTTTGAATCTAATATCAAAACAGATTAAAAAGATTGCAAAAGAACTTTTGTAACATTTCCAAATTTTATAAATATAAAGGAAATAGTATATTGTGTCAGTATATTTTTTTGTCAATCCGCACGTGATACACATACTATTTTGTATTACAAGTGCAGGCAAAGTGGCTTTGTGCGCGAAGTGGCCGATCGCACGCCGCCATCTTGCGGCGGCACGGTGCGGAAATAGCCGTGTTCAAAGTCATTGTCCACGGCTGAAGCCGTGGGCAAAGCATTGCCCACGGCTTCAGACTTTGAACGCGGCTTATTCACTCACAGCATTGCCTGCTAGATGGCGGCGTGGGAAATCGGCCGCTTTCCGCACAGAAAACACGCACACAAAGTGCCACTTTGCCTGCACGTGTAATACAAAAATGTTTTCTTAATTATTTTTTAATAAATTATAAATATGGCCAACACATCAATAACTTAATCGTATACAATTTCAAAATTTTAACGATACATAATACGCGAACTTTTCAAGTTATATTCATTTCTTTTTAACAAAGTTTATAAGAATTATGAGATCCGATTTGAAATAAAAGTCATTAAATACTATCAAAATTTTTTAATGATTAAAAAATTATTTAAAAAAAGAATAAATGCTCTTAATATGTGCTTGAAAAGTAAAATAACTTAATTCGTTATTTGTTATCGAGAAAATGTATGAAAGTTTAACAAGTAAAATTTGTAAAAGTATTACAGTGTTACATTTGTTCGCAAATTGGCGTTATAAATAACTACAATATTACTTTTCCATCCTGATTTCTACCAGGATTTCTCGCACAATAATTCCAATAAATCCTCGCAACTGACATCTTAACAAAATACATCAGCGCATCTCCAATAATTGAGAGAAAATCTCTAGAGAGATTCGTATATTAAAATTGAATGTTTGACGGACGTATACGCTCGATCAATGTAGAAGTAAAGGGAAATAAAAAAAAAAATTAGAAAAACTTAAATAGCAAAATTAAATCGCTTGTGCGATACTCTTTTAAAAAGTGTGTCGCGGACGTGAAGTGTGTTCTGAAAATAAGGTCCATTCCCTCTTTCAACAGAGCGAGAGAGAGAGAGAGAAAGAGAAGGCGAGAAGTTAGCGCGCGACCGGCGAATTTGTAAGCACACGGGGGGATATAGTAACGATGACGGGGGAGGAGAAGAGGGGGGGGGAAGGGCGCGAGAGAGGAGTGCTGGAAAACGCGCGTACGTGTGCACGTGTTTTCGCGTGTGCGCCGAGAGGCGCTGCCGCATAAATTAGTGGTGAAAAGTTAATTGGAGCGGACACTGGCTTGCTTTCACAACGGTACAAGTTGCACTCCTAGTCCCCCCCCTCCCCCTGGCCCCCTACACACACATGCATGCATACAAGCATACATATATACATATATTGTAAGTATATATATATATATATATATATAGATATACATATATATGGATACTGTCCTAGACATGAGCGCCCGCAGGATTTTTTCCAGAGGGGGCCACAATTATAATACATTTTTTTATTTTTTAATTTTTGTTCTTTCTCGATTCTTTAAATTTAAATTTTATTATTTTTCATTCTCTTATATTAAGTATGCAAATAAATTCCAGTGCATTAAAGGAGAGCAAATGCTTAATTTTTTTATTGATTCCAAGGGGGCAAATGTGCCCTCTTGCCCCCCTCTGCGGACACCTATAATTCCAGATTTAATGACAGATTCTTGGAATTATTTAAAAATGATTAAATATGCAAATAAAGTCTAATGTTTAAAAGAAGAGCAAATGCTTAATTTTTTTATTGATTCCAAGGGGGGCAAATGTGCCTCTCTTGCCCCCCTCTGCGGATGCCCATAGTTCCAGATTTAATGACAGATTCTTGGAATTATTTAAAAATGATTAAATATACAAATAAAGTCTAATGTTTAAAAGGACAGCAAATGCTTAATTTTTTTATTGATTCCAAGGGGGCAAATGTGCCCTCTTGCCCCCCTCTGCGGACACCTATAATTCCAGATTTAATGACAGATTCTTGGAATTATTTAAAAATGATTAAATATGCGAATAAAGTCTAATGTTTAAAAGAACAGCAAATGCTTAATTTTTTTATTGATTCCAAGGGGGGCAAATGTCCTCTCTTGCCCCCCTCTGCGGATGCCCATATTTCTAGATTTAATGACATATTCTTGGAATTATTTGGAAATGATTAAATATGCGAATAAATTCCAGTGCTTTAAAGAAGAGCAAATGCTTAATTTTTTTATTCCAAGGGGGGCAAATGTGCCCTCTTGCCCCCCTCTGCAGGACACCCATAATTCCAGATTTAATGACAGATTCTTGGAATTATTTAAAAATGATTAAATATGCAAATAAAGTCTAATGTTTAAAAGAACAACAAATGCTTAATTTTTTTATTGATTCCAAGAGGGGGCAAATGTCCCCTCTTGCCCCCCTCTGCGGACACCCATAATTCTAGATTTAATGACAGATTTTTGGAATCATTTGGAAATGATTTTTCGTCACGAAAATGTCGAGGCTAATAATTTTTAAGTTTAGTTATAAAGATATATGATGGTAAAAGTTGAGAGCTTGCAAAAAATGATGACTTCCTCGACATTTTCGTTGAAAAAAAATCGTCTCCAAATAACCTTAAGATTCTCATTAAATTTAATTTCTCATTAACGAGTGATCCGGTAAGTCTGAAACATCCTGTATAAATATATACATAAAGAGAGAGAAGTAGAATTGTAACACTACACAACTCCACAACAGGGTCCGAACGCTAAGCTAAATTATCGTCCAAACCAAATACGCTAATTTGCACGACAAATTCGTAATTATTGCTAAATCCGGCGAAGGGGAGAGACCCGTCGCGGTCGCGAGAATCAATAATTAAACTCGATCGATCTCTCGTTGTTTAAAAAACTCACGACCATCCAGAGATCGGGGTTACCAGATTTCTGTCGCGGTGATGGCGAAATCGTGTGATCGACACTACACGGTCACGAATGCATAATTTTCCTCGGACCGAGGGCGTTATAATTTAATGCCACCCTACGTGCACCTGTCTCGAAAAAACGAAGAATGAATTTTATATAAGGTATTCTACCCAAAGAGAGAGAGAGAGCGAAGCTACACATATACCTATATTTATGCATACATATATGCACAATTCTATCAATCTATCAAAATCTGCAAAAGCGTCGGGGATATCTTTGACTACATCACACATGCCAGACCTTCCTCGCGATGACAGGCGTATGAAAAATTGATAGCGCACATGTTTCACGGGGACATCACGTTTCGCTCGTGAAACAAAATGAGCAGGGAGGAGGTCAAGGTTCGTGGGGGGCAACAAGAAAGTTGGATGGTAGCGGATTACACACAGAGACTCGCAGACACTCGAGTTTGGAAGGAAGGGCAGAAATGGTTGCAGGCAGTTTACTTTTTAATTCGGCCCAGCCCAGGTGCTTTAATAAAACCGTTGAAACAAGCGGCCAAAAGAAGCAGCGAGAGCTGCCCTTTTTTTCTCTTTTCTTTTTTTGCGCCACACGCGCGTTCCATACATACACGTCAGGGAAGGCAGCGGCGGTTCTTGGCTTTTTAATTAATGAACAGCCGGCGAATGCAAAACCTATTACTGCGCGATAGCGCGTTCAGCCGGCTCTAATAATACTAATAATAATAATAATAATAGTAATAATAATAATAATAAACGGCAGAATTATTAGGCCGATTAGAATTGCCGCCGCTATTATCAGCGGTATTATCGTTATCATTACAACAAGACAGGCGGCGATCTCGTAAACGAGGCGAAATAAAGGACGAAGGAAGAGGGAAAAAATAGGAGGAACAAGAAAATAACGCTCGGCTTTCATTAGAACCACTCCCCGATAACGCATCGGCTAATTTCACGCCCGGGCCTGCAACACTCGGCCGAGTTTCCGCGGTTTCTACGACTTCGCGGAGCAGTTTCTCCCGTCTACGAAGGCCTCTTACTCTCCTTCCGCCTATCTTTACCGGGGCGGATTTAGGTTGCGCCACATAGTGGACAAGAAAATTCAGGGATAGGGAGAGGGAGAGTCTTCTAATTACTCGTCTTCATCCGAGTTTAGGATCCTTGATGAATATCGATCGCCCATCCGCGTCTTTGAACACGACGAGAGTCGAATGTATTAAAGGCGCCCGTTATTTTGACGTTAATGCTTTATTTGCATTTCCACTGCTGCAAACGTGCGACGCAAGACGATGTAATATTGAGATGATGAGTTTTCTATCCGTCGAGAATGTCTACAGTGTCATAATCCAGATTATTTGAAATATGGATCATAGATATGTATCATAATCAGTGCTGTGTTTAGATTACTTTCAAATTAGCTAGATAAAGATGAGATAAAAATATGGAATTTATCTTTGATAAAATGAAGATGATTTTGTTTTAAATATATCTAGATAAAAGAGAAAATTATATGGCGGTTCATCTAGATAATTTTGTAGATAATAATGTTGTGCTTAGATGATTTAAAAATTAGCTAGATAAAGATGAGATAAAAATATGTGAATTTATCTTTGATAAAATGAAGATGATTTTGTTTTAAATATATCTAGATAAAAGAGAAAATTATATGGCGGTTCATCTAGATAATTTTGTAGATAATAATGTTGTGCTTAGATGATTTAAAAATTAGCTAGATAAAGATGAGATAAAAATATGTGAATTTATCTTTGATAAAATGAAGATGATTTTGTTTTAAATATAATATATCTAGATAAAAGAGAAAATTATATGGCGGTTCATCTAGATAATTTTGTAGATAATAATGTGCTTAGATGATTTAAAAATTAGCTAGATAAAGATGAGATAAAAATATGTGAATTTATCTTGGATAAAATGAAGATGATTTTGTTTTAAATATATCTAGATAAAAGAGAAAATTATATGGCGGTTCATCTAGATAATTTTGTAGATAATAATGTTGTGCTTAGATGATTTAAAAATTAGCTAGATAAAGATGAGATAAAAATATGGAATTTATCTTTGATAAAATGAAGATGATTTTGTTTTAAATATATCTAGATAAAAGAGAAAATTATATGGCGGTTCATCTAGGTAATTTTGTAGATAATAATGTTGTGCTTAGATGATTTAAAAATTAGCTAGATAAAGATGAGATAAAAATATGTGACTTTATCTTGGATAAAATGAAGATAATTTTGTTTTAAATATATCTAGCTAAAGGTAAAATTATATGGCGATTCGTCTAAATAATTTTCTAGATAATAATATTTTTAAGACTGCTTACATAAACATAGTTATTAAAAAAATGTAAATTATAAAAGGATATAAAAATATATGTATTCATCTTTTTATTTATAAATTTTTATCTCTTACTGCTTAAATTCTACTGTTTAAATATTTTTATCTATAAACTATGATTCTAAACCAAAATAATCTAAGTTATTCCAGATAATTTAGTCAAGATAATACTTTTTTTCATCTAGGATGCAGATATAGATTATAAAGATGAGATGACGCCAAAGTATCATCTAGATGATCATCTATATAATTTTATTTCGATAACAGCAAACACTTTATTTTATTATATGTAAAACTTTATTTCATTATATGTAGTTTGAATAAAACAACTTTATGTTGATTCTTTATTGCTCTTGTGTCCGTTAATTTTATTTTAAGAATCTCATCAGCAATTTAGTTTTTCCAAATAAATTTATGATTCAATATTTATATTAAAAAATAATACGCAACACAAAACTGCAATATTATAATCCATTGCATTTCAAAATTAAAATTATACCGATCAAAAAAGTCGCGATTTTTCAAGCTCGATATCCCGAAATTGGTTGATCAAAAATTGCTTATCCTAGATTACATCGCAGATAATTTTCCCAGATTCAACCGGATGGACGAAAACCGGAATGTTATTTATGAGAATTCCGAGAGAACGAGAGAGAGATAATGGTTCGATTGAAAATAATGACCCGTACTTTTTGCGCGCGAGATCAAGATTCGAAGGACGAAAAAAAAATTCGAGTAATGCAATTTGCGCGGCGTTCGCGCGTGCGGCCAACCGATAATTGCAACATCCCATTAAAATCCATCGAGTATCTCCCGATCGATGCGCGAAAATGGCATCGAAATCCGCGGCGCGATTGAGGGACGTACGAAGCCCGCAAAAATGAGATTGTTTTGGGCGAGCGTTAAATATTTATCGACGGTCATCGAGAGCAGCTCATTATGGTTTACGCAAATTTTCCGCGGCCCAGCCTGGTGTCGCGTCGCGACGCAAAATTGCGCGGGAAAACAAAAGAACCGATGCTCGCGCGGAGGCTCGTTCGTTTGCCAAAATATGCGAAGAATGGAATAACAACGGCCGCGAGCGGGGCGCGAGATAAAATAAATTTTGCCGCAATACGAGCGCGGATTGCGGAACAAAAGTGCCGCGGAATTTACGTTTGCATGGCGCGGATTTGTTGTCGCGGAATACCCGCCCCGGCCGATGTTGTATATACGCGAGTTGCCGCTGAATAAGCATTAAATAATAAATAATCTGCCAATTGATCATATTCACTTAACGGAAATGCGTCCGCGAATTTTAAGCGCGCGAGCCCGAGCTCCGTCTCTCTTTATGCGGAGCTAATGTTGTTATTGTTTCTCGATATTTTTAATTTTAAACCGGCAAATATTCTCCGCCGAGATGCATAATTCGGAAATTGCGCGGGAGACAATGTGTGCGAAATGACCATCGGGTTCCCATGATTTTCATAAGGGGGAAAAAATGTGTGTATGCACGTATGTAGATGCACGCGCGCGTGTATACAGGGTGTCCCAGAACTGGGGACAAGTTTTTAATGGCAGATTCCTGGTGTCATTCGGAGATGATTTTTCCGCAGCGAAAATGCCGAGACATCAATAATTTTCGAATTATAAGCAGGTGAAAATGAAGGCTTTTTGGAAACTAAGCCTTGTGGAATTAAAATATTAACGGAACTACGTTCTTAATTTTAGGTAGAGTTTGCTTTAATAGAATTTTAATATAAAGCTTAGCAGTGTTATGCTTGGATGATTTTGAAATTAGCTAGATAAAGATGAGATAGAAATATGTAAATTTATCTTAGATAAAAAGATAAAGATGATTTTGTTTTAAATATTATATATCTACATAGGTAAAGGATAAAATTATATGGCGATTCATCTAGATAACGTCCAGATAATCTTTTTCTATTATTTTTAACACAAAAAATTAAATTATAGAAGGGATATAAAAATATATTCACACTTTTATTAATAAATTTTTATCGCTTACTGCTTAAATTCTACTAATTGAGTATTTTTATGCGCTATGGCTCTAAATCAAATTATCTGAACATTATTCTAGATTTAATTCAGTAAAAATGTACTTTTTTTCATCTAAGATGCAAATATAGATAATAAATATTTTTATTATTTATATAAAGATAAGATGACGCCAAATTTTCATCTAGATGATCATCTATCTATCTATAATCTTATTTAGATAACAGCAAACACTGAGGCTCAGTTACAAAGATACGTAATAACAAAAAATTGAGAATGTGCTAAAAATGATGGCCTCCCTCGACATTTTCACTGAGAAAAAATCGTCTCCAAACGACTGCTTAAATTCTACTAATTGAGTATTTTTATGCGCTTTGGCTCTAAGTTAAATTATCTGAACATTATTCTAGATTTAATTTAGTGAAAATGTACTTTTTTTCATCTAAGATGCAAATATTAATAATAAATATTTTTATTATTTATATAAAGATAAGATGACGCCAAATTTTCATCTAGATGATCATCTATCTATCTATAATCTTATTTAGATAACAGCAAACACTGAGGCTCAGTTACAAAGATACGTAATAACAAAAAATTGGGAACGTGCTAAAAATGATGGCCTCCCTCGACATTTTCACTGAGGAAAAATCGTCTCCAAACGATAGCAGGAATCTGCCATTAAAAATTTTTCCGCCAGTTCTGGGCCACCCTGTATATATATATATACATATATATATCTTTTGTGTAATGGCCGGTCGGATTAAAGATTATTTATTATTCGTCATACATTCGAGCTCGCGCGCAATAACGCGCGTCGCAGAATGTAAATTTCCAGTGCGCCACCTTTGTTTCATCCCTCGCGATCGAGAGAGGATATTTACGTCCGTTCGCATATATGTATGTACGCGTCATCGTTTCTCGCCACCGAATAACTTGTCGAGTGAATTTGCCGCAATAACTTTTTCCTCTCTGCGCAACAATAAAACGTTTCTATGGATCTTCCCGTAGCGGGAGTCGAGTGACATAACCTAGCGCGCCGAGAGAATTCTACGATAGTAATATAACGCGAAATAAAAGAGAGACGATGCTTCGATAAACGCGGCGAGATTTCTTTCTTATCCCATCGAGAATCTAACGAGCATTCCCTATTTTTTACACGGATTTCATATCGAATTCTCCTTTCTGCGTCAACACACGAGAAACAATTCCGGTCATCAATAGGAATGAGGAAAAAAAAATGAAATAAAACGACGACGGAGAATGTTTTTTATATACAGTTTTATACACACTGTAAATGCTATCGAACGCTAGCTGTGTTTTTTGAAAAATGAGAACTTCGAATTTTTTTTTTTTTTTTTTTTTTTTTAGAAATGCTTGCGATTCGTATATTTGCATGTAGCATGTTTTGATTTGCATTTCTTGCATTTAATAATAACGGTACAATTGTTGCGCTTTTTAGTGGTTGCCACGGCTTTGAAAATTTCGCGCGAGAATGTATAAACAGTTAAATAAACGTACAATAAAGTTACGGAAATCGAAACCCTTTTGCTGTTTTCCTTTCTCCTTTTTTTTTTATTTCGTTGGCCGTTCTACCTTCGGTTACCCGACGCCACTCACGTGTTACCGGCTATCGAAAATAAAAATAAAAATAAAAATAAAAAAAGAGAGCGAGAGAGAGAGAGAGAGGAAGGAAGAAGAGGAGGAAAAATGTGCGGGAAAACTCATTGAATGCGATGCACACGCGAGAAATGCTCCGCCGAGCTCGGTTTCGGGTTACATCTTTCTTCATCCCCCGCACGTCCGTGACGTGAGAAGACTAACCCTTTACCGATGAAACAAGGCATCACTACCGTCGAAACGTGTTACCCAGCCGAGAAAGGGACGACCGAAGTTTCGCCCGTCCGTGCAAGACGTTGGTGAATGGAAGACAGGGGATGCTTCGCAGGGAACGAGGCACTTCGCCTCTGTGTGCTACTTAAAACACCCAGCCACTTCTTGTCGAGTATCTTCTTGCGAGATTGGCCGAACACGAGACGATGGAAGAAGCGGAGGGACAACGGGAGAAAGCTAACAGAAATTTGAGAGGTGCCGGAATACAGCCGGCTGCGATGAAGGCTACGGGGCTGTCGAACAAAGTTGCCCACGAGAGTAACCTCTCCTCCATACTTGGAACGGTGCGTTTAGGTGCAAAAGAGAAATTAACATCTCAGAATTTACGTCAACAGTCGTCATTTTGTCAGTCATCGACGGTGTTGTGCTTAGATGATTTTAAAATTAGCTAGATAAAGATAAGATAGAAATATGTGAATTTATCTTAGATCAGATGGAGATGATTGTGTTTTGAATATAGATAAAATAATTTTTTAATATAGATAAAAGATAGAAAGATTCTAGATAAAAGATAAAACTCTGTAGAGAATTGATGATTTTAAAATTAGCTAGATAAAGCTGAGATAGAAATATGTGAATTTATCTTAGATCAGATGAAGATGATTGTGTTTTAAATATAGATAAAATAATTTTTTAATATAAATAAAAGATAGAAAGATTCTAGATAAAAGATAAAATTCTGTAGAGAATTGATGATTTTAAAATTAGCTAGATAAAGATGAGATAGAAATATGTGAATTTATCTTAGATCAGATGGAGATGATTGTGTTTTGAATATAGATAAAATAATTTTTTAATATAGATAAAAGATAAAAAGATTCTAGATAAAAGATAAAACTCTGTAGAGAATTGATGATTTTAAAATTAGCTAGATAAAGTTGAGATAGAAATATGTGAATTTATCTTAGATCAGATGAAGATGATTGTGTTTTGAATATATCTAGATAAAAGAGAAAATTATATGGCGGTTTATCTAGATAATTTTGTAGATAATAATGTTGTGCTTAGATGATTTAAAAATTAGCTAGATAAAGATGAGATAGAAACATGTGAATTTATCTTAGATCAGATGGAGATGATTGTGTTTTGAATATAGATAAAATAATTTTTAATATAGATAAAAGATATAAAGATTCTAGATAAAAGATAAAATTCTGTGGAGAATTGGTGATTGTAAAATTAGCTAGATAAAATTGAGATAGAAATATGTGAATTTATCTTAGATCAGATGAAGATGATTGTGTTTTGAATATAGAGATAAAATAATTTTAAATATAGATAAAAGATAGAAAGATTCTAGATAAAAGATAAAATTCTGTAGAGAATTGGTGATTTTAAAATTAGCTAGATAAAGCTGAGATAGAAATATGTGAATTTATCTTGGATCAGATGAAGATGATTGTGTATTATATATAGATAAAATAATTTTAATTATAGATAAAAGATAGAAAGATTCTAGATAAAAGATAAAATTATGTAAAGAATTTTCTCTTTATTTTATAGTGTTGAAAGAATTTTATAAGAGTTTCTCTGATTTTTGAGGTTTCTTTTGTAGTAACTTGATATATTTTATATACAAATTATGATTTGTATTTTATTGATCGACCTAGTGATTAATAGTTACCACAATAAAAATATTAATATGTACATAGTAAAATTAATCGAGTATATTTTATATCTTATTGTGGTAGATATTAAGATTTTTATTGTGGTAACTATTAATCAGTAGGTCGATCAATAAAATACAAATCATAATTTGTATATAAAATATATCAAGTTACTACAAAAGAAACCTCAAAAATTTTGATTTTGAAGAAACTTTACAAACGTGTAGGGAAGATAATTAAATGAGAATTTAGAAATTTTTACTTGCAGCCCAAAAACGATTTTAAAGACTAAAACCACCCCTTATATAAAAAAAATGTTTTCATAAATCTTTCAACAAGAAATTATTTTTTATATTATTAATGTGATTAAATAATATATTCTTGCAATAGAATTTTTATATTTTTTACAAAACATTTATACAAAAGAGTCTCCTCTAAAAAAACCTTTGTATAAAACATTTTTATAAACCTTGTACATTTTTCGAGATATATCGAAAAAAACAAAAAAAGTTTAGAATTGTTTTTAAGTCTGAATTAAAAATTTCTAAATTCGAGTGCATATCATTGAATGGTTAAACGAGTTAATAGAATATTTCGCACATAAATTCGAGTCAAATTCAGAAACACAATCTCAACGCTATTCGACATGGTTCAACCGTTTCAAACTTGCGTCCTCGAAACGGATCGACGCGATGGCGAAGTTTCGCTCGTCGCCTTAAGACAATGGACGGTTCGACGTAAGATTACATCGGCAACGTGTACCCAACAGTTTTCCAAGTAATAATCTTCTTACCAGTTTAAAAAGAAAAGAAGGTCGTCGCAAACGACGTCGCGTTAGACGGTGACACAGATAGGAAGAAGAAGGAAAAAAAAGAACAGATGGAGAAAATTCAGACAAAAAAATCACACGATATACAATAATAATAATAGTATATTCACGCGTGAGATACGAAGAACGGAAGCGTTTCCTCGCACGTGGTTGCAATAAGTTAAAAATCTATTCTCTTCAGCTGTACTTTTTACGCTTCTTGCGCAAAAAAAGAAAAAAAAATAGAGAAAAAAGAAGCGAGTGCGCAACATTTATGCTACAACGGAGAAACAAAGAGGGGCAGACATGCGGCGCAGAATGTAACTAAAGAAAGAAAACGTGCAGTTTTCCAAATTGAATGGCAGTGGCGAGATCTCACGCGAAGATTGTTTAGCGAGGAGTAAAAAAAAAAAGAGAGAGAAGAACGGACGCCGGGGAGGATTTTTAATTTAATTCATCTCGCAAACATCCCATCGTACGTTCCGCTCGATGGCCTCTCTTAGGGTCAACAAGGAAGGCTTTCACACGATATCACATCGAGCCGTCCCGGAGTGTCGCTCAATTCTTTTTTCGTCGCGTTCTCTGTTTTACCGTCAAACGAAGCGGAAGTAATTCCCAGCCTCGCGCTTCTCAATTATGCTCTTGGACTCGATGTTCCATTAGCTGTAATGCAATGATGTGAAAATAACAATGGCGGGGAGAGCGGAGAGAAGATAAAGATTCAATTTCCTACGCGAATATGTTAAATAAATTTGCTTTCATTAAAAACCAATGTGCGATGTATACATACGCACGTGTATCTCGCGAAAGTGTGTATATGACGTTGAACGTAGTAATAATAAATCGATAGACGATGAGAGAGCGAACGACACTAATGGCCGCGAGAAACGAAGATATTAAGGGGATCCTAAAGGTCCTTGAGAAGTCTGTTGTTTTTTCCTGTTTTATCGACAAAATGTGAGGTTAGATAACCTATGAATCTATATATTGACTATACGGATTGTTTTTTACCTGAAATTAGACCAGGCCGGATTTGGCATTGGATAAAGAAATATAAGTGAATGTTTAGATATCAATTTAAAAGCCTAGTAAACGAGAATAGCTCATTCTACATTTTTGTGCACACATGAAAATGTAGGATGAGTTATTCTCGTTTACTAGGCTTCCAAATTGATATCTAAACATTCACTAATATTCCTTCCTTATCTATCTAAACATTTACTTATATCCAACTTATGCCAAATTTGGCCAGGTATAATTTCAGATAAAAAGAGAATCCGTATAGCCAATAAATAGATTTATAGTTTATCTAACCTCACATTTTGTCGATAAAACAGGAAAAATCAACAGACTTCTCAAGGACGTTTAGGATCCATTTAACGGGTACAAATTTTGCCGGAATTCCGCCGATTTCGCGGATGATCGATCAATTCGGGACTCCCGAATGTTACCCAAATTGTAAGGAATTATCGCGTAAATAAATAATCAGCGCAAACAAATGTAAGCCGATGAGCCCCCGACATTTGACGAGAGGTTGAACTTAACTAATGTAATATTTGGTTCGTCCATACAAACCACCCCTGATTCACGCACATGTTTACCCCGGTAAACAAACTCTCTTGGTGTGGGAGCGCGCATAACTTCGCCTTAGCACTCATAATCGTCCAATGTATACGCAAACCTGTGCAATTCCGCGAATTACCTCGATCAAATTGAAATACTTTTGCCAATCAATCTCCCTCTCTCTCTCCCTCTCTCTCAGCTAATTAATACGCAAAGCTCTAATGTGCGACGCGCGTGCGCCCCGTTTCGGTATGCAACGTAACAATCAATATTTTGATGTCGAAGTTTACAGTACGACACACAATGCGGAGACCCGACGAATTGTTATCGCGGAAATAGGATTAATTGGATGGCCCCGGATGAATTTTGCGGCCGAGGATGAGAAAAATGTTTCATAATTATCTAACTTTGCTAATAACTGCGCGTCAAGTGCGGCCGAATAATTGGCAATTCCAATCTCATGATGTGGAATACTTGATAACCGTAATTGTGCCGTTATCCAATCCAATTGTAATAAACAGGAATATATAACGCGCGAAGCTATTTAGCATGGATCGATTTAAATGTAACAAACTGGGAGAGGCGCGATTATAATTTGAAAATCGCAGTTGTCACATATATATATATATATATATACAGGGTGTCCCAAATCTACCGTAGGAGATTCCTGAGGCGATTTGGAGACGATTTTTCCTCAGCGAAAATGTCCAGGCACCAATAATTTTCGAGTTATAAACGATTGAAAATAAAAACTTTTTTGTAAACCTTGTAAAAATAAATTATTATCAAAACTACATTTTTTAGTTAATTTCAGATAAAGTTTGACTAAATTATCTAGAATAATTTTCAGATAATTTTGGTTTAGAATCAGCACATAAAAATACTTAAATAGTAGAACTTAAGCAGTAAGCGATAAAAATTTATAAATAAAAATATAAATATTTACATAAACAGTCTTAAAAATAATTATCTAGATGAATCGCCATATATAATTTAATCTTTTATCTAGATATATTTAAAACGCAATCATCTTCATCTTATCTAAAATAAATTTACATATTTTTAGCTCATCTTTATCTAGCTAATTTTTAAATCATCTAAGCACAACACTGTGTATGCACGTACATGAGATAAGATCTCTCTTCCTCCTACTTTACAACTCGCGACGAAAATGCTCGCCACGTAGAGACAAGTATAAGAATAGGTGCACACGTATGATGCATTAAATATGTTTCTGGCACGAAAAGAAGGGAAGAAAACCGCCGGCAGGAACCAATTCGGCATTCAAAGGAGCGATCATCCAAAAGAGAGGAAAATCCTGCCAGCCAAACAGCACGAGAGATCCCGTATTGTATCCAACCCCAGCCCCTCGATGCGCACTTGTAGATACACAAGGCAAGAAAATAAGAAACCGTCGCGAAATCTTCTTATCAGCGGCGTACAGAGTATACGATAACATACTGTTATTGTTAACAGAATATTGCCGATACGGTAATAGAGAGAGAGAGAGAGAGAGCGAGAAGAGCTCTTTGCTCTCTCGTTCCTTTAAATGTTTTTCCGACGTATTTTTCGTCGATGCTAAAAAGATTCTCTCCTCTCGCTCTCCCGTAGAGCTCTCGCGAAATATCTTTCCAAGTTGAATTATTTGCTCTTCATAGTGCCCGTTGAACCGCATTAAACTTGAAACGAGTCAGTAAATACGCGAGAAACCGGGAGAAAGACAAATAAATGTCGAAGAAAAGGAAAGCTATCAATTCCTCTACTGTGGATATACTTATGAAATTCTTCCCTCTTCCTTCCGGGCGATCTTCCCGGCACGAGACGAGATGGAAATTGGACAATTTTATACCCGATTCTCGTTTACAACTCCGCGTATCGTATAAAAATATATATATATATAGATATCTTGAAACTTTTTTTTCGTCGACGAGGCGAAAATACATTTTCGACTCGCCAACTTTCAAATCCAAACATGTATTTCTCTCGGTGAAAATGATTTATTTTTGCGAATGTCTAAATTTAATGTCATCAAGTATTATATGAAATGAGAGGTTCAACGACTTTTGTTCATCGAGGAAAGAAATTTCGTCAAAAATATATCACCCTATTATAATTCAATCTATTGTTATTCCAAACTTCGATTTTCTCTATAAGAGGATTATTTTCGTCTTCGTAATAAAGAGATTCTTATCTGGAAGCAAAACGAAAAAAAAATTGAAGAGCTTAAAATCTTCTTTAAAGGTGCCTTTTCACGAGCCGATTGTTTGAGCGACAAAATGATCACGTAACAACTTTTGTTGCTGAATTAAACAGCGATCATTTTTGTACATGAAAAGGATAGGCAGCGCGACAGAATTGAAAATTAAGCGTTTAAGCAGTAAATGCTTTGTAGTTGAACTGATTCAAACTACAAAATTGCTGATGCTGGATTACGAGCGACGAATCTGTCGCTTCAATCACTTGTTTTAGCGGCACGTGAAATTGCACCTTAAGACCCGTCAAAATTAACGCAACATTTATATTTAAGGAACATCATAATTTCTATTATACGATTTAATTTTTATTAGGCCAATCGTTTGTCCAAGTTAGAATAAATAAATTTTACAAATTGCCAAAAGATAAAAACTATTCTGTATGTATACGTGTCAATATTATTCGGTGCACAATAATCACGATTACTTAACAATAACTATTGAATTCTATATTATAATTTCTATTAATTTAAATTAATGAGACTATATATGCATCTGTGTTAAGAATTCTCTCTCAAAGAGATAAATCCTGGCGACGTATATCCATCCATTATTTTTCAAGACGAGACAATGTAAACTAAGGAATGTTAAACGTATGAAATCGCGGGTCTAGCTCTCGCATTCGCTGCCCTTGACCAAGAGACTGTAAATAATTAGCTGGGGAAGTCTAAAGGAGAGACAGATAGATAGGCTAACCCATCCATCTATCTACCTACGCTTCTCAAATACCCTCGGGCCTATATAATTTTTCGTAGGCACTCTTCATCGTCAGTTTCGCTCCCCGTCAACAGATCGGAGCAGCCTCCCATACAAACCTCGCTACGTGAGGAGGGTGCAGTAAATACGGGAAGCGCACAATACTAACCATCAGCGTGTTTCCACTACCCCCATTATCCCTCCAGCCGCGATCCTCCTCCCACGGAGCTTGTCCAAGCTTGTTCTTTCTCCCTCGGCTTCTTCCTCTCCTTCGTCTTCGTCTTCTTCGCTCCCACCCTTTTTCCAGCCCTTACTCGATCCGGACAATGAGGATTTTCTTTCCGAGCCACTGAGCTTAATCGACGATCGTTTTTCATAAATTTCAAGCCGAGGGAGGGGACACGCAACATCGAGGTCGAAGCCCGGCTATTGTTTGTACGTGTTCTCGCCACGGGAGAAGATGTGCATTACGAGCTCGTTCGCTCGTCCCAGCGTTTTCCACCTTCCGAGCTCCCTCGAGCGAACGCGAGCTTCTTCTGCCTCTAGGGGGAGGAAGAAAGAGTCGCTCGGCGCGATTAGACGCTTCATCCCGGGGATATCCTGTCGAGTGTGTCCCCTAACACTGCTTGTTCTTCTTCCGTTCGCGCTATTGACTATCGGAATCGACCGACTCGTTTTGTGAGTGTTTACTGTTGTCTAGATAAAATTATAGAGATGATCATCTAGATGAAATTTCAAAGTCGTCTTTATATAGGTAATAAAAAATGTATTTTATCTATATCTGCATCCAGTGTTTGCTGTTATCTAAGTAAAATTATCTAGATGATCATCTAGATAAAACTTTGGCGTTATCTTATCTTTATATAGATAAGATAACGCCAAAGAGACGCTTCATCCCGGGGATATCCTGTCGAGTGTGTCCCCTAACACCGCCTCTTGTGTTCTTCTTCCGTTCGCGCTATTGACTATCGAAATCGACCGACTCGTTTTGTGAGTGTTTACTGTTGTCTAGATAAAATTATATAGATGATCATCTAGATGAAATTTCAAAGTCGTCTTTATATAGGTAATAAAAAATGTATTTTATCTATATCTGCATCCAGTGTTTGCTGTTATCTAAGTAAAATTATCTAGATGATCATCTAGATAAAACTTTGGCGTTATCTTATCTTTATATAGATAAGATAACGCCAAAGAGACGCTTCATCCCGGGGATATCCTGTCGAGTGTGTCCCCTAACACCGCCTCTTCTTCCGTTCGCGCTATTGACTATCGGAATCGACCGACTCGTTTTTGAGTGTTTACTGTTGTCTAGATAAAATTATATAGATGATCATCTAGATGAAATTTCAAAGTAGTCTTTATATAGGTAATAAAAAATGTATTTTATCTATATCTGCATCCAGTGTTTGCTGTTATCTAAGTAAAATTATCTAGATGATCATCTAGATAAAACTTTGGCGTTATCTTATCTTTATATAGATAATAAATATAGACAATATATGTTATATAGATAATATATGTATTATCTATATCTGCATCGTAGATGAAAAAGTATTATCTTTATTAAATTATCTAGAATAACTTGCAGATAATTTTGGTTTAGAGTTGTAAGACATAAAAATACTTAAATAGCAGAACTTGAGCAGTAAACGATGAGAACTTACAAATAAAAATAAAAATATATTTTTTATATCCCTTTCATAATTTTATTTTTTTTTATAACTGTGTTTACATATAAGCAGATTTAAAAATTATCATGTAGAAAATTATCTAGATGAATCGCCATATATAATTTTATCTTTTATCTAAATATATTTAAAACAAAATCATCTTCATCTTTTCTAAGATGAATTTACATATTTTTATCTCATCTTTATCTAGCTAATTTTAAAAATCATCTAAGCACAACACTGTCTGTATTTTCTTGTTAGATGGAGAAAAGCGCTATATCTAGAATATCTAGAATAATATTCAGATAATTTGATTAAAATCATAAAAAATGTGTAGATAAAAGTGTGAATATATATTTTTATATCCCTTTTATATAATTTACATTTTTTTATAACTGTATTTACAAATATAATATTTATACCTACATCTTAAATAAAGAAAAGTGTTATCTTTACTAAATTATCTAGAATAATATTCAGATAATTTGGTTTAAAGTCATAAAAAATATAGATAAAAGTACAAACATATTTTTATATCCCTTTTATAATTTACATTTTTTTATAACTGTATTTACAAATATAATATCTGCATCTGCATTTTAGCCGAAGAAAAATGTTATCTTTAACTAAATTATCTAGAATAATATTCAGATAATTTGGTTTAAAGTCATCAAAAAATTTATAGATAAAAATATAAATATATTACTATATCCCTTTTTTATAACTGCGTTCACATAAGCGATTTTAAAAATAATATTATCCAGATGAATCGCTACATAATTTTATCTTTTACCTAGATATATTAAAATTCCATATCTAAGAAAAATTTACACATTTTTATCTCAACTTTATCTAGATAATTTTAAAATCATCTAAGCACAATACTGACCCACCGGGTTTTATCGGGATGTTACGATGATCGTAACGATAACGGCGGGACCGCGCGCGTAACAGATGCCTGGATATAATAAATGTCGATATTCAAAATGTTCGGCGCGACCGAAACATAAATTGAGGAAATTTCCCAGCGCGTTGTAATACGTTGAGGGGTGGGGGGTGGAAAAGGGGGAGAGGAGAAAAAAATATGCGCCGTATTGGTCTCAATAAAGTAATACATCGCGAACAATCAAAATCGAATTCGTCCGACAGGAAATTTATTTTAACGGCGAAATCAAGCACACCCTTTGGATTTTATATTCCGTATATACCCCGTCGTCCCTTGCGCGCATCAGTTTTTTCGAGCCTCGCGGTAGAGCCGCAGCGAAAATGCAGCGAATGAAAAACGCAATTTTAATTTGCGTGTATCTGTCATTTCTGTTTTTCTAAAAATAAAAAAAAAATGATAAACGACTAATTGGCTCTACAAAGAATAAACGAATGCGGAGATAGAATTGCAAACTTTTGCGCAAATTTTATCGCGTAATGAGATAAATGGCGGTTTTAGCAAACATAAAAACATTGATTTAAATCATCCTATAATAGCCTGGAGATTGCGACTGGTTATTCAAAATTAAGCGCGACGCGATTTCGAAACATTTCCCATCTAAAAAGCGTTTGCCATTTAATATTCAACATATGCATCTCCAAAATTCTCGTTTCATATACTTAGTTTTTCACTTAATATCCGGAATTAACAGAATCCGCAGATTCGATTTGAAACGAGCTAAATTTGTCCCTTAACTTTATTAGTTTTTAGCTAAAAAATTAGATTATCAAGTCACTGTTTCAGTTTTCGTCGAAGCGTACAATTTCGATTAACGTTGATTTCGTCAATTCCGCTTGAAACAAGGTTTGTTTTAATTTTACCGAATATTTATAGAAATATCATATTAAAAGATTCTCTCTATCTTTCGTTGTTGCGCAAGATAATAATAGATTTTTTGTACAATCGTGAAAATGTAAAATAAAAATTCAGAATTGAAAGCGACATCAAATTCATTGAATTAAAATATTATAAAATTATTTTTATCCATGTTCGCCGTCAAGAAAGACAGAAAGAAAGAAAAAAAAGATATTATCATATATTTTATACATATTATGTTTAATTATAATTTTATAATTATATTCAGTTTTATGTTTAAATTTGTTTATAATTAAATGTGTACGCAATATGCACTTTGCATATGAATATATCAAAATACAAATAGCAAATTGTAATAATATATATATTTACTCTCAAAATTGTCGAAATAATGTTGTCGAAATCTAGATATTAATATAGTTTTTAAAATCCTTAATTATTTATAAAAATAAAAGATTTCTCGTAAAGCAAAAAAGAGGAAGGAGAGAGAGAGAAAAATTAAGACATGATCAAGACGGATTTTTCGGTTAATGTCAAGTAAACTTTTACCAAGCTTAGATTCATAGAATTTTGGGTCAGACAAAAATATTAATATTAAAGTTGCAAATATATTAAATATATATATATATATATATATATATATATATATAATTTAATAATAATATAGGAGAATTTTCTTTTGACAGCATATATAAATATACGATATATATATATATATATATATATATATATATATATATTTATATATATATATATATATATATATATATATATATATATATATAATATATTTGCAACTTTAATATTAATATTTTTGTCTGAATATATATAATATATAGTATAATATAATATATATTAAATATATTATATATATATATATATTTTTTTTTTATTTATATATATAATGATACAAAAAACATTGATTGAAATCATCGCATAAATTTACGTATAATTGCCTATTCAAAATGAAGGCGAGGCGCGAAAAAGAATTTTCAATCAAGACCTCTCTGTCTCTTCCGATATTTCCCGCGCGTTTCAAGTTCAAGAGATCCATCGAAGAATCCGTCATTAAAATTTCAGCCGTTTATTCTGGGACATCCTGCATAGAAAACTCAAAGAACGTTTGCCCTGCATTTATTCTTAATAAAGCAGCGCTACACTGACGGAAGTGTTCATCATGCAGATGGTGCAGGCTCACACACAGGATGGACTATGCACGGACGGGAAAAATCCGCCGCCGGGAAAAATCCGGAAATGAAGAGTTTCGAGAACGGCGCGCGCGATGAGCAGAAGCTGAAGCGAACAGAACGAAACGGAGAAAGGGGGCGTTAATAAAATTAAATAATACACAGAGAAACGGCGAAATTAAAGAACGCGAATGCGCGGAAATACGGTTGCGCTTAACGTCGAGAAGGAGAAATTAGTCGGACGGATATCGCGCATTCTACGAACAAATCGCAATTAACTGCGCACCAGGAGCGATGAGGGAAACGGGATGAAGGGAGGCATATTAAATCGCATTAAAGCAGGAACGCGGACGCACCTTTCGACCTCTCGCGCTCGTCTCTGAACGAAGCCGGTAATTTTATCGCTTAATTTTTTATCGCTTCTAGATATCACATCTTGGCGAATCGAATTAAGCGGCAGTGAAAAGGAGAATTTTCTTTTGACAGCATATATAAATATTTATTTCGCTAAAAAATATTTATATATATATTTTTATATTTATTTTATATATTAATATTATATATATATATATATATATATATATATTAATTATATTAATTTATTTATATATTAATACGATATATATTATTAGTAATAATAAATAAATAATAATATATTAATATAGTCAAAATGATATAGTTAAAAAATATTCAATATATATTTTACATATTAATTTATTAATATATATATATATATATTAATATATATATTAATATATATATTAATATATATTAATATATCATTTCGATATTACGCTCATTTTTTGACTATATATTAATATATTATTATTTATATATTATTACTAATATATCGTATATTAATATATATTAATATATATTATAATATACGATATATTAGTAATAATATATTAATATACAGTCAAAAAATGAGCGTAATATCGAAATGACCATTTGTACGATTTTTGAATAAAAAATTTGGCATTAATCAATTTGAACGAAATTGAACGGTGGTTATGTAAGATCCGTTCATTAACAGTTCATCATTGTCGGCGACGCAGGGCACGCATTTCACATTTATCGCCAACATCTGTCGCGATTAAGCGCGCGTATGCATCGAGATTATTATATTCTAGTCTGTGACGAAACACGCGTATAATTTATCTGCGTTTAATTGTGCGGTATTGTTTGCGTCCATTCCGCGTACAGTTCATTCAATTTACGCGCGATACCACGATACCGAGGGTGATCGATGGATCGCGATTGCAGTTAACGAAGTGGTTACGTTTTCGGCGTCGCGTCGATATAGCGATTTTCGCGCGCATTTTTCTTGCGAGAGACGACCGTAATTTCGCGGATGCCGGAATTTATTGGTAATAAATTCGAGACATCGCTTCCTCCCTCCGAGTCGAATTCAAATTCAATTCTTATCCAAAATAGCCCAAATATATGCGTCCGAATTGCGCCCCCGGATGACCAAAAACGCGCGAAACGAGGGCGCAAACGCGCGAGAATTGCGGGATATCGCGGTAAAGTATTTCCTATCCCTCCGTCTGTAGGAAGTTTTATAGGGAGAATAAAAACTCGGGGTCCAACACAGAACAGGTTTACTGCGTCTGGACGGTGACGTTTATAAACGACGAATGTGAAATATCGGACGCGGGACGATAAAGCGTTTATTCTTTGATATTATGCGCGATAACTCTCTATGTGCGCGTTGTTAATACAACGCGAACTTTTATCGATTGCTACATTCAGACGTGGAAAGAATTACATTTATTGTGTACTCAGTGTCAACTTGGACGAAGAACGACTGTCGAGACGTACGGGATCGAATTGAGAATTATGATTAAATTTATCTCCAGTTGTCAAACGTGTTACATCTCATTTCAGATTTTCAGTGTTCTCATGTTTTTTTTTTTTTTTTTTTTTTTGCAAAAAGTTTAAAAGTAAATAAAGGTCCAATTTTTGTAAATAATGTAGTAATATATACTGTTCTATTCTCTCTTTCTCTCTTTCTATATACACAGTTTTGGTCAAGAGTATGAAATATTTATTCTTAATTGCAATAATAATTGAACAAAATAAAATTGTGAAATAAAAAAAAATAGTTGCCAATATTACATTTTTTAAATTAAATTTTTTTAAATTTTGTGATACTATTTTTACTACTATTATCTTTTTATTACACAACTCTATTTTGTTTAATTGTTATTGCAATTAAAAATGAGTACTTTATACTTAGCCAAAACTGTATATACAGGGTGTATCTAAATAAGTGCAAAAAATTTTAGATGATTCTTCGATGAAAATTAAGAGAGGGTTTTTTCATTTAACATATACTCTTATATTCCTCCCTGGGGAGTTACATTTTTCTAAAGAGAGAAAAATTACGTTTTTATTTTTTTCTCAAATTTCAGACATTTAAAAAATAAAACTTGATGAATATTTTCTACTAATAAAAACGATATTTATTAATATCTTTTTATCTTCCTGTATCGTTATAAGGAGATGAAACTAACAACCCCTGTTTAATTTTGTATCAAACCTTAACTTTTATACAAGAAATTCTCCTTAATTTTCGACAAAGAATCATCTTCTAAAATTTTTCGCACTTATTTAAATACACTCTGTATATATATTTATATTTACAAATATATACATATATATTGTAAATATATTATTTTATAAGTAATATTTTATAAGTAATATTGCTCTATCTTTACTTTCTCTAATATGTTGCATTCCTTCTTTTATATTTTTTACAGAGATTACACGACTCAAGAAATAATTTCCCGCCTTGTAACTCGCGACTTCGGACGATCGGGACCAGCAGAATCTCATCGTATATACACACAACTTCCCGGATTTGACATCGGTCGATCTGTTGCACAAGTATTGTTTGTCGCGCGTAATGCAGGTCGCCGGGGCGGCACAATGAGCGTGAATTTTCGCATGACAATATGCGGACAACGGATTATGTAAATAGAGGGGTAGAAGGGAGGGAGGGAACACTGGTCCAATTTCTCTGCAGCGGGATGCAGCGCGCGTGAATCCTGATGCATTCGGACATTCGGCGGCGCGTCCTGGTCTCATCGTCGTCGTCGTCGTCGTCCTGCGTTTACCGTCATCCTGGAGCGTCCGGATCCAGGTTAGTTGACGCCACCTGCCCATGGACAATAGGTCTACGGGGCCAGTACGGTACCATTATCCGCCTCTCGCGCCTATGACAACCCCATGAATTATGCAGCGTAATGTAGACGGATATGCACAAGCGCGCTTTCTCCTGCGTGCATGTGGGTTCGTGCGCTGTTCCATTACCGATGGTACCAAAGCACACGAGAGAGTTACGCCCTTCTCCACCCTTCCCTTAGCTTTTTCGACCCCCGCGCAACCCCTTTCGCGACCAGATTTATGTTTGTTTATCGGAACGTGGAGTTCTTCTGATTCTTAAAGGAATAATGCTGACTAGATCTGTTTTATCGACAAATATTATTTTTATTTAACTCTTTCTTGGCTGTACAGAATGAAAAATCCTTTACTAGAATTAAAGTATTCATAATAACAAATCTAGACTACTATACATATGTATATAAGAAAAACAAGAAAGCTAAATAATTACAGTTTTTTATCGGTCTTTTAGATTGGATCAACCTAACCTAAACGATAAGAAAACTGTAATTATTTAACTTTCTTGATTTCTTTTTACATACACATATAATAGCCCAGATTTGTTATTATGAATACTTTAATTCTAATAAAGTATTTTTCATTCTGTATAGCCAATACAGATTTAATGAAAATAATATTTGTTGATCTGTTTTATCGACAAATATTATTTTTATTTAACTCTTTTTTGGTTATACAGAATGAAAAATCCTTTACTAGAATTAAAGTATTCATAATAACAAATCTGGGCCACTATACATATGTATATAAAAAAACAAGAAAGCTAAATAATTACAATTTTTTATCGGTCTTTTGGATTGAGTCAATCTAACCTAAACGATAAGAAAACTGTAATTATTCAACTTTCTTGGTTTCTTTTTACATACACATATAATAACCCAGATTTGTCATTATGAATACTTTAATTCTAGTAAAGGATTTTTTATTCTGTATAGCCAATAAAGATTTAATGAAAATAATATTTGTTGATCTGTTTTATCGACAAATATTATTTTTATTTAACTCTTTCTTGGTTATACAGAATGAAAAATTCTTTACTAAAATTAAAGTATTCATAATAACAAATCTAGACTACTATACATATGTATATAAGAAAAACAAGAAAGCTAAATAATTACAATTTTTTATCGGTCTTTTAGATTGGATCAACCTAACCTAAACGATAAGAAAACTGTAATTATTTAACTTTCTTGGTTTCTTTTTACATACACATATAATAGCCCAGATTTGTCATTATGAATACTTTAATTCTAGTAAAGGATTTTTCATTCTGTATACCCAAGAAAGAGTTAAAAAAAATATTTGTCGATAAAACAGATCTAGTCAGCATCCCCTTAAGGGAATGTCGGATTAGTCATATTTAGATTTATTACCTGAAATTATAAGCTAAGGCGGTTTGTTATTAATACTTTAATTGTGGAGAAGGATTTATCAATCTGTATAGCCAATAAATAGATTTATAATCGAATCTAACTTCACTTTTCGATCGGTAACACAAAACTACTCTTAATGATCCTCGCGCGCGGAAACCTTCCATCTTCAATTAGTGTGTGACAAATGAATCGGCACGGTTGAACGACTTCCGAAGGGAACGAACGATCTCGTCCGCGACGAGATCATCGATTTAGCAGCTGCGAGACTCGTTCGCGAAACTCCTCGAAGACGCGTGTCGGAGAAACTTGAAACTGACGGCGCACGATTTCGCGTTTCCAGCGAGAAGAGGAAGCGGAAGCACTTCGAAGGACGTAGTTTCGCAATAAAATGCGTTCTTTCCGCGGGCACATTTCGCCAAAAAGAGGAAGAGGAAGCGACACAAATAATTCCTCTTCCGCCGCCATGAATAGTATATGCGCACATTCATGGTCCACTTGTTTTCCATATTGTCTACCATTAACGACGCAGAATTCGCAGTCGAGAAGTGGATCGCATCGGGAATTCGCCCGATAACGTTCCCCATCACGTTCAGGGAAATCAAGTTCGGAATATCACGCAAGAATTTTTTTCACATCAAAAGATCTTGACGCAATCCGCTGGGAAACATCCACTGCAAACACGAAGAGGCTTCACGAGGCTTGATAGCTTTAAGGAGACCCTTCGCGCGAGAAGGGCTGTTTCGAGAAACGTGCGAGAATATGCGAGATTATCGTTGGAGAATATAATGCGTAGATCAAGAATAATTTCGCGGTAAAAGAGTTAAAGGCGATCTTGTTCTCGGAATTTTCGTGTAACGAATAGAGTTCTAAGAATATTGCTACATTATTCTCACATTTTTATTATATTTTTATTATAATTTTTTTCTCCTATTTCACTAAATAAATAAAATAAATAAAATGAAATTAAAAAATATAAAATATATTTTCCACGACAATTTTAAACACTCGCATTGAAGTGACTATCCTCTTGACCCCCTGAAAGTTTTTCGACTTTGCAACTCCATTTACATTTCAATCAGAATTTGTCGGCATTTTTATCATGAAACTTATAGTATGAACAAGTTTTAAAACAAAAGTGCATTTTTCTGAAATCAGTATTGCGTAAAAAAAAATAATAAAATATTTTTAATGGATATAAAGATTAAAATACGATATTGCAAAGACTAAAAAATCGTAATCACGTTCCAAACCCCAAAAGTATAAATATTTCAGTATCAATTTAGTGTGAAAGAAGCTTTCGCAGAGAGCCGGGAACTTTCGCTGCGGACTAATATTTCAATACAAACGAGGCAGGGAAACGACGAAAAAATCGAGGGAGGGGTACAGATATATTTTTCATCGTTATAACAGAGTCTAGAAATGGGATTATGTAAGTAGCCGTTCTGAAATTGTAGCAACGAGAGTTTCAACAAGTTCGGGCAAGTAGTTTAGCCCCCTGGGACACGCGGGACGAAAGCGTATGCGGCAGAGAGCCGAAGTATGGTCGATAGGTAACGAGTCGTGAAGCACGATTAAAACTTTAAAGCGTTTTCTTCGAAAGCCGTCGTGCCGGTCTAACGTCGGACTTTGTCGCGGTTTCCGAAATACGTTTTCCGGTCGGTTAGACCGGCTCGTTCGGGACGATATTACGATTGTCGATAGGTAAAGTGTATTCTCCCGTTATCCTCTTCATTTATATCGTCGGAACAGCACGGAGAGAATCAAGAATTAATGTCCGATGAAGTTACATTTTTAAAGCTCCGCTATTATGATACTGTAATTTTTTTTCAAGCGAATTTCTCCCTTATTTTTCAAACACATAGAACCATCGACAACTTATCCAATGTCGCGTGCATTGAATATTAAAATAAATTATTTATTATTAAATTCCACGCGATCGAATGCTATTTCTGGAATGTTTGCTCTAGATTTCCGCCTCCATCAATTTTTTAATATAACATTATTCTGATCTTTTTTTAAACGACAATCACTATAATGACACGAAAACACGGCACGACAATATATATTATAATATAAATATATATTATTTATATAATATATATTATATAAATATATATTATATAATATATATTATATAAATATATATTATATAAATATATATTATATAATATATATTATGATATAATATATATTATATAATATATATTATAATATAATATATATATATATATCAGGAGAGGGAAAAAAGCCAGTCGTACAAACACTAAGTATTCCTAGGAGAGGAAAGAATAAAAAAGCATCTCGGAAATTAATTCGCGTATATCGCGAAACTCGCTCGATGTTAACACCGATGCCATCCCGCCGCGAGTCAGTGAAAGCGTCATTCCCCGAGGAGTCATCTGTTTGGCGAACGGATGACCGCCGATCGCGCCCGAGTGTGATCGGTCGCGCAAGAATTCTATCGGGAAATCGAACATTATAACATAACACATCAGCCGCCAGTATCACACACCCGCCAATTATCGCGCACGATTCACTGCACCGCGTGCATACGAGGGTGTTTCAAAAAGTAACAGCAAATTAAATATTTTGACATGGAAAAAAAATGTGTCCCAGAACTGGCGGAAAAGTTTTTAATGGCAGATTCCTGGTATCATTCGAAGACGATTTTTCCTCAGCGAAAATGCCGAGACACCAATAATTTTCGAATTATAAAATAAAGGTGAAAAAATAAAAGCTTTTTTGAAAACTAAGCCTTGTGGAAATAAAATATTAACAGAACTATGTACATTCTTCAGTTAATTTTAAGTAGAATTTGCTTTAATAGAATTAATATAAAGCTTAGCAGTGTTGTGCTTGGATGATTTTGAAATTAGCTAGATAAAGAGATGAGAAGAAAATATGTAAATTCATCTTAGATAAGATAAAGATGATTTTGATTTAAATATATCTAGATAAATGATCAAATTATATGGTGATTCATCTAGATAACTTCCAGATAATATTTTTAACACTTATGTAAACATAGTTATAGAAAAAATTAAATTATAGAAGCGATATAGGAACATGCTAAAAATGGTGGCCTCCCTCAACATTTTCACTAAAGAAAAATCGTCTCCAAACGTCATTAAAAACTTTTCCGCCAGTTCTGGGACACTCTGTATATAATTTTATATATATATATATATATATGTATAATTTTAAAAAATTTATATATAATTCAATTAGAGATAGATACGAATCTGTCAATTTTCTACATAATCGCCCTCCCTTACACTTCTACTGTTGCATCAATTTTTTTATTAGAAAAAAAATGTTTTGATTGGTCCTTAATGAAAAACATTTTTTCTAATGGAATAAAGAAATCGGTGCCCAGTGTAAAAAGTATATTCAAAAGGAAAGTGATTATATTATAAAAAAATGACATTACTAAATTATACTCTTAAAATATTTAATCCGCTATTACTTTTTTTTACACACCTGTATCGTGTACAACACATAAACAGGTCTTTTTCTAATTAACTATAAGATATAACTACAACTATATGTGCTCTTGACTTTTGTTTTAAAGGAAGAAAAAGAGAGGGAAGTCGATGATGAAATCGTCGTAACTCCACCCTCCGTTTCTCCAATTTGTTTTCGCAACAAAAGGGGTGCGTAATCAGATAGCGGAGGTGTGCGTTACAGAGGGAAGTCGATCGATATCGGGGGAAGGAGTTTACATAAAGCGAGAGAGAGAGAGAGAGAGAGAGAGAAACACGTGTTAATCGTTACGAGACACGCGCGATAACGCGCGCTGCGTTAAAAATAGACTCTACTACTTATTACAGCACAAATACAGAGACACGTGTGACACGACTGGCGTGCGTAGATCGGAAATTAGCCTGTACTACTCACAACCCCCTTCCGACCATCCGGGAGAGATTTCGATAAAGATCCCGCGAGTGTGTTTGGTGTAAGCAACCTGTTCGCAGAAATGATATCAACTAGCGCGCAAAAAAGAAAACCGCGGCGATTTGTATGCGATCTCGCGCTCCCTCTCTTTCTATCTCGGCGTGCAATAATTTACGCGAGCGAGGGGAAGTTGGCATTACGAAAATGTAGTTGTAATCTGATAATTGCACGCGAACGACAATGTAAATTAGCAAAACCGTAAAGATGTCGCGGATATTATCGCGCGATATTCCCGAAGACGAATGCGCATCAATCATGTAAGGGTTTATACTTGGGACAGATCGATCCGATCTACTCCTGCTGGCCGAGATTGATACCAAATTAGCATTTAGATCGTCGCGATATTGACCAAACGCACGTGCTACACGCGGCGTCGAAAGAATAACAAGAAAAAAAAAGCGAGAGATTTATCGAACCTGAGCGCGACATTTTACGTATTCAACGATATCGTGCGCGAATGCATTTTAAATGTCGTCGCGGCATCAAGAGAACGAGCCGGCGATAACTTGGTGTGTTACCATCAGTGTTTGCTGTTATCTAAATAAAATTATATAGATTATCTAGATAAAACTTTTACGTCATATTAACTTTATATAGATAATAAAAATATGTATTATTTATACCTGCATCTTAGATGAAAAAAAGTATTATCTTTACTAAATTATCTAGAATAATTTTGGTTTAGAATCATAGCACATAAAAATACTTAAATAGTAAAACTTAAGCAGTAGGTAACAATTTATAAATAAAAATATGAATACATATATTTTTATATATCCCTTTTATAATTTACATTTGTTTTAATAACTGTGTTTACATAAGCAGTCTTAAAAATGATTATCTAGAAAATTATCTGAATCGCCATTTATAATTTTATCTTTCATCTAGATATATTTAAATTTAAAACCATCTTCATCTCATCTAAGATAAATTTACATATTTTCCGATAATTTCAAAATCATCTAAGCACATGATAACTCTCATTTGAAAATTTCTGACCTTCAAAAACTCGACGTCTCTTCTGGATACATTCTGCATTCGCGATAAACGTGGAAGGAAATCTGTTTGGCCGATCTCTCCCGATTGTAACTTTTACGGTGAGACGGAATTTCGAGTTAAATGGAATTCCGGAGCGCGGTGGATTTCAAGTATGCGACGACGTGTATGCTGAAATTGTAAAACTTTCGATAAGGTCGATCATAGAGACCGAAAGAGCGGCGCGCAGATGTACGATACGATATGTGTACGCATACGGTCACTTTCGAGGAGCGCAAAGCATCTAGGCCAGTCGAAGACTTTGCTTGTACACAGTGTTGTGCTTAGATGATTTGAAAATTAGCTAGATAAAGATGAGATAAAAATATGTAAATTCATCTTAGATAAGATGAAGATGAATCGCCATATAATTTAATCTTTTATCTAGATATATTTAAAACAAAATCATCTTCATCTTATCTAACAATAAGATGAATTTACATATTTTTATCTAGCTAAGTTTTAAATCATCTAAGTACAACATAAGCAGTCTTGAAAATTATTATATCTAGATGAATCGCCATATAATTTTATCTTGTATCTAGATTGTATTTAAAACAAAATTATCTTCATCTTATATCTAAGATAAATTTACATATTTTTATCTAGCTAAGTTTTAAATCATCTAAGCACAACATAAGCAGTCTTGAAAATTATTATCTAAAAAATAATCTAGATGAATCGCCATATAATTTTACCTTTTATCTATATTTAAAACAAAATCATCTTCTCTAAGATAAATTTACATATTTTTATCCCATCCAATTAATTTAAAAATCATCTAAGCACAACACTGGTTATTGACACGTTATCGCGCAGGATCGACGACCGTAAAGGTATCTAGCGGTCAGGCAAAGCCGGTAACGATGACGCGGAAAACACTTAGCTGCATCTCTCGCGCGCGAAGCGATCGTAACATTGACACGTTATTATTTTCATGATCTGTCATAGTTCCCTCCGCTTCTCTCGCTCGAAGGAAGAATTCTCCGGCGGTGAGAAAAGAGAAGAAAGCGGGCGATATTACCCCCTTATATGCCTCTCTCGCATCCCTTACCCATCCTTACGCCTGACATTGACATATCGTTCGCGCCGCCGTTGACTGACGGCTCGCCATTGGTCGACAGTATTCCGCCGTTCCTCATGATACGCAATTTCCCACAGGAGGCCGCGACCTACCCCGTCTCACCAGACGCCTCTGATCTCATCGACTTTTTATCACGCTGATGGAAGTACCTCTTATCCATCCTCGCGATAAGACTCGAGAGAAGACCCCGCCTGTCCTCCTTTCCCTCATCCCTCTATCTATAGATATCTGGCGGAGCTTTAAAGGGAGATACCGACGCCGTTCGCGATTAGTCCCGTAAAATGCCCGGGGCGTAAAATTGATGGAACAATTACGGAGGTAACCGGAGGTTATAAAATTAATAAAATATCGCGTTGCGCGCGCCCTCTCTCGTAAGAAAGAAGATAAGTCTCGGAGAGCGAGAAAGTGGCTCGCATTCCGAAGAGAACAATTAAATTTCACCATAAAACGCTTCATTACGAGAAGATCCCGATCCCATCATCTTTTCATCACGCTGATGAGACGGACATTTCTTTCTTCTTATCTCGCCCCGGTCCTGCTCGACACCGCGGCCCCGCATTATTATGACAAAAATAGAATCTTGAAAGTCGAGAGCTCCGTCAAGTTTGAGAAAACGTGTGTCATTAATACGCGACGTTAATATAATCCAATTCGGCCAGTGTTGTGCTTAAATGATTTTAAAAGTAGCTAGATAAAGATGAAATAAAAATATGTAAATTCATCTTAGATAAGATGAAGATGATTTTGTTTTAAATATATCTAGATAAAAGATAAAATTATATGGCAATTCATCTAGATAATTTTCTAGATAATAATTTTTAAGACTGCTTATGTAAACACAGTTATAAAAAATATTAATTATAAAAAGAATATAAAACATATATATGTATTCATATTTTTATATTTATAAATTTTCAGTATTTTTTCTGCGCTATGACTTTAAATGAAATTATCTGAAAATTATTCTAGATAATTTAGTAAAGATAATACTTTTTTTTATCTAAGATGACGCCAAAGTTTCATCTAGATAATCATCTATATAATTTTATTTCTGAATTCGGTTTATTATTTCCGCGCGTGCGAAAATTAAGCTTAAGTTGTGTAAGCGAGACGAGATATTTCTTCGGACACATCGTTGTGTTGTGACTATGAAGTAGAGAGCAATGAGAATACGTGCTATAAATTTGAAATTTTTAATGGAAATATGAGAGTAGCAAAATCCAGACGATCACACGCTTTGTTATAATGAGACGAAGCTATGCAAATGATTTACATACGATATTACAGATCGATGCAATTTCATTTTATAGTTTTTGCTCTTATACATATACTTATAATGTATATATATTATAAATATGTATTGTACATCAACCACCCAGTAAAACCACCCTGTATGTACAGAATATCCGGTAATTACTGCATCTTTTGTGTGCGGGATTAAATAGAATGCGAAAGTCTTTTACAGTGCAGTAATTATTAACGAACATCCAATATATACGCGGAAAATTAAATTATACAAGTATTTTAAAATATATAGAGATTAATTATTTATTAAACTCCGCTATTATTTAATGTACGTTCACGAGTTTATTCTTATTTTATTTACTTGACTCTGCGATTCAATTGTTTTATCGCCCGTTCTCAATCCGAATTATATTTAGATCGTTGAAAAATAAAATAATTACTGTACGATAAAGATCGTAATACAAAATAATAAATTGTAATTAGATTCTTGTCGACTTTTACTTCGACTTTTACTTGATTAAAATAGAGAATTACGCGAATAATGCATTTAAAACCCGCGATATATAATTACATATTAATTGCAAAGTCAATTACTAATTAGTATCATATTAATAATAGTTAATATGTAATAATGATTGTCATTAATAGTTTTCCGATATTAATCGGAATCACATTTAGAAAATTTAACAATCGAGTGTCTTCGATTACTATTTATTCCGACTTTTTGACAATCTAAATATAATTCGGATTGAAAATACGGCAGTAAAATAATCGGAGTGCAGAATCGAATATTTAACATAACAATAAAAGCTCCGCGATTCATTAATCGTCTAATAAATAATTAATCTATAAAATGCCTGTACAATTTAATATTTCGTGTATATGTCATATATGTAAAATGTCGACAATATACCTACAGTCAAATAATATATTTCGTCCGATACTTGATTTGATTTATCAACAATCTAAATATAATTCTGATTGAGAACGCGCAATACAATCACAGGATTAAATTAATAAAATAAACATAAGCTCTGTGATTAATTCGACATTAATCATTTAACAAATAATTAATCTCTCTGCACTTTAAAATATATATATAATTTAATATATTGCACGTATATATTCGATTAAACCTGCCCTATATATACTGCAAACTAGAGAAACGTCCTCTATAAATGTACAATACAATACATACATATATATAATTAAAAATAATTTCATAAAAATATTATTTAAAAAATTTTTTTTAAATATTGCAGTTAATTATTGCCAGTTAAAAAAAATATTAATTATAAAAAGGATATAAAACATATATATATATATATTCATCTTTTTATTTATAAATTTTACTGCTTAAGTTCTACTATTTAAGTATTTTTAAGTGCTATGATTCTAAACCAAAATTATCTGAAAATTATTCTCGATAATTTAGTAAAGCTAATATTTTTTTCATCTAAGATGCAGCTATAGATAATATATAGTTTTATTATCTATATAAAGATAATAATTAATAAAGATTATAATTTTGTTTATTTCATATATATATATGAAAGAGTTCTTTATTCGGGGAAATTTAAAAAATGTTTATATCAATAAATTCCGTTTACAAACGACGTGTAACGAAATTGGTAAAACATTCTATAAAATGTATGTGCATGTCTCTCGATTATAAGCGAAGTATAAATGAATAGCAGCATATATATATATATATATATATAAGATGAAAAGTGATTCAAGCTGCGAGACTCAATTAGGAATACGAGACGAGCGAGACAAGTGCCTTATTGTTAGAGATCAGACGAGCTCGCTTGAATCTTTTGTACATCTTCGTCGCCAAACGACAGATTATTTGCACCGCCTGGAATTCTCTTGCTGCGCTTTAATTTAACCGCGGTCTTTTCTCCGTGCCCTTAGAATCACCATCCCACTTCCATCATGGGAGACCATATTTTCCTCATCGCCCGAGGGTTTTCATATTAAGTGCATAAATCCACTCGCTGATATGGCATCGCGAATTCGCTTTCTATTCATATAATATAAGCAAGCAAGAGATGTAACTTTACTACGATGTCAGTTGGAAAAAAGTTTCTATGTTTTCTTTATCTCTTTTATAGAAAAATATATTATTATAGACCGAACAAAAGATAAAAGAAACAATTTTTTAATATGTTGTACGATCGATCGTTTTTTTTTTCTCGAAAATATGCATAAAATTTCATAATGTATTATATAAAATTTGTTATACAAAGAGAGAATTTTCTCTTAGAATTTATCCTAAAAATCATGGTAATTATGAGACGATATAGTATTGAAAGAATTTTATTAGAGTTTTTTAAATTAAATATTTAATCGCAATAAAAAATATTAATATCTATCACAATAAGATACAAAAATATGTTTGATTAATAAATATGTATTCCACAATACTGCCTAATAAATCATTTATCTGGAACAAATATTGATCTGTTTTAAAAAGGGTTTTCTTATATCAAATAGATATTTTTTCACATCAAATCAATATTATTAGTTTCAAATAAATGATTTATTAGGCAGTATATATGGAAATAAATATTTATTCGAATTCAATAAATTTTTTTCAGGTGTATGTATGTACATATTAATATTTTTTATTATGGTAAATATTAATCAGAGAAAAATTCTTACAAAATTCTTCCAATATATATATATATATATATATATTCCCACGATTTTCAGGGTAAATTCTCTCTCCATGTAAACTGGAAAAGAATGAATTGACTCAACTAAATCGACGGTCACTGGCAAATAAATTTTGAATTAAGGTTACAAAAATTCCCTTGTCCGAACTAAAAATTGACATGACAGTCCGAATAATCAATTAGAACAAAAATTTCAAAAATTTCTTTGACAGTCCGTGAGCGTGGATATAATTTAGTTTTCGGTGTACGAATAAAAATTGATGAAATCGGAGCCCCCTTTTAATTTTCAGGTTCTCCAGCAAAGGAAACACGTCAACGGTAGTCTTTGGTAATCGAGAGCGATGGCGAATGTAAAAGCGGCTAATGCCCTTTTGAACGAGGCCGATATCAGTGAACGATTAGCATTAGCGAGGCGGATAGGTAGGGCAGAAAGAAACGGAGATAGATACATTACCCGACGTGACAACACCCATTTCTCCGCTACTCTTTCGGCCCACCTTTTTCCTAGAGCGACCATGAATCTCCGTTGGCGGCATTGTTACGAGATCGGGAAAAACGACCGGCTAAACCGGCATCCGCGGATGGTCTTCGGCAGTTTCTTAAAGGGAGATCGAGAGGTCTACTTCAATGACCGAACACTGTAGAGAGGAGAGAAAGAGAGAGAGAGCTCGCGGAGGTTGAAGAATAGAAACAGTAGCGAGATCGACGAATACCGTGAGACACGAAAGGTGTACAAAGGGGACGGTATTTGTGAAGGAAGAAGGGAAAAAGAGAGAAAGAGGACGAATGAACTCTTCTTCATCGGAACGATCTTCGATCGAGTGCAATAATATGTACTCAATCAGCTTCTCTCTTTTTTTCAGCTAGTTCGTTAGATTAAAATTAGAGAAGAAAATAGATTTTATATACGTAGTTCTCAGTGTTGTGCTTTAGATGATTTTTAAATTAGCTGGATAAAGATGAGATAAAAATTTATCTTATTGTTAGATGTTTTAAATATATCTGGATAAAAGATAATAAATTAGATGGCGATTTATATAT
Source organism: Nylanderia fulva (assembly GCF_048542155.1). NCBI lineage: Eukaryota > Metazoa > Arthropoda > Insecta > Hymenoptera > Formicidae > Nylanderia > Nylanderia fulva. Next base: position 497,627 of record NW_028190390.1, on the reverse strand, counting down.
CTATATAGATAATAATTTTTAAGACTGCTTATGTAAACACAGTTATAAAAAAAATGTATTTTATAAAAGGGATATAAAAATATATGTATTCATATTTTTATTTATAAATTTTTATCGTTTACCACTCAAGTTCTACTATTTAGGTATTTTTATGGGCTATGATTCTAAATCAAAATTATCTGAAAATTATTCTAAATAATTTAGTCAAGATAATATTTTATTTCGTCTAAGATGACGCCAAAGTTTCATCTAGATGATCATCTATATAATTTTATTTAGATAATACTTTTAAGACTGCTTATGTAAACAGTTATAAAAAATGTAAATTATAAAAAGGATATACAAATATATTCATATTTTTATTTATACGTTTTTATCGCTTATGTTGCTTAAAGTTTACTAACTTAAGTATTTTTATGTGCTATAATTCTAAACTAAATTATCGGAACATTATTCTAAATAATTTAGTAAAGATACTTTTTTCTATCTAAAATGCACAGATATAGATAATACATATTTTTATTATCTATATAAAAGTAAGATGACACCAAAGTTTCATCTAGATGATCATCTATATAATTTTATTTAAATAATACTTTTAAGACTGCTTATGTAAACAGTTATATAAAAAAATGTAAATTATAAAAAGGATACAAATATATTCATATTTTTATTTATACGTTTTTATCGCTTATATTGCTTAAATTTTCTTACTTAAGTATTTTTATGTGCTATAATTCTAAACCAAATTATCGGAACATTACTCTAGATAATTTAGTAAAGATATTTTTTTTCATCTAAAATGCAGATATAGATAATACATATTTGTATTAGGTATCTATATAAAAATAAGATGACACCAAAGTTTCATCTAGATGATCATCTAGATAGAATTTTATCTCTAGATAACAGCAAACACTGGTAGTCCCTTGCGTTTGTTCTTGCAAGTGCAATCGCAAGAGATTGCCTTAACGTGAAAAATGGCGGAAAGGAAGGAAAAGCGAAGCTTTATAGCGACTTAAGACACGACGAAGACGGCGTTAACCAATTTCTACACATGCAAATAATGGTATTTACGACATTTGAACGACGAGAAGTTCGAATGTAGCGTGCAAAGTAACGGCAATTGTGCTATCTTGCACTGAGGAAACTAATTCTACATCAAGTCAGATGTCGTGAACTAACTTGGCGCAATTGTTACACTTTGCGCAACTGCCGACAAATATTGTTCACGGCGCATTCACGATAGAACTGGGTCGAGTCGGGCGTATGTATCGTCTATAAAAAAAAGGGAAGAAAGAGAAAAGAAATTACTTCCACTTCTCTCGATCGATATATTACTTTCCGCGATTATTTATACATACTACGCGATTACGGAATAATGGCGATCGTAATTACCATAGATGTAGAGCGCTGAGTCTTCTCTTTTCCACTCTCCGGAGAGAAAATCGGGTGATGGTCTCGGAATAAAAAAAAAAAAAAAACATTAAACATTCATAGAATCGATGACGAACCCGCAAATTTTACTTCTCATGTCATTTCTGTGTCGCGAGTAATCAGTTCTAAATTGATCGCAGTCAATTATATATTATCGATCGGCGAACAGTGGCCTATATATTTGTCGAATTAATCCGCCACCATTGAGACGCCCCATCGAATGATTCGACTCGAATCCTCGAATTATCATCGCGCTTAGTCGATTAATCGAGTCGAATCATTCGATGATAACGATATAAAATTATATAGAAATATATGAAATTATACCAATAATCGTAAAATTATATATGAAATATGTATATTATAATTTATATAATTATGTATAAAAATAGACAAATTTCATATATAATTTTACGATTACATGTATAATTATACAATTATTTATATATAATTATATATAAAAGTGTTTTCCTGGGATCTTATCTAAGATGAATGTACATATTTTTATCTCGTCTTTATATTTAATTATACATATAATCGTAAAATTATATATGAAATATGTCCATAATTAGATAAAAGTGCTTTTTATATATATATAATTATATAAATTTATATATAATTTCTTCACATATATAAATATGTTTCATATATAATTTGATATGATTATATATAAACCCTTATAATTTATATAATTATGTATAAAAATAGACATATTTCACATATAATTTTATGATTACGCATGTATAATTATACATTAAAAAATGTTTTTCCGGGATCTTATTTAAGATAAATTTACATATTTTTATCTCATCTTTATCCAGCTAATTTTAAAATTATCCCCGGACAACACTAATCGCGAATTAAACGCAAATAATTTTTTGACGGGAAATATATTTGTATATCCCTTTTATAATTTACATTTTTTATAACTGTGTTTAAATAAGCAATCTTAAAAGTATTATCTGAAAATTATCTAGATGAATCGCTATATATATATAATTTTATCGAAGATATTTTATCTAACAATAAAAAGAATTTACATATTTTTATCTCATCTTTTTCTAGCTAATTTCAAAATTATCCCAAGATAACATGATCGCGGATTAAGCGCAAATAATTCTCAGAGGGTGAGTTTCGCGAAGCACCTTCTTTTCTTTCGCGCAAATAATTTTTTGACGGGAAATATATTTGTATATCCCTTTTATAATTTACATTTTTTATAACTGTGTTTAAATAAGCAATCTTAAAAGTATTATCTGAAAATTATCTAGATGAATCGCTATATATATATAATTTTATCGAAGATATTTTATCTAACAATAAAAAGAATTTACATATTTTTATCTCATCTTTATCTAGCTAATTTCAAAATTATCCCAAGATAACATGATCGCGGATTAAGCGCAAATAATTCTCAGAGGGTGAGTTTCGCGAAGCACCTTCTTTTCTTTCGACCCCCTGTTTTGATCGATAATAAGACGCGGCGAAAGTACGCCGGGATTACGCGACTCCAGGCAGTAAATTAATCCAGCGTTAACAAACCGTGGCTTCCTTTATAGTTCTCTCTCTATCTCTCTCTCTCTCTCCCCAAGGCTGTAACCCGGAGTGCGACCAAATACTGCCATCCGAGACGCCAGCCTCAAAGCAAATTACTTAGCGCGCGGCGTCAGGCTCGTCTGGCGACGTTGATTGTCGAAATCGTAATTCGAGAATCTCAGGGACACACTGTCGTATCGCGTATCGTAGCCGGATTAATGCCTTACATAAGGTGTCACACCGAAAATATACAGGTAGACGTTCTTATTTTGAGACAATTTTTCCTCGGCAAAAACCTTGAGACGTCAATAATTTTCGAGTTATAAGCGATTGAAAATAAAGGGTTTTTTCGCAAACTCAGGCTTGTGGAAATAAAGTATTAACAAAATTACATTCTCCAATTAATTTCAAGTAGAGTTTACTTTAATAAAATTTTAATATAAGGTTTAGTTATAAAGATACATGATGGCAAAAATTAGGAAACATGCAAAAAATGATGACCTCCTTCGACATTTTTGTTGAGGAAAAATCGTCTCCAAATGACAAGATCTACTTGTATATTATCGGTGTGACACTTTACGTCAGACACCCTGTATATGTATTCGCGATTTTGCGTATCCCGAGGCGTCGCGCCTGGAATCGTGTCAAGTGGAAAGAAAGAATTTTAATTGCAATTATTTTTCCCGAGCGAATAAAATTGCTGCGCGTGCTAATAAAATTATATCGCGCACATGAAACGCAGGAAGGCTCTTTTTTCCGTCCAAAGGAGCGCGCGCTTCCCCTTTACGCGCAAAACATTTGTTTCAGTCTCCTCCCTCTTTTTTTCCCTCCTTCGCTCATCGTTCCATTTTTGACTCGGCAAACGTATCAAATGATTCCCGCGCACTGTCATATCAATTTTTTTGATAAAGCTAAGCAAATGGGTGGAAAACGTTCCTTTCATTTCATCGTGAATGGTTACGCACAAAGCAAGTTTCATCCCCGAAAGCACCTGCGGCTGAATATAGAAGCGCGCAAAAGGGCAAAAAGCGACGAGTGGTGGCTCTTAGCTTCAAATAGATTCGTATATTCCTCCCTTCCCTGTCTGATCCGTTGACGCGAACGACTGAAACAAGTGGTGGCTTATATACATATATCCCGTCGCTCTTGCACCCACTATCGCTCATCCACGCGGATCCAACCCTCATCTCGCGCGCGCGCGCGCGCGCAGGCAGACATCGAAGAATCGACGATGGGAAATAACCTGAAATCGTTCCGCACGAGACAACGCCGGAAGCGGAATCGATTCCGCCGGCGAGATTCAATCGCGATCACTCTCGTATCAACTGGCTGCCGGGATCTAAGATTGCGGATATGTGCCGAGTGCATGCGTGCGTCGAACTTATTCGCGATGGATGTATGTATATGCGCGAGAAACACGTGCGAGGGAAACACTTTAGATTCGGTAAACAAAGCTCCCTTATGTAACTTTTTTTTATTTTAATATTTATGTCGCAGGGAAAATATATCTCGCCAATAACCCTTAATCTTTGAATCGCGAAGCAAAGGAGAAATTGTGTGAGAGAGGGTTAAGAGGAGTTTAATGCATAAGTTATTTTATATACGATATATATTTATATTGAAAAGTTGTCATTTTTTGGAATGAAAACTGTGTTTTAATTGTCAAATACTTATAATTTTTGAAAAATTGACACATGGCGATTTCTAATTTTTGCAACTGTTCTCTTTTTTTGCTTCCTAGCAAAATATATATATATATATATATATATATATATATATTTCAACAATAATCTGCTATGTATAATTTTGCTAAGAAGCAAAAAAAGAACAGTTGCAAAAATCGGAAATTTTTCACAAAAAATTGCCATCTGTCAAATATACCTATATATATATATATAATATATATATATATATATATATATACATATATAAATATTTCAATAATCTATATAACTTTGCTAGAAACAAAAAAAGAGAACATTAGAAATTTTTTACAAAAAATTATATATATATATATTTCAACAATAATCTGCTATGTATAATTTTGCTAAGAAGCAAAAGAAAGAGAGAACAGTTGCAAAAATTAGAAATTTTTCACAAAAAATTGCCGTCTGTCAAATATATATATATATATATATTTCAACAATAATCTGCTATGTAATTTTGCTAAGAAGCAAAAGAAAGAGAGAACAGTTGCAAAAATTAGAAAATTTTCACAAAAGTTTGCCATCTGTTAATTTTTCAAAAATTATAAGTATTTTACAATTAAAACACAATTTTCATTCCACAAAATGACAATTTCTCGAGCAAATAAAAATGAACAAAATATTATTTAATATTAAAAATTATAATATCAAAAATATCTCATGATGTAATATAAAAACTATTTCCAGTTGTCAATTTTTCAAAAATTATAATAAGAGAATATTCTACAATTAATACAGTTTTCATTCGAAAAAATTATAGTTTATCGGAAAGAAAGGATGAAAAAACTGTTATTCAATATTAAAAATATAATAAAAATACTAAAATATAAAAAATAAATTTAATATTAAAAGTGTCTCATGATATATATTTAAAACTATCCCCGTATTTATTACAAATTGTGTCTATAATAAATCTGCAAGTATTTTACATGTCAAGAGAAAAAAAAATTCCAACAATAATTTGCTATGTAATTTAGGAAAAAGATAGTAAAAATTAGAAATTTTTCACAAAAGTGTAGATTTTTCAAAAATTACAAGCATTTTGCAACTTTCCAAAAAAATGACAATTTCTCGAGAAAAAAAAGGCGAAGAAAATGTTCTTCAAAAGTATCTCATGAACTGAAAATTATCCTCGTGTTTATATTACATACTGTCTGTAGTAAATCTGCGAAAATTACAAAGACGCAATAACTTGTGCGGTAGGCATAATTTCCGGCAAACAGGATGAGATCGAGATATTTGCATGCAATTCCGAAGAAAGGAAGCTCCCTCATCCCGCTGACAGTTATAGGACGTCTCGTTTGTAACTGTCGACGCGACAGAATCGGGTTTAAAGTCGAGATGCATCCTCCAAAAACCGACGGGGAAATATTGGATTCGATGTACATATCTGGAGCACACAAGAGAGAAGGTGGGAAACGGGAAAATCGACGGGCGAGTAAGAAATATAAGTAAAACGAGCGGGCGCTCAAATCGGAGCATATGAAAGCTCGCTCTTTCGAAATCGGCGAAACGAACTCGCATAAATATATCTTATTTTTTCCCTCCTTTTTTCTCGGACACGCGTTTACGTACGGAAAAAAAATCCTAACGAGATTGAAGTGAACGACACGTACAATTATGGGCATTTGCCCCCTTAAAATCATTAAAAAATTTAAGCACTTGCTCCCCTTTTGAATAAATACTGGAATTTATTTTAGTATATTTAATATAAAAAAAATTAAAGAAGAACAAAAAATATGAGACAAAAAAATTTTAATAAGGCCCCCGCTAAAAAAATTAATTCCTCGATCAACAAATCGTAATTTTATGCCAATTTTTCGAGTCTCCTATCAAAAAAAGTTGCATAAATTGTGTATTCGCGAACTTTTCAGACCGAAATATCCTTGAGACGTCAGATCATCGATCCCTTGTTCGAGCCTCGAGGTATATAAATACATTTACTAGAAATGTGTCAACGTCGACTACACAGTGAATGATCAAAGGTCGGTAGCCCCCCGTCGTGTAGTAGATGAAGAACATTGTAGAGCATGAAAGAATCGATAGCACGCGATTCGCTCTATACATATATATATATATATATATGTATATGTATGTTAATTGTCGCAGACTATTATATGGCTTCACATGTCTACTTTATCGCCGAAACTTCACGAAAGCATTTTCGTGGAACATGAAATTTCATACAATATTGTATATTGCATAACAATATTGCAGAAATATTATATAGGTATGAATTTGCAATATAGTTTATCGCCGAAACTTCACGAAAGCATCTTCGTGGAACACGAAATTTCCGACGTGTCTCCCCATACAACACACAAGTTTGCAGCAATATTGCAGCAACATTGCAATATTGTATATTGCATAACAATATTGCAGAAATATTATATAGGTATGAATTTGCAATATAGTTTAAATAACGTTGCAGCAACATTTCAGAAATATTATAAAAATAAAATTCACGCAAAAAATATTAGGTACAGAACATTCAATTCGATCATGTATTTGGCACATTTCCAATAATCCAATAGTAATATTACATATATATATATTTTATTGCATTATTACTGCAATGTTATAGAACAATATTTCTAAAAGCGGACATTTTACCGTTGCTGCAACCTTGCAGCAAGATTGCTGCAACATTTTACAATGTTTATGCAATGTTGTAATATTGCAATAAAATGTTGCCATAATGCTGCTGCAATCTTGGGTCACGACCTCCCATACAACACAACAAGATTGCAGCAGCATTGTGGCAACATTTCATTGCAATATATTACAACATTGCATAAACATTGTGAAATGTTGCAGCAATCTTGCCGCAAGGTTAATTATCCGCTTTCAGAAATATTGTTCTATAACATTGCAGCAATAATGGAATAAAATATATATGTAATATTACTATATGTATATTATGTAATATTACCTAATATTTTTTGCGTGAATTTTATTTTCATAATATTTCTGAAATATTGCTGCAACGTTGTATAAACTATATTGCAAATTCATGCCTATATACATAATATTTCTGCAATATTGCTATGCAATGTACAATATTGCAATATTGTTGCAATATTGCTGCAAACTAGCTGTATGCTTCGATATTTGTTCGGAATTTTATTTCGCGTTAAAAATAAATCGATTTGACCGAGTTATGAAAAATCAATGGGGGGACAGAGAGTAATGGAATAATGAACGCGAATTTATATGAAATTTGTATCACATACATACATACCTCGGCGTCAACGTCGAAATTAAAATTATATACCCCCGTCCCCCCTTCGTTTCCCCATTATAATGCAAATGCAAATTCATTGTATCGATAATGATAACAGGGAGCGACAAGCTGGACATTAACTTCGTTGACGGAGAGTACTCTATATATCACTCGCAGTTTAAACGCAAAGCCCACCGAACAAATATACGTCCCAATAATATTAACAACAAATACAATACATTCGACGGAAGTGGAACGAATGAATTATGTTACGGGCGAACAACGCGAGGAGGAGAAGGGTACGAGCTTTGGATGAAAAATGCCACGAAACGATAATCGGCTTTGTCCTCAAAATTAATGTTCGAACGATCAATTTTGCATGTTTTTTTTTTTTTTTTTTTTTCGTTTTCCTTTTTCGGCGCAACTGCAGATTTTGTCTCGAACGATATCCTAAGATTCCTTTGACGCGCTCGCGAGAGCGCTAGACAAGCGCCAGTTTTCCATAGTTTACTCTTGATTACACAGGCGGACAAATTTCCATTCCTTTATACGAAACTTTCCCGTCCGATGGCGCCGACGCGACGTCGAGATGAAAATTTCATCTCGAAAATTAACTAGTTGCTCGCGATTAAGCGAAAGGAGAATCGCTTCTTCTCGATTAGAGAGTTACGCGAGGAATTATCGTGCCCCGTTGCGATGTCGCGACGGGGAAATAAACTGCCGATGGAAAGGGGAAGTTTCTGAAAAGGGAGGAAAAAAAATGAAATATCGGCACGAGGAGAGAAAGAGAGACGATTCTTTCGCGCGCTCTCGTCTCCCTCCTTTTTTTTTTCGCGTCCCAGGCATCGATCGGTATCACAAAGGAAACGAGGGCGGCCCAATGAATCGTGAAGCGCCGGGATAAAAATTATACGGCAATAAAGCACGACATTAATCGCGCGAGTTGCATGCGCGCTCGAGATTTCGCTCCGCGAGTCACGTAATCGCAGAAATGAAGATCTCGCGGAGGACGACCGCGCGATAATCTCGTCGGGGGAATAAAAGAGTTTCTTTCTGTAACGTACGTGTTAAGTGCCGGGGATCTCGAACAAAATTCAAGTGCACATGCACACACTTGTACATTATATATACATATATATAATCTCCGAATGCATTGTAAACAGTGTTGTGCTTAGGTGATTTTCAAATTAACTAGATAAAGATGAGATAAAAATATGTAATTTAAAAATTAGCTAGATAAAGATGAGATAAAAATATGTAAATTTAAAAATTAGCTGGATAAAAATGAGATAAAAATATGTAAATTTAAACATTAGCTAGATAAAGATGAGATAAAAATATGTAAATTTAAACATTAGCTAGATAAAGATGAGATAAAAATATGTAAATTTAAAAATTAGCTGGATAAAAATGAGATAAAAATATGTAAATTTAAACATTAGCTAGATAAAGATGAGATAAAAATATGTAAATGTATTCATATTTTATTTATAAATTTATATCGCTTATTACTGCTTAAGTTCTCCTATTTAAGTGTTTTTGTGTTCTATGATTCTAAACCAAAATTATCTGAAAATTATTCTAGATAATTTAGCAAAGATGATACGTTTGTCTAATTGTAAGATACAGATATATAGATAATACACATTTTTATTATCTATATAAAGATAAGATGACGCCAAAGTTTCATCTAGATGATCATCTATATAATTTTATTTAGATAACATCAAACACTGCACACTTGTATATATATGTATATATGCTCGGATTGCATTGTGAAACGGATACCGATACAAATTATGTATTAAAAGGCGCATTAATTTATCGCGCATTTAAATGAATTTAAATTCATGTACATATAATTGGATAACAAGGTATATTTTTGAATATGCGAAGAAAATACGAAATGTTTTAAAATAGATGTAAAAAGATTAATGAGATGAAAATTAAGTTCGAATGAATTACAAATTATGTGTAAAATTAAATGATAAAGTTTAAGAGGATTATATTTTTAAATGTGCAAAGACGGATGCGAAATATTTAAAGAATTTTTTAAAAATTAATAAAGTGAGATGAAAATTAAATGCGTCATCACTAATATGGCAATATAATATTATTATAGCAGATTAGCGGAAATACATTAATTTATCTTCATTCAAATGTATTCAAAATTAAATATTAAATTGACAATAAAATTTGAGTCAATATATCTTTAAATATGCAAAAAAGTAGAACATTATTAAAATACATTTTAAAAAATTCATAAAATAAAATGAAAATTAAATACGTAATAACACTAATATAATATTATTATCGATTATTATAGGATATTCGCGAAAGCACATTAATTTACTTATATTCAAATAAATTGAAAATCATGTATAAAATTGATAATAAAATTTGAGTCAATATAACTTTAAATATGCGAAAAAAGTAAAAAAATTTTTTAAATACATCTAAAAAAAGTGAATAAAATGAGATAAAAATTAAATACGTCATGAATAATATAATATTATTATAGCAAATTCGCGAAAGCACATTTACTTACATTCAAATGCATTGAAAATCATGTATAAAATCGATAACAAAGTTCAAGCCGAAATATATCTTTAAATATGCGAAAAAAATTAAAAAATATTTTAATATACATCTAAAAGAAATAAATAAATTGACCGCATCGTGACTAATGCGACATTATTTAGCCGAAGCTTCCGCGAATATGCTATACTATAATAATATTATATTGCCACGTTAGTCACGCACTTTAAATCACGCTTTAATCACGTCATCTGGATCAGTTTTTATCGGAGCCGTATCGACACAGCGTTATTATACCATCGGTCAAACGATTGCATCTATAAATGAAGCACTCAATCTTTGTCACGCGCGATTTAATTCACACAGGCCGTGAAAACGCACGTGACTTTTCCTCGCGACGATGAAAATTTAATTCTCTCGCGCGCAATCTTCTGATAAAAAAGGCCCCACGGGAGTGAAAAGCCTATTTCATCTCGAAATAGAAAGAAATTTCTCGTAATCCCTATCATTCGAACCGCAATCGGCCATGCGCAGTGTTTGCTGTTATCTAAATAAAATTATAGATAATTATCTAGATAAAATTTTTGCTTCATATTATCTTTATATAGATAATAAAAATATATATTATCTACATCTGTGTGTGCATCTTAGATGAAAAAGTGTTATCTTTACTAGAATAATATTCAGATAATTTGCTTTATAGAGTCATAGTACATAAAAATACTTAAATAGTAAAACTTAAGCAGTAAACAATACAATTGATATAAATAAAAGTATAAATATATTTTTATATCCCTTTTATATAATTTACATTTTTTTATAACTGTGTTTACATAAGCAATTTTAAAAATAGTATTATCTAGGTGAGTCGCTATATAATTTTATCTTTTGTCTAGATATACTTAAATTCAAAATGATCTTTATCTAATTTAAAATAAATTAACATATTTTCCACCTCATCTTTATCTAGATAATTTTAAAATTATAATTTTATCTCGATATATAATTTTACCTGTAATCTAGATATACTTAAATTCAAAATGATCTTTATCTAATTTAAAATAAATTAACATATTTTCCACCTCATCTTTATCTAGATAATTTTAAAATCATATAATTTTATCTCGATATATAATTTTACCTGTAATCTAGATATACTTAAATTCAAAATGATCTTTATCTAATTAAAAATAAATTAACATATTTTACACCTCATCTAGATAATTTTAAAATCCTCTAAAAGCACAACATTGGCCATTGCGTGAGCTTCCTCGCTTTCCTGTCGCGAAATTATTGAAAGAATGCGACCGTAGACGTGGTACGTGTCGCCAGGAGGAAATTAAGAAATGAGATCACCGCGGGAATAGAGCGAACTCGCGAGAACTCGCGACGAAAGAGTGCATCGCGACTGAAGAATGGGATGGGAAACGGAAGGATAAGAGGAAGCAGGTCCGAGAGAAGCAGTCCGAGTTCCGGGAGAGGAAGAAAGTCTGAGAAAAACTCTGCGGCGGATCGAGTTCGTTAAACCACCCCCTCGGAGAAAGAGAACTCTGCTTTTTCCCCTTCTCCGAAAAAGCCTCCCACCCGGCCACTTATCCTGCTCGCAGCAGCATCACGTGCTGAACCTAAACTCGCGTATATCGCACACATACATACACACGCGTGTCGCGTGTCGCGAGAATCCCCATTCGCGAATGGTACCCTTTGGAGTCCTTCCTTTTGATCGCGAATAAACCGAGAATTATTTTCTCTATTTTTATAAAGACGCGCGCTCTTCTTCCTCTCTCTCTCTCTTTCTCTCTCTATATTTGCTATTTATCGACTATCCTGCTTTTCCCTGGCTCGGCCCGCCTGTCCGTGTTTGCACTTGGAAGAAGTGGAGCAGCTCCTTGCGTCCACGGGCACTTTAATCTTTTCTTCTTTATCCGTCCGCACTATACCTGCGCCCCCGGTATACACGGCTGCACGATATCGTAAACTGAGTTTTCTCACGAAACGCTACCGGCATCCCGAGATATTTACGGTTAACTGGAATCTAATGCACAATGCAACTCCGATCCGATCGAAGTTGCAATTTTACGTTGCAAAGAAAACATATACTCGACATATTTTTCACATATACACGCTATACTTTTTATCCGCCCTAGTGGCTCTGCTTATCGTATTTTAATTGCATACAAATGTGAGTGCACTTGGACATACAACTCAGTTCTTTTTCTAATCTGATACGATTAGCCAATCGTAGAAATAATTACATCGATCTTTTAAAGAGAGAATTTATAGGTATAGAAAGACTTTTTTTTACCTCTATGAAGTTGGCAACCCATTTTTTAAAAAACTAATTTTTTCTTAAAGTTCTGAGTGCACCCCGAAGAGTTCTGGAGTTTCTTATCAATTTTAAAAATAGTTCCGATAAATTAAGCTAAAAAACCCATTTTGATTTTTGGGGGTGCTAATTTCACAAAATAAAATGGCCTCTGTGAAGTTGGCAACCCATTTTTTAAAAAACTAATGTTTTCTTTAAGTTTTGAGTGCACCCCGAAGAGTTCTGGAGTTCCTTATCAATTTTAAAAATAGGCGAAGCTAAAAAAATCAATTTTGATTTTTGGGAATGTTAACTTCACAAAATGAAATGTTTTAATCAGCGATAACAATAAAAGTATTAAAAATATTTAATTTTGTCATTATGAATTTTCTTTAGAATTCTTGTGCTACCCAAAACTGTTGATAAAACTGGCAGAACTTTAAAAAAATTTTTTTTAATTGTCTACGTAACTCCAATTATATACGTTTCAACTGTACATGTATAACAAAAATGTTATCAAAAAAATATATATATCAAGTGAAAAAATATAAAAAAAATAACGATTAACTGGAATATAATGCACACAATGCAACTCCGATCCGGTCGAAGTTGCAATTTCACGTTGCAAAGAAAACATATACTCGACATATTTTTCACATATATACGCTACTTTTTATCCGCCCTAGTGGCTCTGCTTATCGTATTTTAATTACGTAAATGTGAGTGCACTTAGACATATAACTCAATGTTCTTTTTCTAATTGAATCTTACAGTTATAGCGAATCATAGAAATAATTACATCGATCTTTTAAAGAGATACGCGATTTATATATGTAGAAATAGAAACACTTTTTTTAATTGTCCCCTACGTAACTTCAATTTACGTTTCAACTAAATAACAGAAATATTATCACAATATCAAGTGAAAAAATATAGAAAAAAAACAACGCATGAATGACACTCGACAGACGCAATGTCGTTAGTAAAATTGCTGGCTTTTCAAATGTATTTATTATCAAGGATAGAGTGGAGAGAAAAGCGCGGCATTCGACGCTCTCTCTCTCTCTCTCTCATTTTATATATCTATATATATTTTATTGTAATTATTACAGCGTCACGTTATAGTGAATAATTAAACTCTAACGAGTCGGTTCGCCTCGATACTTCTTAACAATGCAAATATGCGAGATTCGCTGATGTTGCAAGTTTGACCAGCTCTTTACCGATAAGAATTATCAATCATCATCCCCTCCATAAAACGCGAGTGTGCAGAAATCACATGATGAAAAATCTAGGGCGCTCGGATAAGTGACTATGTCATAACTATGAATCTTACAGGAAAAGAAGGGCGAGAGAGCAGGCGTTTCTATTACAAAGCCGCCTCTAACAAGAAGTAAGTAAAATTGATTTTACCCAGATCCACGTGTACGGATTCGCGTATAAGGCCTATATGCATATACAATGTTCGTCCTTGCATATACTGTTTGAAAATTAACTGGAAAACATACCTATCTGTAGTGTTCGCAACAACGCGGCTTTTCATAGAGCACAGATTTATCGTAGTATTTTTTTTTTCTTCCTTTTTTTTATTTATTTATACCTCTTTCCTCGCAAAACACGCGCGAGTTGAAAATATAATCGTGTGTGATTTGCGCGCTTTGATAGAGCTTTCACCGCGATATTTCCGCGTGTGCAAATGACACTCGACAAAGGCCGCGCACCCGCAACAACTGCAACGTCGCAGTCGATAATTGTTACATTTCGAACATGTTTTTGTTATTACGACACGCGCAGGCTGCCGCTCGCATTTTCGAGCGACGTAATTGCCAGCTGCCAGATCGATAAACTGACAAGAAAATTTGGAAAATGAGGGAATTTCCGGACATTCGAGGAAATTTACGAAACGAGAAAGCCATATCTCTTCGCGCATTAATCTATCTAATATATTTATATACCGATATTGTACACTGAAAAAAAATATTTGTACGGAGTTACATGATTATTCTGGGTTTTTCTCCGATCCAGCATAATCATGTAATATATTATAGATATGTGTAATTTCGTATGAAATATTTTTTTATATATTTTCAAGATTAAAAAATAACATACAAAATGCTAGTAATATATAAATACTGTGAAATAAAATGGATGAATGCTTATGGAATAAAGTTCTAATAAAGTAAAAATATTAAATTTAATATCTCAAGTGACTTTTTGTATAAAAATAGTAATTTTACGTATATTTTACATTAATCAGGGTGTCCAGCAGACTCAATGAAAAAAATTCCCTGACTTTTTCAGATTTTCCAATATCCGAAATTAATTTTTCCCTGACTTTTGAATATTATTTTTTTCAAATATATAATTTGCATATATCTATATGATAAATTAATTAAATGTTAAATCATGAAATTCTTGAGATATTCGAAACAAGCATGTCATCATAAACTATTTAAATAATCACCTTTTTTATTTATATCAATTTTTTTAGTTTCATCTCTACCAAACACACTAAAATAAAATAACACGACGATGAAAATATAAATTAACGAACAAGCTGTAGATGAATCGATTTTTAAGAATAAAAAATTAGCGTGCTGGGAGCCAGGAAAAGTTTATATTTATTTCATAAAAAATTTCAAATTATTGCCTGCCTTTTCCTGACAATTCAGATTTCCCTGACCGCTAGACACCCTGTTAATGTATTTTTACTTGAAAAAATATGGGGAAAAATTAAGTAATATTTCCAGCTTTGAACAAGTAATTTCCATGTAAAAATACATAATTTTTTTCAGTGTAACCATGATCTGCCGATATGATCTCTAATATCGAGTGTGAATGGAGGGTTTCTTCAGGGGTGGCGACATTTCTCCGCCCCGTATCCTTAATCTTTAACGCGTAACCAGGAGAAGGCGAGTTTAATCTCGCTGTGAACACCGAGTGCGGATTAATAAACGAGAGCTGAAAGCGTCCATCTGCAGCGACGACACGGAGAAGAGACCTGCGGGAAAAGCTGCGACGAGAGCGACTGCGACATATCCTTCTAAGCCCTAAAACCGTACCGTGAAAGTGTCGGCGCCCCGCCAGTATCCAGAGAAACGACGCTAAAGTACTTGCAGAATCGCAGTACGTGTCCGAACTTGCCCGTTCCGCCAGTTTTCGCCAGCCCTCTCAAGTTCCTAAACTTGGTGGCGAAGCCTCACCTATTATAGCGGCCAAGTCCCAGTCTGTCCGAAACCAGTTCGTCCACGCACACCAGCGCGGTGTCCTTTAATATATTCGCGTGTAACGTGTTCGCTGGCCGTGTTCGTGTACCCCGGCTTGTGTTCGTACGCGTGTTCCAACCCTCCGCCGTCCTTTAAACACAAGGTCTGTTCCTGTCATAAGACGAGCCGGCCGTTTACATCGATCGACGTTATGGTGATCCGAAAAGCGATACGAAGAAGGGAAAAGAACAAACGACTCGGTGTTTCGAAATCAAATTATGTAGATGATCAAAATTAAACAGGGGTTGTTAGTTTCATCTTCTTATAACGATACAGGGGGATGAAAAAATATTAATGTCGTTTTTATTAGTGGAAAATATTCATCAAGTTTCATGTTTTTTTTTTGTCTGAAATTTGAGAAAAAAATAAAAACGTTATTTTTACTTGCCTCTTTAGAAAAACATAACTCCTCAGGGAAGGATGTAAGAGTATTTAAATATACCCTGTATATGTATAATTTTTCTTTTATAATTCTACTAGAAAATTTAATGAAAATTAATCGAGGAAAAATAAGAGAAAAATGATTTCAATTTTTATCCTACGTCTTCTCTCTCTCTCTCTCTCAAAAAAAAATTTGATATCTTAGCTGTGTCAAAATTTTTGTGAAAAAAGGACATATACAATAAAAAGCAAAATTAATATATTTTTAATTATATATATATATATATATATATATATATATATATATAGGTAGAGAGAAAGAGAGAAAGAATTAAAAGCAAAATGATTTCCTCTCGATTAATTTTATAATATTAAATTTTGTAGAAGAATTAAAAGAAAAATATGCGTTATACATAATTGAACTCTTTAACAGAGCTTAAATTGATAAAAAGTGTTATAATATCGATTAGTTTTTTTTAAGTCTCTTAAAGATAGACATAAAGATAGACCGATAAAATATTATCAAGATTAAAAAATATAGGAAAATGTACATATGAGAAGCAACTTTGTGCGGCGGAAGTAAACGAAACGCGTGAGCTAAAATTCAATTGAATCCCTTGCCGTTTTCACCGGAAATACGGATAAGCGACTGGGTCGTCGTCGATCTCTTGTGATCACCGGAACGGAATCCCTAGACCTTCCTGCCTGATTGACGGAGCGGAATATCTTTGCGCTTGAATCGCAGCGGCTTAATCGAATTCTTGGCGGTGAACTTGTTTAGCATCACGGGACTACGTCAATTGAAGACAATTGGCCAGAGTAAATGTCAAGACGCGTATTTATGGGAAGAAAAAATGTAAGAAGATTTCGAGATCGCGCTGTAGCTTCGTTATTAAAAACTTTCTTTGCCTTCGCATCAAGGGATAGAAATAAAAGAGAAAGAGGATAAAATATGATGTTTTCTAAAATTAAAAATACATTCCACACTTCCTTTCTTTCTCTCGATGGAAATTTCATTTTCGTGTGATTCTTGGCTCGATATTGCAACGCGATAACGCAGATTTGTTGACGCAAGTTGCGCGACCGAAAGGGCCAGTCAAAGCGGAAATTATTAAACGAGACTTGCTTCTCTCCCTCTATACTCGGTATATTAACGATATTGCTACTTCTTGTGTCCCTCTTTCGCGTCGAGTGAAAATAAGCAGCGGAAAAATTAATATCGCAATCAAAGTCCAGAGAGAGAGAGAGAGAGAGTCGGAGAGAAATCTTAGGATGCTGTCACATGGCAGTCGGAGTTTCGGAAAAGTACTAGAGTGGTGATCAACTAATCAGAGTTATTTGAAGAAATTTTAACTTAACGTTTAATAAAAATTAACCGGGATTGAATTTTTATCTCTATAATAATTTTATTGTTAATATACATATAAATATATTCAATCAAAATATTTTATCACATAAAATAGTTATCATATTGTCAAGAATAAAAGTTGCGCGTTTGTCAGTCCGGTTTTTCTATTTCAGAAATTAATTTTGATAGTTTTCGACGAAAACAATAATTAATACAATATAAAAATATATAAAAATGTGAAATTTGTATGTTTATTACAACAGAAAATAATAAAGAAATTTCCTAACTTGAAAAACTATATTTGAGGTTAGAATAGCATTCCGTTTTCCGTAAAAATCGTCCCATGGGGAGCGAGGTTTATTCTAGTATACTTTTCCGAAATTTCGGCTGCCATGGGACAGCACCCTTATACAAATAATATATATAATATATTCGTGAGAAATTTGATTGCGCGTTCGCGCGTTCCAAAGGCTTTACACTAGTGGCGCCAAGTATAAATAGCGATCGTGAAAAATGCAGGTCGCGTTGCTATTCTATGCAACGACTTTGAGAGAGTTTGAACTAGTTGGTAGTAGTACAAGTACAGTGTGCCGACTAGTATTCCCCGCCGTTAAATGAACGAATGTCATTGAGCCACTTTGGGAATAGACGTATATGTATATATGATTAAATCGATCTCGTTGACGAACGTCAAAGAGAGCCGAGGCGCGCTCAAGTTTATTCTTTAAATAACGCGAGGTATACTATTGGAAAACGATCAAATGTGAATAACTCATTCCTACAAAGTTTTTCCGCTATACCTCATTAAAAAATATCGGCATAACTCTACCCAGCCCTTTAATTAACTTTCAATTTGTACGGATATATACACGCGGCGGGAAAAATCCATATCGAAAGATAAAAATAGTGTCCTGCGAAATTCTCTGGTGTGATTACAGAAGAAGAAGAAGAGTTTCAATTTCGCGAAATATATATATATATATATATATATATATATATATAAAGCGAATTTGTGCTCGGCATTTAACATTTCGTTTTCCTTTTTACTGCGCCAAGGAGCTTTCGCAATTGTGTCTGTGTGTCCGAGGAAAAGTTGGAACACGGGCGATATAATAAGGTCAGAGGTTTCCGCGACGTTACTTATGTCGCGTCCAAACCCAAGCGCGACTGCCTAAAGGTTTCATAAAAATAATTGGACGCTCAGTGGAACGGGAGGAGACAGAGAAGAAATGGCACAACAAATTTAACCGGCGTAAGGCTTTCTTGATACGTTTTTCCCGCAATATTCCGTATCAACAAAGTGATATCGTATCCGACCGACAAAGAGAAAACGGTAGCTTCTTATTTCGCACGTAATCATTCACTATGGATTTGCGGAAATGTCTGCCGTAGATCGCGCGGAATCATAAATTCCACGCCGCGCTTCCCGTATACAGTTTTACATAGTTTCGTAAATGTTATGCGCTATTGTGCAATTTTTTACTTTACGATTTCAGTAGTTACACGGGGAATTAATTCCTGCGAAATAAAATACGGGAATCAACTTCGACCCTTTTATAATTTATTACATCGAAATTTCGAAATCTGTTATGATGAAATAAAACTGTTTGCAAATGTTCCCACACTGTGTGTGCAGATTTTAAATTAATCATTTATTTAGAAATTACGGTTAATTATGTAATTAATAATTACGCTGATACGAACAATTTATATAATAATATCGATAAACACATATACAGGTCTGTGAATTAATTTCTTCGTAGGTATATGTGTGAATATTAAAAGGAAGATTGAATCCGGTTTTCACTAGCCGGAGAGTTAACGATTTCGTTCGGGGAAAAGGAAGAAAAAAAGCGGATCATTGATGCCGGAAAGCGATCGTCCACTTGTTTTTCATTGATTGGACCCGAGGAAAAATATATATTTCGCATCCGTTTCTCGTCACGACATTTTCTATCATGAGAGACAGACGAAAATAAAATTGAAGTCTGCCGATGTACCGGTATAAAAGTTTAGTTCTGTCTGATATTCTCTGCAGAATAGGACGAATGTACATAGAAAACGGGATAAAAGTAATCTCAGTTTGTATAAACTTTATAGGAATACACAGAAAGATAGAGATGAAATGAAATAAATTTTATATAAAAATCAAATAATAAAGTACCGTTCGTTGAAATATAAATTTTATATAAAAATATAAAAAAATGTATATATACTTTTTTCTCCCCCCAAAATATCACATATACATATACATATGTATATACATACCTATATATACATGAGGTATTAAATTTTCAATCAATGACACATATATGACGAACATTAAGAGAACGCTCGAATAAATCGAAAATGAACTTTTTGCTAAATCGTTATTCATTTTGCACCGTCGAACACGTCGAAAGTTAAATATTAATTGATCGACGTACATAAAATCGAAACAATTTGTCGCGTTTATAATACATACCTATATAGTTTTACATTCGCGCAAAATCCACGATCGAGGTATCGAGCCGCGTTACACGTTGCGGCCAGGTAAAAAAAAGTCCAATGAAAGAGGAAAACGGGCGGGGAAGAACACACAGAGGATACGACGCTAATAATAAAACGCGCAACCATAATCTCGTTATACACATACATTCGCTCAAACGCAACGATATGCGTTTCAACGCGGGGTAAAACGCATGAAGAAACGTGCAGCGAGACCTACCCGATTTCTCGTCGACGGTACCGCTCCCAGCAACGTACGAAACAGCCTTCATTAGTCCGAGAAACAACAACAACACTACACTCCACATGTTCCCTCGTTATTCGTCGCGCAAATACTCGTCACGAAAAAAATTACTCGCCCCCTGGACGCAAGGGAGATATATATATATAGATATACTGCACACGTGCACTCTTTTTTTTCCTCTAGGGAACTTCCCGGAACACGAACACCACAACAGATTTTTTTCCCAAGTTGAAGCGCGTGTGTCCCGAACCGGTTAAGTCATCTTCACGCCATCATCATCATCAGCTGGGCCGGCTCCGTCCGCTTCTGATCCGAGTTGGGAACATAAGAAGAAGCGAATCCTAAGGGCTGATGGGCCAGAAAAATCGCTGGTGACTTCCTATGCTGGGCTATTGGGTTTTTCGAGATGCAAATCCACAGCGACCCGAGGGAGGTTTTTCTTCGATCTGGCCGCCGGACGCATTCCCCGTCGGATATCCGGTTCCGTAGGCAATAAACGGCGCCTTGTTTTTCGTCTTTCTAATTAAACACTAATTAAAGCACCCGCGGCCTCGCGCATTTCCTTCCCTTTCTCTCCTCCTCTGTTCTTCCCTACTTCCGCCCTCTCTTTCTCGCACCCTCTTTTCACCACCGTTTTCGTCCGTTATTAAAGCGCGCGGTAATCTCCGAGACGGCGGAAAATCTCCCGCACTTCCGGTCTATCCAGGCGCCACCGACGCTGATCACCCGCAATGTTCACCATGGTATGCTGCAATCCCCGGTGACCATGGAAGAAAATCCTCTCCACTTCCGGTCCGCGACGTTTGATCTTTACCGAGGATTCTATAGGTACTAGAGGGACCGATACACACTCCGATATAAATTGAATTATACGTAGATTTTTATTGCACGACACAATCGCAGTAACACAATCCCGGTTTCTCTCGATCCGTTCCGCTAATCGCAAAATCGACGCTAATCTGATTAGAAGTACGTCGAGTGATCCTCAGGTCGGATAAAACCGGTTTAGCGATTTACGGGGGTGATTTAGCGAGGAACGTCAACATGGTTTTTTTCATTCGATAAAACCGGACAAAGATTGAAGACGCGGGAACGAGGGCTTTCAACTTGACAATTCTGGTTCACCGGCCCCGAACACGAGTTATTGTGTTATCAAGGATATG
This sequence comes from Nylanderia fulva, assembly GCF_048542155.1. Taxonomy (NCBI): domain Eukaryota; kingdom Metazoa; phylum Arthropoda; class Insecta; order Hymenoptera; family Formicidae; genus Nylanderia; species Nylanderia fulva. Next base: position 475,993 of record NW_028190390.1, on the reverse strand, counting down.
TGTAAAAACCGAAGGGCCGCGGAGATGTTCAATCACTGACGGGCCACCGCAGATTTCGGGCTTTCCTGGAATCGGTCCAAGCAACGACCGAGGCGACGCATGAGCCTCGCAATCACGTTGGAGCAGCAATGATTGCGAACCACCTGGAATCGATTCTGGGTCAGATTGAAGAAACGGGATGAATTCGATCACACCATCATCGCGGGTTTGTTCTTTCTATCGATCGGAGAGATCGTCCGGAAGTCGACGAAAAGTCAGGGAATCCCCCGATGATTATCATTCATCTCCTTCTCGTGATCCAATATGTATCTTACAAACGCATTAGAGGGAACCACAACCACGAAATGACAGATCGCACAGACGCGTTTGTCACGATGATAAACTTTCATGTAAAAGAAGGATATGTGTATACTCGAATCTCTCCGCCAATTATAATTATGTTCCTATACAAGTATGTCCGGTTGACATGTGCGACACGTGAAATTCGACAGAGTCCCTTAATCGAGTGTCATCCGTGACATCCCGTAGAGAAGATGATGATGATCTTCGCAGCGCGATTACACCCCTTATCTCCCGGTGGTTTGCAAGCGGCACCAGGAGACGCGCGATAACCGGACCACCCCTCGCCGACGCAACATGACACACCACCACTGCGGAGGGGGAGAGGGGGGTCGAACACGTGGTTCTCGACCGACGGCGGACGGCACACTGACGGAAAAGACGAGCAAACGGCGCGGCGACGGACGCGCAGCCTGCAAAGCCTCCCGAGGAGGTGGTGGTGGAGATGGTGGAGAAAGAGGGTGCGGGGTGAGAAAGGGGTTTCGTGCACCACCACCACCACCACCATCAACATCACCACCACCACCGACAACGCCACCACCACCACTACTACTACTACTACTTTCGCCGCCACCATATAGGGAGGATACAGAAAGGGATGTCCGTTTCTATATCTAAGGGAGCGCGTACTCGAATAATGCACGTCGTCGGGCTGGACACAGAGGTGAAAGGTAATGCTCGGCTAGATGTGTGTCCCTTTTCCTCCTCTCTCGAAACGTCGAGACGATATTGCGACGAGAAGCGCAATATAAAGTGGCCCGACAAGTGTTTACCGGAAAACACCGGAAGTTTCATCCCCTTTTATCGCGGATATTTTATTCGTCGAGGATAACGAGATGCGGAGGACTCGTGGTCAGTGTTTGCTGTTATCTAAAGAAAATTATATAGATGATCATCTAGATAAAACTTTGGCGTCATCTTATCTTTATATGTATCCCAAGTAGCAAACTGACGTCATTCGATGTCAAAATGACGTTAAATGCTTGCTACTTGAATAGATAAAAAATATATATTATCTATGACCGGTATTCATAGTTCAATCTTATATTTAAGATCGTCTTAAGTCCGAGCTTAAGACGCCACGGAGCCATTTGATTGGTTGAACAGAATCTTAAATCAACCTCCGACTTAAGACGATCTTAAATATAAGACTATGAATACCGGCCTATATCTGTATCTTAGATGTACAAAAATATGATCTTTACTAAATTATCTAGAATATAATTTTCAGATAATTTTGGTTCAGATTCATAGCACTTAAATAGTAGAACTTAAACAGTAAGCGAGAAAAATTTAAGAATAAAATTATGAATACATATATTTTTTATAATTGCGTTTACATAAGCAGTCTTAAAAATTAATATCTAAAAAATTATCTAGATGAATCGAATATAATTTTATTTTTTACCTAGATATATTTAAAACAAAATTATCTTTATTTTATCGAAGATAAATTTACATATTTTTATCCTATCTTTATCTAGCTAATTTTAAAATCATCTAAACACAGAACCATCTGATAAACCTTGTTATTCATCGATACGAATCGACAATATCGATATGGAACAGTGCGTGCATTTATTTATGGAATTCTCAGATGCGTTCTCCAGCGAATGTTGAATTTAATAGACAAATAATTACTATTAATGTGAATCTTGCTATCAGTAAATGCGCACTGATAATTGGCTGTGCCTACATAACGTGGCGAACCTTCGGGGGATACTGCAATAGAGATATCTGTTTCTATTTCTAAGTAGAATTTGTATATATGTATATTATTACAATCGATGAATATATAAGAGATGCCATATAATGAGATTTATCAATTATATATATATATGTATATACAATATACATGTATACATAAAATATATCTAATATATAAATATGTATAAAAATATTTATGCATATATATATATATATATAAATATACATGTACAATTAGAGATAAAAAGAAATAAAAACGCGAGAGAAAGGGCGGAATGGTGGCACTTGATTATTTATTATACAGAGCGATACGATGCAAGAATAAATGGTTCAATTTATAGTTGTAAAATAAACGACCAACGTAAATTAGGCGGGCCGCTGAAACTGTTACGATATCCATATAATTAGCCGTACCGTATATAATATTTGCATATTACTCGAAACTTCTGCACGGAAATGCGCGATGTACGTATGTTACTACTATGTGCGATACAAAAGGTCAAAAGCATTGCGAAAGGTTACCAAGGATATCGATACACGCGCGATATTTCATAAAATACTGAGACATATAATAAGAAATTAATTATTCCGATATATTGAATTTCAATTAATTATCCTATGAACAATGCAAAAAATAATTTGAAAAGATTGACATTAAAATAATTATTTATTCTCTGTAAATTTGGAGAAAGAAATTCTATGGTGAAATAGCTGAGATAAAATTGTTTATTAATTTTGCTGAAATTTTAAATAATTTTGATTTAATTTTCTTTAATCTTTAACAAGAGTTTTACCTCGATATTCCATAAAAATAGAGAAACTATATATCATTTTCCTTGTTTATTCAATACATCCAATTCATCTGGAATATATTCGATCTTTGTTTATCCTAGATATTACCTAAATGATTATTTCTATGCTCTTCGTTTTGAAAAACAAACTGTCCGAGTTAATATGGCATTTCTTTCACGTTCAAGGTTCAATTTACTTTGCAATATTTAACGCAAATATTTGCGTTAAATTTACCAAAAGCATCAATAACGCATATCATATGTTAAACTGTATACGATAGATATATTACACTGACGGTAAACAGCACACACGTGTTTATATATGTGTACCTTTACATTATAACAATACACACGGTTGATTAATTAATAAGTTAACGTGCGACAAACTAGAAAAGTCCACCCCCAAAATTTACACGCAATTCGTTCAACCACGATTAACCATAGAACTATATATATGTATATAAACATATAATATATATATATATATATATATATATATATATACAAATCAGTGCTTAGATGATTTTAAAATTAGCTAGATAAAGATGAGATAAAAATACGTAAATTTATTTTAGATAAGATGAAGATGATTGTGTTTTAAATATATCTAGATACAAGATAAAATTATATGGCGATTCATCTAGATAATTTTCTAGATAATAATTTTTAAATCTGCTTATATGTAAACACAGTTATAAAAAAATGTAAACTATATAAAAGGGATATAAAAATATATAGTATGTATTCATATTTATAAATTTGTATCGTTTACTGCTTAAGTTCGACTATTTAAGTATTTTTATGTACTACGATTCTAAACCAAAATTATCTAACAATTATTCTAGATAATTTAGTAAAGATAATACTTGTTTTCATCTAATAATAAAATGCAGCTATGGATAATACATATTTTTATTGTCTATATAAAGATCAGATGACGCCAAAGTTTTATCTAGATGATCATCTATATAACTTTATTTAGATAACAGCAATAAACACTGCGTATATAATATATAAATGTGCATAAAAATATATATGTATATTGTCCAATTGAAGAAATAAAAAGAAATAAAAACACGAGAGAAAGAGCGGCATGGTGGCTCCCGAAAACGTAGAATAATAATTTAAATCGACTCGTAAGATTCGGCCAATTTTCACACGGGCGTTAAATCCGAGAGAGCGCGAAAAGCCCGGCCATTCCGCTCAACTCCTGAGGGTGGCTCTTGATAGTCGGGTTAAGATGCTTGCGCGTACCCGCTCGTCCGTGCACGAGTGCTTGCTTTCGGTTCAGTGTCGAAGACGGTTTATAGTGGTTTAAGAGGACCAGGAGGTCGCGACCAGGAGGAAACAGGGTTGACAGGAGGCGGAACGGGAGATCGAAATGGGGTGAGAGACCTCGGGGCGAAAGAGGCGGATGAGGAAGCAGATGCTCCCCAACTGGTGTCACGGATCATGGTCATCTTGAAAGCTCCTGAAAGGCGGGAATGCCACGAAAGCTATCTACTCCGAGAGAAGGGAATGACTCACTTCGCGTGAACTCGCCCTCTTTCTCGCGTGTGTATGTTCGCGGATATGGTGTGTAAATATGTAGAGGGGATCCCTCTTTTCCCGAGACGACGAAAAATGGCAGGTACTTTGCGGATGACGGTTTCATCCGGGGCTCGTTAACTCGTTTACTCGTGTCAACCTTCGTTTTCACGTTTTTTTCTACGTCCTTTCATCGACGTCTTCTTTTTTTTTTTATTATCTCTTATAGTTCGTCAATCCGACCAAATTATCACGCAACTGGAGATTACAAATAAAAGAAAAAGGATGTATTTTTGAAAAATATGAATGACAGAAGAATAGCAGAAATAATTGTTCTAACTTTCCCTCCCGAGTCGCAAAACATTTTGCGATTAATAAGTGTCTTTGTTAAATAAATGAAAATTTTAGTTCCTCCTAATATAAATTATACGAAAATAACATTATTTTTCTCTCGAGAATTATCCGCGTATTTTTAAAAGATTCATATAGCGTCGTATTAACTGTCCTCCTAAATTATATTCGCGCATCGAAATCTCGCAAAAACACACGCGGTATCCTATTTCATTACTGCTGCACGTACACAATATATGTATATATGCATCCGTTATTTTTACATAAATCACATTTAATTACTGTGGGACATGAGATTTCGTGACATCAAAAGAGGCACGAACACCGCGGCGGTTATCGTCTCGTGTTCACGTCGATCATCTCGTCATGAAATACGGTAGACCACTCGATACTGCTCTCGACGCGGGAATAACATATTTCGCGGAAAGTAATAAATATAATATGCCACTAATATTACGTGATGTCATTAAAGATCGCGCGAGCTTGTTAAATGCTGCAGCAATCGAAGAATCCAAACGTTCGACGACATGCACGTTCAACGACTTGGTCAAACATACACATATGTGGAAATTTTTTGCAATATTTGCCAACATTACACGATAGAAAAATGTGTGTCTTCTTGTTAAAAATGGTCCCCGTTAAAATTTTTGTGTCAATTTAACATATTACTGTTCTGTTAATTGAACTTGAATATTAAATTATTAAAACAACTAAAAAAATGTTAAAATAACACAATGTGCATCTATTTTCAATTTTACACAATAAAGATTTATCTGTTAAAATTTACAGAAAAAAATGTTGATTTTTTATTTTATAATATAAGTGGGGATAATAAAACCTAAATTAACATATTTTTTGTTAATTTTTACATTAAAATTATGTTAATTTTACACAAAATTTATTTTAAATTATTTGAAGTTTTGCATTTATTTTGTGTCAAAATATTAACACAATATTTGTGTCTCTATTTAACATATCCATATTATGTGAAATTAACACAAAAATTTCTGTGGACCGTTTGGGACATATGATACCTGTAAAATTTAACAGAAATTTTTCAACTGTGTATAGACAACGATTCGATTCAACATAGTTTATTTGTTTTAATTTAATAGCTCCTCCACGACAAAAGATCTGACTTAACATTCTCACTTCGAAAAATAATATAGTAAACATAAATTGTAAACAAAAAAATATGTCAGAGCTAATTACCAATTAATTGATAAAAGATACTGCAGAAATTTAGATTGCAAAAATATTAAATTTTTATAAATGCGTTAAATAGCACAGAATATTATAACTTTGGACATTTAATTAACAATTATAAACTCTAATATAATTATCGTTTTTAAAATCCGCTTTAAATATTTTTCGAAAATAAAGATGTCAACGTTAAGTTAGCATCTTCATTTTAATTTCAATTTCCTACTAATTGTCAAGTACTTAATTCAGGATTCAGAGCAATAAAATTATGACTTAATTGTGCCATGCATCTGAATATAATTCTTGTGGCAGCAATGCCCGTTATAATTTGTACGGATTCAATTCAAGCGTCATAAAATATTCATATATAGAATATTCTTCTCCTTCATTTAAAAATACAAATCAACAGTTTTAACCATTTAAATAATTAATTTTTAATTAAAATTTTATTTTTTTGATAATAATGTCAGGATAGAATCTCATTTCTACCATTTAAAAATACGGTTTGAAAGAGAAATCGATTTTATAAAATAAATTAACTTTATATTATAACTTTTATTTTACAATTACCTAATAATAAAGCATACAATAATATTGCAATGTGTTTATGTGTAAAGCAATGTGAAATTTATTATAAATAACCTATATAATTTAAATTAATTAATAAAAAATTGGTTTCTTTAAAATAAATTAATTATATATTATATAATTTAAATTTTACTTGCATTTAATTGTAGTAGAAAACTAAATGTAATAATTTGTAACGTATTTGAGTGTAAACCACTGAAAAATTTACCAAATGATCTATATGATTTAAATTAATGAATAATATTAGTATTACTAAGCAGCATTGCAGCTTTAACTTTGAATAGAATACGATGTATATGTGTATATGAGAGTGCTTTTAATTCCGAATAAAATACGACATATATGATCAAATAATAAAAATCGATCTGATATATATATTAATTTACAATATTGAAGCAATAATAAAAGTAAAAATCACAATAAGCGTTTGGAGATATTTAATCATATTTGAGTAAAAAATCTTTTATTTTGCAATTATATGAAGCTGTTTCATAAAATAAAATCATTAATGAGACTGGTTCATTAATGAATCTGTCTCTGATGCAATTAAGAAATTATTGAATATCGGACCATTAAAGTGTTTTACTGAAATCAATAAATATGTTGTACATTATATAGCATTTGACAATTCCCGTATGAGATTCGTATATAAATTAACTTTTGGTCATAAAATTAATTTATGCAATGTAAATTAGATGTTGATAAATGTGCTGCTGTAATAACTAATATACTATACCAATTAATTTAAATCGCATAGTTCATTTACTATTTTACATAAACATCAAATGATTGATGTAAATCGCGTTCGCATCTTTCGACGGATGGATATACGCAATGAAATGTATATTAATTGTACCATACAGCGAGAAAGTACATTGATTAATATTTAAAATAAATAATATGTAAACAGGAAATAATTCAGTCAATTTATGTATCTGTCTGTGTTTACTTCCGTATTGCATTAATTGGTACAGAATATGAGAAAACCTGACTCGGCTATAATTTGATTATTAACGCAATTATAATGCAATAGACCTCTTTTAAGCAAATATTAAATATTGACTTTAATTCTGTTAAAACGAGAATACATTTACAAAAATTCGAATGAGATCAAAAATTGTACATTACCTTTTAGATGATATTGAGACAGACACCATACATTATGAATATCGTGTACACGTTTCATACATAAAATCGCATAAATAATTTAAAAATCAATTATCTCTTTATTTAATTGCGACGTTGATGAAAGCGCAATTGATAATAATTACACAGATATAAATTGACTCACCGTCGTTGCAGCTTTCAGTCAGTTCCGGAGATTCTTGCTCCAATTCTCCGTTCGAGGAACTAACTAGAATCAAAAGAAAAAAACGCGATATCAGCGTATTAGTCCAGTAAAATTAAACTTTGACTTCAGAAAAATTACGATCAAGCTGAATTTTTATGGAGACCTTTATTTCGATGTTTTAATGAAATTCTGAAAAGTACCCTTAATTTCATCCAGGGCTTTTTATGGGAAGGTGGAAAAAGGGATAAATTTTAGTTTTTTACCATTATCTCGAAAACTATCAATTTTTCAAGACAAATAGTTATTATCAAAATGATAGCTCATAAAATTCCCTACAAAAAAAGTCATTATACTTTTTTTCGTGGAATTAACCGTTTCGAAGATATACTCTATCCCCGCAGTGATGTGGAAAGGAGTGCGTATATTTTTTACGAACTACAGACATTACAACTCTACCGTTTTACTCAAAAACGATTAGTTGCGCGAAAAAAAGTATAATGATCTTTTTTGTAGAGAATTTTATGACCTACAATTTTGATAATAACTATTTTTCTCGAAAAATTGATAGTTTTCAAAATAATGGCAAAAAATTAAAATTTACCCCTGGCTGAAATTAAGAGTACTTTTCAGGATTTCATTATAGAACATCGAAATAAAGGTCTCCACAAAAATTCAGCTTGATCGTAATTTTTATGAAGTTTTGCCCTTTTCAAGTCTAATTTAACTGAACTAGTACATCTTTGATACCTCTACGTTCAACAATGAGAGGCCAATGCATAGAAGAATGCGAAAAACGCGATGTATACCTTTGATAGTGAATAAACAAATAACGTTAACCGTGCGTGCGAGTTTGCAACATTCGATTGATCGCGCGTCCCATAAACAAAACACAGCGAATCCCTCTCCTATACATATACATATACATATATACATATATATTGAGTATAGTTGACCGACTACGCATTCGGCCGACAGTTCATTCGATATATCGGCAATGCTCGATTACTTTACGCGCGCAATTAATTAACGAGCGAATTAAAAAAAAAAAGAAAGAAAAATGCGCCAAGGGGCATTTTGCCCTACGGAAACGTTCCCTCGCGAAAAAAAAGAAATAAAAGTTAACGGTTCGCTAACGCGTATTGAAACCGCGGAATCGAATATATCGTTAAACGAAACAGCCGTATAACGTTATCGCGTATACCTTTCTAACGATCGAGCTCGATAGTTTCGATGATTGGACGTCCTATTACAGAGACAGATATACGGGAACTGAGGGTTAATAGCACAGGATTACGATCGGCGCTGGTTAACTGCGTAATAATCGACACGTCAACGATCGTCCCAATATCTCACAATCCCCGTCGGATACTGCTTATTTGTTGCGTATTTGACGAATAAATGACGCGAAATCAATTGATGGAAAATATATACGCGGACTCGCCGTAAAACTGCCGCGAGACAAAGATATGGCATATTTTAAAGTTGCGTTCGATCTTTGTAATCAAATCCAGATATCCCCTCGGGCTACAATTTTTATTCTAAATAAAAAAATGCAATCTTCGCTACGATTTATGTTGCGTTAAGATAAATGCGCAGAAATGATATGCGCGTTTTAATAAATTTCAAGCACTTGCAATAGTATCTGAAAATAATCAATTGCAGTAGAAAAATTTGTGTTTTCTTGTTAAAAACGGTCCCCGGTTAAAATTGTTGTGTTAAATATTTTATACATTCATGTGTTAATTTAACATATTACTGGTCTGTTAATTGAACTTAAATGTTAAATTATTAAAAGAACTGAGAAAAATGTTAAAATAACACAATGTGCATCTATTTTTATTTTTTTCACAATAAATATGTTCTGCTTTATTAATGACAAGATTTTTCTGTTAAAATTTATAGGAAAAAAATGTTGATTTTTTATTTTATAATGTAAGTGAAGATGATAAAATCTAAAATTTACACATTTTTTGTTAATTTTTACATTAAAATTATGTTAATTTTACACTAAATTTATTTCAAATTATTTGAAGTCTTGCATTTATTTTGTGTAATATTTACACAATATTTGTGTCTCCATTTAACACATCCATATTACGTTTAAATTAACACAAAAATTTCTGCGGATTATTTGGAACATGTGATATCTATTAAATTTAACAGAAATTTTTCAACGGTGTATGACATATTTTAAAGCCGCGTCCAATTTTTGTAATTAAATCCCCTCGGGCTACAATTTTGTTTCTAAATAAAAAAATGCAATCTTTGCTACGATTTATGTTGCGTTAAGATGATGCGCATTTTAATCGATTTAAAGCACTTGAAAATAATTAATCGCTAAAAACGACTTGAAAAAAATTAATTATAAAGTAGCCAACTTATCGATTTGTGCGAAAATAAGTGCGCCATGAAATATCGTTAATCAAGAGTATTAATAGACATATTAACGTAATATCAATTATTCATTAATATGTAATATTGTTTAATATAACATTACTTAATTATCATCAATTAATTTAATATTTCAATCGGTATATTCGAAAAACGTTATTCATGTATCTGTGATATTTGTTCGATACTTGGATATCGATATCGTCACTCCGCTATCGATTACGTTATACGATACAAATGTAACGTTTTCGAGATACACGCAATCATCGTTAAACTATACGCTACCCTGCTACCAAATATTGTTGTCCGCACAACTATTTATCGTATATCTCAATACAGATCTTTTAATCACTTCATAGCGCAACATTTCGTTCTCACAACTACACGCGATATCAAAGTGATATTCGGTCAAATGTTAACAAACTCGCAAATTCTGAAAATAAAAAAACTACGTACCAAACAGTTATTAGTTTATGAATTGTTAATCATTTGTCGAACATTACACATTTTAATTAATTTTAAATGTTTTTGTCGCGACACAATCCAAATTGATTTAGCCGAATGCATGATTAAACATCTTGCAAATATTTCATCGCATAATAAAATATGACAATTTATGTAATAAAATGTATTGATCTTTCTCTCGAAAGTAGCAAAGAATGAATCACTGTAAATAAGCGAGAATCTAAGATCAAATCTATATAAGTGAATAAAATGTTATATATTATATAGAAAATTGTTATTAAAAATACTAATTATTATCTTTTATTTATTAAATAATAATATTTTCAATATTTTAACTTTATATTCCTATTGTACAAAATATTCCTATAAGAATAAATTTTCATAAAATATTTCATATAAATAATAATTTTATTGATTAATTATGGTAATTAAATACTTTATTAATGTACTAATTATGTGTATACATAATTAGTATATTAATAATATAATATACATATGTACATATAGATGTAGGTATATGTATGTATTAATATATTATTAATACGTATAAGTATGTGTTTGTATTATATATTATGAAAAATATTGATTGCATCAATTTCAAAACACGGTTTTGTTATTAACATATTTCTCAATATCTCAATATTATTTAAAGCAATCGCACAATACTCTCTAGTAACGTGTCACTCAGAATACGATAAAAACGAATTAATCTCTCAGATCTTGTGATTATATCGTAATTAAAGGTTCACAATGTGGCCTGTATATGCGTCCTTGTAATTATTGCTCATATTCTCGCGAATTGAAATGCAACGATAGTATCGATCTTGTGGGTTATCGAACGTTATAAATTATGCCTGTGAAAAGCGGCATGACATACACGATAAACCATAAGAGAAACGTCGCGGCTGATAGGTGAATTTATTGCGTTCGTGCCGCGTAATTGCCTTTTAATATATTTTCGTCCCGTTATTTTATATTTGCGACTGCGTTCACTAAGAAAAAAAAATTGCAATATACTTTTCCTTATTATATTCTCGTCGAAATTTTTTCAAAACAAATTATATATATCTATATTATGTATATTTTACACACATGCATACCTATTTTGTGTAAAAATTTCTATTACACAATTTCCTGTCAAATATAAATATTTCAAAATATCTCGCATAAACATTTCTCCTCGCAAACTTGTTCATTCGATGAGTGAAACGTATATAGAGAATATTTCCTTTAAAACTTTTTTAACGATGTTTACAACGTATATACACGCATTCACTTTTGATTATATGCTTCATTTGCAAGTTACTTTTTTTCATCAATTTTTAATATTTATAAATTTCTCACACGATTATTATTCTCACGTGATTATTATACATAAATATATATCTGCGAATATAATTACTGTTGATATGTAAAATATTGTAATAATATATATATATATATATATATATATATATATATATATATGTATGTATGTATATCGACTTGCAACAGATTCACTTGATTCAATATAACGTGATATAAAAATTTTATGTAATACACAGTGAATATATTTTATATTAATTAAAATACAGCCGTGATATATAAATTGACAGGAGCGATGTAAGAAATAAATGAGAAAGTATTATGATTTGAAGAAATATTACAGTTTTCGATTATAGAAATGAAAAATAATGGGTAGAGCTCGCGGACTAGAAATATAAAGATTTATTGTTTACGCTGTTCATTAAAAGCGAACATAAATTGCCGGGGGCGATTCGGAAATATCATTTTTAGCAATGAAGAATGCAAATATCTTTCTGTATTAATTACATATACAACGATATGATATGCGCATATATGTGTACATACCTGAAGCTGATCGAAGCCGACCCAAGCTGCTGAAGTCTCGACTCCGTCGTGTCGTCTCCGGAACACTCCGACCACTTTGCACATTCACTTCCGGAATATCATTTTCTGTAAAAAATGCAAAAATTAATATCTGGTGCAATTAATTATACACGACGATAATATACATATATGTATATATATATATATATATATATATGTGTGTGTGTGTGTGTGTGTGTGTGTGTGTGTGTGTGTGTGTGTACATACCTAATGAAAATTTGTTGTCACGAGTTTTCATTTTAATCACAAATAATTTTAATCACATTCGCGTTACACACACGTTACGTTACGTTACGAAAGACTCGACGAACACTTGGCGCGTAATTGCTCGCGCGCTATTTTTGCGGACACTTTTATACGCGGGAACACTCACGAGCGGCCATCTTTGCGGGAATGATCACGTGATCGCGAGCGATCCCGCGAGACGACTCGACCTATCGACCTATCGATCGCGACACGCGATCGATTGCCATCTATCGGAAAGCAATTATGATGAGTCTCGAACTAGGGAAATTATATAGACGCACTATACGAAATATTTTTAGCGTTTTTCCAAGGATGTATTTCATGGCAAATATATACTGATTATTTGATTGATATTTTAGCACTTGTCTTGAAAGAAGCAAACAAAAAAATATAAAGGAGCGAACAGAAAATATATTATTTGACATAAAATTCGAAATGAATAATAAAGAAAAATATTAAAATACAAATATATGTCCAAAAGACGTTCAGAGGACATCCTAACCCAGGTAGCAAGCTGACTACCTGGGAAGCACCCTAACATCCTCTGGATGTCCTCAGGATGTCTTATGGATATGTGTGCTGTTAGGGAATTATTAGGCGATAAAAATTGATACAATTTTAAGTGAAATGATCTAAATACCTGAATAATGAAAATCTAACCAAAATAATGATTTTGCGACGAACAGCGAAGAAATCAAATCTGACGCGAGAGAATTAATAATGAAACACACAAAGCTAATCACGGCGAGATCGCAATAATATAATAACGCGTGCATTTATCTTTATTTTTTACGTCACGAGACACTTTTCCGATAGTAATCTTCGAGCGCGAAATAGACACAACAGCGCGGACGTAAACACGGAAGCGCGTGAATGTAGCTGCGACTCGCCTTGTTTTCATTCGAGAATCGCAAACGCTCGCAGTCGGATAGAGTCACGCGATCTGTCGCGACGAGAGGCTGTATTTATATTATTGTGAGTGTCTCGCGTAAAGTTTCTCGTACATTCGTCGTAAAACGCGTTAAACATCGCGCTCAAGACTTCAAGAGTTTGGTTTTCACCTGTTGAAGGAGCATCTTATTCGCATGTTTCACGCAGCTACTTTATTTCTAATCCCTAACATGCAGCGTACGAACATCATCATAAAGGTACGAAACTATACATAAAAAATAGGTAAATACACGTACGTTTTTTATATGTCATATATATCATTTTATTGACAAAAGTATAAGTATATAATAAGTAATGAGTAAGTATGCTGTATTCTGTGTACAGCAGCAATTTATTTATGTCAATATTTAATTTCTACGTCGAGTAAAGTAGTATTATTATTTTTTGACTCCCCGTTATATGAATATTTCTCGAAAATCAATATTTTCTCGCAAATTATGTGATACTTATTATTATTATGATTCAATTATTTCTTGCATTGCATTTATTGTATATTAGAGGTTTTCTTATATTTTATTCCCAAGTTGTGTTATACAGGGTGTTATAAAAGTAACGAAACAGCAGACTAACTCGAAAAATATATGAGTCCTAGTCCTTTCGAGTTATTTGCTGTTCCGGTACTTTTATAACACCCTGTATATTCAATATACATATGTATATTAAATTCTTTTTCGGATCATTAACTTCAGTCGATATATGCTGAATTCGATGTTATCGACGATCAAGCATGTCAAGTTCTTCAATTCTTTCATTATCTTTGAACTCTCTGCTGATAAAATATATATTCAATATATAATATATGTAAAATCTCGAAAGCATTTTTAAATATTTCTTATATTTATTTTAATAGCTTCATTGCTCTCTTCTTTAAGTACTAAATACAACTAGTCATTATTTAATTATTACATTTGTAATTATTCATACTTTTTAATCTAAATAATTATATATAGATTAAAGTCAATTTGATTCTTTTATAAATTATTAAAAAATACGGCATGCAAATTAAAAATATTCAGACAATATTACTAAAATAAACTTACTAAGTATATTAACTGATGCTCATCCGCATGGCCACTTAATAGCTAGCTCATAATGAGAATGATAAATATTTAATCGTCAATTATAAATGAATAAGTGAAAAAAGTCAATATTTTCCAACTTTATCTACGAACGTACATTATTACGTATTTAATTCCTGCTAACAATTTTATCTCTTGTACATTTTTTTTTAAATCCTGAAATTATAATGAATATAAGAAAGTAAACGGAAGCAAAATAATCGCTTCGAAGAATATATAAGTAATTTATTAAAATGTTTTATGTACACATCACAACACCAGGTACCTATTTCACGTTGAATAGATTATTTCGCATACGATGCTGATGCATCGGTGAATTAAATTATGTAAGCTCGAGTCGCTATATCATGCAAACATGTGACTTTTAATTATAATTTGTCGAAGTTGGCAACGAGACAGTTTATTTTGTAATTTTCGCTGGTATCTGGAAACATATAACTCTGTCATTTCCTTCTCGCAATGCGTAATGCACCGTCAGTGAAACCTGTAAACAGCATTATAATAAACATTTATTTTGCAACGGAGCAAATTAACTTGTTACGAAAGAAACGGATGCATATCAAACAAAGAAACGACTTTGTTCGACCATTAAAGACCACGTTTTTACTGCTTTATTATTACATCTCTTTGATTATTTATCTAAACACGCAACTACACTGAAAAAAATGTGTTAACTTGACTAAACCTTTCAACAAAATATTATTTTGTTAATTGAACGTATACAAACATTTAAATTAAATATAATATTTTAAATCTAACAAAAATCTATATTTGACTTAAATACTAATATATACAAGGTGTCCTATGGGAAATTGCTATAAAACTAATCAGCTGTCATTTTTTAATGCATGCAATTATTGAAAAAACAAAAATTGTGTTGGATAGAGGAAAGTCTGCAATTTTTAATAGATATAAATAAAATATTTGTATAATAGTTTATTTTATTGATAAAAAGTAATGAAAAAAGTGCTAATAATTACACAAATTTACATAAACTAATTATAAATATTTTCAACAGTGCCAGATTTAATAGGAGCTATTAAAAGGATAATCAAAAATATTAAAAATGACATGTTAGACAAAGTTTTTACGAGTTTTCGTAAAAGAACAGAATTTTGTACCAATTCAAATGGCGCGCACTTCGAAAATATTTATCATTAGTTTACATATGTGATTATTAGCACTTTTTTCATTACTTTGTTTCAATAAAATAAACTGATATACAAACATTTTATTTATATCCATAAAAACTGCAGACTTTCCTCTGTCCGACACAATTTTTGTTTTCTCAATAACTGCATTGAAAAATGACAGCTGATTAATTTTAGCAATTTCCTATGGGACACCCTGCATGTTCACTTAACAAAATAGTATAATTTAGTTGAAAGGTTTGGTCGAGTTAACAAGTTTTTTTTTCAGTGTACGAGTCTTTCCTTAAATTGTAAAAAATTTGACAAAATGATTGGATTAATTACCCTGGGATAAAACGCCAATACGGGGAAACTGTTCTTGTAGACGTATTCGACACCTTCTTTCAGTGGACACCCTACTTTGCTACCATCAGGATTGTATATATTGTCACAGGCATTCATTCCATCAACTCCTATGAAGGGCAAAGGCACACCGGCAATAATCGCGTTCACCTCATTGACTAAGTTTGTAATAGTTCTGGTAGGTTTGAGTTTCATCTCTATCGAGACGGTCGTTCCCTGCTTCAACATACATGTCGGTTGATCGCAATCGGATACCTTAATTTGCTCAGGATCCTCGAATGGAGTTCCTGCAACCAAATTTTTTTTACTGTAGATTAAAAATTATTGCAACTTTAATATTTTAATATCTGCTACATGTTTTTCTGCACAATGATATACATAAATCACATTATTTAATATCAAATATACACAGGGTGTATCTAAATAAGTGCGAAAAATTTTAGATGATTCTTTGTCGAAAATTAAGGGGGTTTCTTGTATAAACATATACTTTTCTATATCCCTCCCTGAGGAGTAAAATTAAGTTTTCATTCTTTTTCTCAAATTTCAGACAAATTAAAAAAATACAATTTAGTGGATATTTTCCACCAATAAAAAGGATATTTATTAATATTTAAAAAAATTAAAGCTTAGTTTTTATATAATGTTTATATAAAAGAAATCTTAATTTTCGACGAAGAATCATCTAAAATTGTTCGCATTTATTTAAATACACTCTATGTAATTCTTTTATTCGCTTGAAGATATATTGTCTGAAATTTAAAAAAAAAACGCTGCATACGATGAGAAAAAATATGCATATGTACATATGCACCTGCAAAAAAAAGTAAGAGTGTAATGTCAAAAGAATCTTTTGCAGCTTGAAACGCAGACCACCTTGAAATACTTCTTGATCTCCTTTGAAAGACTCAAGACATTGTAATGTCAATAAGCACACGAATGAGTAATAAACTTGTATAATTTTAAATAGGTATTTTTTCTGTTATGTCTTTTGTAACGAAATCTATTAGGCAATTTAAAGATTACTAAATTTGATTGAAAGAATTAATTCTAACTTAATGCTTAAATATATATATTAGACAATAGGAAAAATAAATTATCTTTATCAATCTGATATGTAAATATAACTTCTCACTCAAGAAATGAAATATTAAAAATTCCTTATTCCTTCGTCTTCGTCAATATCAGTAGTAAATAATTTTTTGCAAAGCTCTAGCTGATTGTGAGATAAAATTATGAGCAAACAAATACGTTCAAACGCAATACATTGTGCTTACTTTTCTTGATTATCCACAATTGAAGGCTATAATTGAAGGCTAACATTTAAATAGCTACAGTTGCTCAACAGGAAATGCAATTTGCGATAATAATATACCTACCCGAGTAGAAATTTATCCAGTTTTTAGCAAGTAACTGGCCAAGAATTCTGGTTACTAGCTAGTTTTTAGCCAATCAAACTGGCCAGAAATTGATAGGTTTGGGAGACGCTTGGTTCGCCAATAACTGGATATTAAAACTATTTAATTTCTGACCAGTTTTTAATAAGATTTTTGCTCAGTGTCTAATCAGTTTGTGATATTTTTTTGACCAATTTTTTATCAGTTTTTGTCCATTTTATTAGCAATCTTTAATCATTTTATAAGCAGCTTTTGATCTGTTTTTAACTATAAATTAATACAATTGTCGCTCGTATATTGAAAACAAAGTGATAAATATAAGGCCAACTTATCGAGCTGAATATTCGAGATGTTCAGTCAACTACCATTTATTACATGTATAAATTATAAAACTACAGTCATTATATTAAAACTAACGCAAATTACAATCATTCTATAAACGTTTCGACCGCACGCGGTCTTCTTCAGTATAATTATTGAAATATAAATTCTTACAATTCACATACTAAATTTCGATAGTATGTGAATTGTAAGAATTTATATTTCAATAATTATACTGAAGAAGACCGCGTGCGGTCGAAACGTTTATAGAATGATTGTAATTTGCGTTAGTTTTAATATAATGACTGTAGTTTTATAATTTATACATGTAATAAATGGTAGTTGACTGAACATCTCGAATATTCAGCTCGATAAGTTGGCCTTATATTTATCACTTTGTTTTTAACTAATTTATAACTAGTTATTTTTAGTTTTTTTAAATAGTTTATGACCAATTCTAAGTAATAGTTTGTACATTGAAATTTTATCATTTTTAATCTTTTTATTTTTTGTAATTTTTGGTTTTTAATACACGTAATACAATATTTAATACATATAATACAATTTAATACAATATTTAATATATATATATATATTTATTATGATTCATTATGATGTTTTTTTCTAGTACAGAGTAAACGTTTAAAGTATAGTGTAAAACAATATAATACAAAAAATATAAAAAATAGAGAAGAAAGTAAAAATCAATTACAAAGTAAGAGTTATAACATCAAATATTGTATCACATATATGTATATATATATATATATATACATATATACATATATGTATAAAGAATTATACATATGTATATTAATATATATATATATATATATATATATATATATATATATATAATTCCTAATATTAGTCTTGTTCCTTTAATATTTGAGACAAATAAATACAATTATATATCTATATGTATATAATTTTAATTACTATTAAAATTAAATAAATTTAATTAAATAATTTTTTTAAATTAAATAAATTTTAATTTACTATTTTAATTTGCTAGTTTCTGGTCAGGAACTGATCAAGAAATACTGGTCATTATTTTCTATTTTTGATGGACAAGAAACTGCATAATATTTACCTATAATTTTTCATATCTAATTTCTGATTAAAAAAATAGCTAAAAAACCATGTCCAGTATTTTCCGAGTTTTTGAAAGACAGAAACTGCCAAAAATTTACCGATTATTTTTCATGTCGAGTTTCTGACTAAGAACTACCCAAGAAAGTATGCTCAGGATTTTCAGAGTTTTTGCTAAACACAAATTGCCCAATATTTACCTATCATTTTTTAATGTCTAGTTTCTGGTCAGTAACTGCTCATGAAACAATAGTCAGTATTTTTTAGTCAATTTTTGAACAGTTACTATCTAACTAATCCTAGCAAATAAAAACTAATCGATTTCTGGATAGTGAAAAGTTTTTCCCAAACATTTTTCTACTCGGGTATATTAATTCTACAAACGCACAGACTTAAATGTTTTGAATTTCATTTTTGTTTGTAACTAATAAAATTTTGACGTTAATTTTTACATTTTATTTGTACTTAATAAATATATAATATAATATAATAATTTTTATAATTTTGCAACTTTATAATATACAATTATAGCGTGAGTGTGATAATGATCCAATAATTTTCAAAAATTAAAACAGTTTTTGATATTAAAAACGCAATAAATTAGATTAAAAGCAAACACGATTCACAAAAAGATTGCTTAACAAAAAAAACAATATTTTACAAAAAACCGTGTGTAAAATAAAGTAAGCGCATTATCGACACGAAATATGTTAAAAACGTGCATAATATCACGAATATCAGCACCAAAACTATAAAGTTTTTATGCGTCTGCGAATCCGCAACTGTACTATTAACAGTATATTCAAAATCGGTCAGTGTATAATACATTCTAAATACATTTATACACTTTATGCACACGTACGCCTTATTTCCGCTGCTTTCGACAGCAAGTTGTTCAAGTAAATCGAAAAAAAATTAACGCCCGAAGATTCATACGACCCAGGAATAAATTTGTATTTAAATAATTATACATATAATCGTAAAAAATTATATGTAAAATATGTCCATTTTTATATATTACATTATAAAGGTTCATATATATAATCATGTCAAATTATATATGAAACATACACTAAAAATAAATTTAGTTAATTCTTATAAGTATTTATTTCAATACTGCCAAATGAATTATTTATTTGAAACTAATAATATTGATTTGATATAAAAAATATTTATTTGATATAAGAAAATCTTTTTTAAAACAAATAAAATATTTATTTATTTCAAATAAATTATTTATTTGGGAGTATTCAAATAAATACTTATTAATTTAGTCATTTTTTCAATTTATATATATATATATATATATATATTTATTTATGTGTATGAAGAAATACTTATTATATATATTTTATTTAATTATGTATAATTATATAGATGATTATATATAATTATATATAAAAAAAGCACTTTTATCTAATTATGTATATGGACATATTTCATATATAATTTTATTCGTTATATATTATTTTTTTTTAGTGTATATATTTATGTGTATGAAGAAATATTTATTTATTATATATATATATATATATATATATATAAATTTATATAATTATATATATAAAAAGCACTTTTATCTAATTATATATGAACATATTTCATATATAATTTTACATTGTTATATACATATAAAAAATGTTTCCCAGGGAATAAGATACTGCGGCCAGCGTTTCTAATCCAGCGTTGAAATTCTAACGTTATAACATGTCGGTCATAAATTAACGCTTGCGTTAGTATTCCCCACTCGTCACTTTCACCGCGTGTCAATTATGTTTCTCACAAGTAATTATACGGGTATTAATAACAATATTAAATCGTCGCCTCGTACCTCCGATAATTAGGAGTCATTAAGCGCATCATGAGTTGATAAAATTACGAGAACGCTAATTACAGCACGCATCACGACACGAGAGACAATCTTCGACATAATCATTCGACATGCTCACTCGATTTGACTCGCGTGATAAATTATGGTTCTCGTTACAATTTAATCGTTTCTAAAGGAAATTTCTGCTTAAGCAATTTCTCGTCAATCATATAGGCATTATTTGCGTTGATGCAATGCGTCTTGAAAACAATTTATATGGCTAGAGAAAGTTGATAAACCCAATAGAAGAGAAAAATTATTCATATTGCGTGAGTTCTTCATTTATAGAATACTTCTCAAATGTTTTTGGCCAAATGATATGAAAAGAAGTTTCGATACAAATATTTTTCTCATGTTCAAGATACTGAATATGAGAAGGTCGAATTTTAAGAACAAACTTACATTCAAAATAAAATGATAAATAGGAAAAATATATATTGTATTAATTGTTATTGTCATCGAAAACGCGGTAGGAAAATGTAAAGATAAAAATATTTTAAATTTTATCATAAGAACGCATGATATCTTTTTAACTACAACACATATGTTTATACATTATTTTTGTGTTTATATATATGTAAAAAATGTGTAATAATATTACATAAAAATATGTAAAATTACATAAATAATAAGTGCAAAATTACACGATAAATGATGAAAATGTATATAGCTTTTCAAAATTTATCGTGTATTTTTAAATTTATCATTTATATAATTTTACATATTTTTTATGTAATATTATATATTTTTTACAGTGTATATTTATCGATCTTGATAAGTCTTTATGTTGCGTTATATCTTATTTGTTCATGTGTTTCCTAATTTTGATAATTCTGATAATATGTTTTTCTAGTTGTTGATTATTTATCTTATCATTAAACCTAATTCTCTTATTTTAAAGCAAAAACATTTAATTTCTACTAAAGTCCGTATTTATATTCTTGAAATATAAAGGGCACATTGTAATTTGAATTATAACAGAAAATATGTATACGTATTTATATTGATAAAGCAATGTTTATAAAGTTTATACAAAAATTATTAGTAATAATTAGTAAAATACATTGATAAATTTTGGCTAAATTTTAGGAATATTCTATATAATAAAATTTCAACACTGCATCGAGAAAGTTTTTCACATCTTGAGATCTACAGCGTTTTAATAACGATCATATCTTTTTACAATCGTTATATTCATTCTCACGAATATTTTTAATACGAAACACTTTGACACAAAAGTCGAAGAAAAATCTCTCTTGCAACGTTTAAAATAATTTCATTATTAATATCATTGAATCAATTATCTATAAATCCTCGTTTATTTTATCGTCAGTCAGATTAATTTTTAATTTAATTTTTAAGGCTAGTCACACACACAGGTCAATTTATAATTTAATTTTTTCTCTCTTAAATATTTTTTATATCAAATAAATATTATTAATTTCAAATAAATGATTTATTTGACAGTATTAAAATAAATACTTTGTAAGAATTAACTAAATTTTTTTTCAGTGTACACATCTGGTTACATTTTAAAAGAGGCTGAATATATGAAAATTAAAAAAAAGGAAACATTTAATTTCCCTAAAGTCCTAAAGCACACACACACACACACACACACACACACACACACAATATGTGTTTATAAAGTTTATACAAAAATTATCAGTATATAATAATTAGTGAAATGCATTGATATATAAATTTTGGCTAAATTTACTATTTATCTCGAAAAATTGAACAAGGACGAATATATGTGCAATCTGTTAAAAATGATGATTTTATATAACAGACATAAATGACGTACCAGAGTCGCAATGATCGACTACAGTTGCGCCGGCTAATGCGACAAGCGCCGTGAAAACGAGGATCGTTCTTCTCATCATTCCGGTGAAAGTGTTTCGTCTTGCTCGGGGAACCTTGTCAGCAGCTGTACGGGTCCAATCAGACCCAGCTCCAACTCTCGACTGACGACTGTTGCCCGCGAGCCAGCGTACCTGTCGACGCGACGTCAAACTCCTGCTTAAATAGACTTTGCTGCTTTTAAGGGAAGGGGACAACAAAACAATGTATCAGAGTCCACGCGGAAGTGTCCGCGTCATAATTTTTAAAAAGTCGTACACGTCTTGGAATTTTCTCTAAAGAGGAAATCAATTACTCTATCAAATGACACAATTGATATTATATGAAGAAGATAATGGAAAATGATGACAGCTCAATCGCTTACAATAGGCATGTACATTATTTTGCGCGTAGAAATACATATCAGTTAAAAATAATTCAATCTTAAAAATATTATATAACACGTGCAACGTGATATAAATCACCCGAGAAAAAATAGTGCATGCATAATCAAATATAATTAATTATACATATGTATAAAACATGTTCATCGCGTTTTTATTCTCTTATATATGATCTCTATCTTTAGATATACTGGAAAAATCAGAAAAATAATTTAAAAAATATAATTTTCACATTTTACATTTTTTTACAAAAAATAAAATTGGAAGAAATGAGAAAAAATTGCTCATATATAATTATATTTAAAAAAAGAACAAATTATTTATATAAAGAATTATATATGTATAGACAATTTTTTCTCATTTCTTCAAATTTCGCTTCAAGTTTTTCTTAAAAAATAATGTAAAATTTATTCTTTTATATAATTATTTCTCTTATTATTTGTCCGTTTTATACAGACAAATTATAAGAGAAAAGAAACATATATGGACATATTTTATGCGGATTTTTCCCCGGGTATATTTAAATATGTTATATATCATAAAAGAGAGAGAGTGTACATTTTTGTTCATACAGATAAATAATATTCCATTTAAAACGGGGAAATAAAGCAATTGCTAATTTTAATTTCTTCTCTCTTTCTCTAAAATTATTATTTTTGAATTAATACAAATTATAAAATGCTCACTTTGATACGAGCATTATATAAAAATTAAATAAATTTTAAATTGTGCATATTAATTGCACTATTTGCGTTTGATTTTTATAAAAACTTCCAATTTTATGAGATAAAGGTAATTTAGCAAATTACAGTTTAAAAATTGCGAAGATAAATCGTTTTTTTTTTAATGATTACATTATTTAATTTATATCAACAAAAAAATGATAAAAAAGTAGATCAAAAAAATTATGACAAAGACTGATCTTTTTTTTATATATCTTAGTCAGCAAATCAGTTTACAAGTTAGCAAAATATATACTTAAATTAAACGCAAAAAATGTATAATTATTAAAACTTGTTACAAAGTGCTTCAAACCAAACAAATTATCTTCATTTTTTGTATTTTTTATTAAATGTCTTTTAATATATAATTTTAATGTATTTTAACTATTAAATATTTATTGAGGAGAGATATAGACCGAGATGCATAAAAAATATCCGTATATTTATAAATTTTTTTCTCAAAAAATATTATCAAAAATAGAATTTTTCACTGTCTATTATATGTATATATTTAATAATATATGATAAAATTTTTATTGAAAAATATTAAAAACTGACAAATATTGCTGTTGATGTCAAATGCTGTTGTGTTTCACGGTAGCTATGTTATTATACAATTTATATGGTTCATCTGAAACAAAAATTTGATTGATTCTTAAAATATACAGATAAATTTAGTCTTTGTCGTAGCAAATTTTTAGAACTCGCAATGTTTATAAAATGACACTTATTTGAATATACGAACAAATTTTTTATTTATCATTTTTAGTTCTTAAAAAAAATTAAGGCGTTCAAGAAATCTTACGACAAAGACTAGATTTATCAGCATATTTTAAAAATCAATCGAATTTTTTTGATACATATGAACTATATAGATTGGGTACCGTAAAATGCAACAGCATCTGACGTCAGCTGCAATATCTACCATATTTTTTAATATTTTTCAATACAAATTTTACCTTAATATTACTAAATATACATACAATAGACTGTAAAAACTCCATTATAATTTTAATACTTCCTAAGAAAAAAATTTATGACTGTACGGCTATTTTTTGGTGTCTTTGAATGTCTTTCCTTAAAATACTATTTAAAAATTTATATATATATGTATTTAAAAATTTTTAAATACTGCAATATTTTTTAAAAGAATTAAAGCTATAATTTTATTGATGTTAACATTTAAAAATTAAAAAAATAAGATCAGTATATTTCTCTGTTCTTAATTATTAGTTTTTATTATAAATATTCATGATAAATAACTTGACAATTTTCCCAAATACGCATGAAAATTCCTGCTTTAATCGAAATTCACAATGTTCGCTTTTCATAATGTGTTTGATTCCTCCTTTTTTCTCTCTTCATTTCGTTTACCTTGGCACACCGGAAATGAAACAGACCACCATGGTCACAAGAACAAAGCATCGGAAATTAAGAATCTTTGCCCACCATCATCCTTTTTTCCTTCTGTTTTTCTCTCTCCCTTCCCTCTCTTTCTGTTTCTGTCTTTCAGAATATAAATCTTATTTAAAAACAGAAATCTTGATTAATGATCGTAAATTATACACTTCTAAAATCATTATAATTACGTCAGCATCATGACGGAACTTCATCGAAATTCAGCACTCGTATGAAACGATAATTAATATTAATTAATATTAATATAAATAATAAATATATATATATATATATATATTAATATATTTATAAATATATTTATAAATATATATTTATAAATATATTTATAATATAAATATATTTATAAGATATATTTATATTTTTATTAATTAATATTAATATAGATATATTTATATTTATATTTTTATTAATTAATATTAATATAGATATATTTATATTTATATTTATATTTATATTTATTAATATTATTTTAACGTTTCTTTAAAGAAACGTGCAAATCGCACGATCGTCTAAATTTTCCGTTTAATCAATAGCAACAGCCTCTCTTGTCTTTGATATTGATATATAATGAAAATGAGCATAATCACAATCGGAATTTTCAAGCGCACGTGGTCAGGAGCAGTTCCAGTCGTGGTTATTTTATTTATGCTTCGTTCACTCGTGACATTACCATGTCAAAGTACACATTGACTTTGTAATGTCTCCATTCTTGGAAAATTGCATCGCGCGAGATACAATAATATCGAATATGTAAATTCAATCCCGTGCGGTTTGATGCGACTAATAAAATGCATTTTTTCGACCCGACAAAAATGAGCCTCTTTCACGTCCGATGATCTAATAAAATATCGTTCTGATTTGCGATGTTTGGTTCAATATATAAGTATATGTTTCACGAAAGGTTGAACATAATTATATAGTTATTAGTTCATACGAGATACCACGAATTAATACTACGTTAAATTGACAAAAGATGATGAGTCAGAATAGTTACGAAAGCTTCTTGAAATCACTCGTACGTGAAAATAAATACATACTTTTTCACTGTTTGATTGCAAATTTGATTATAAATATATGTTTATTCTTGTCCCTTTTAATCTCTGCAACTGTAATTTGTTTTCTAATCGTTTTAAAAGAATTATAAAATGTGTTTTGTTTGAAGAAAGAATATTTCGCCAAAGAATGTAATTTTCTAATCGCTCTTAAAATTGCTTTTATTGTGAAAGAATAATGACAGATTAAAATGTGCTGGCTGCATAATAATATGACACATGCTTTACATATATTACACGTGACGAGTGAAAAAAAATTAGATTTATTTACATTCCGTTTTATGAAGACGGAAAAGTATCGGATTTAATACGCGGATATTATTAATGAAGGTCATGTTTGTATTAACGGAAAGAGATATTCTATATTCAAACAAGTGCAGCAACGCGATTAAGGTAGAAACTCAATAAGAATATCAATTACAGCAGTAGTGACCTTGAAAGCAAAATTCCTAACAACACTTTTTACTGATCTGGAGTGACTCGTCGTGTACACGTGCTGAGAAAAATCGTTAATTTCACGAATAATTTATGTAACTATAAAAACATTTTTTGTTTCATACTTTCACATATTTATAAGATACTTTCACTTATCAGGATAAATAATAAACTTATTCCAATTTTGACATTTTCGGATAGAAATTTGGATTATATCATTTTGAAATATATAGAATATAATTTATATGTATAATGCTAGATTCAATTAATTATAGACAATGAAAATTCTTTAGTAAAATAAAGTTGTGTAATTTATAATTTTTCTCCGAATATAAATTTCATATTCAGAAATTATAAATCACGTAACTTTTTTATGTTTCAATGCTAAAGAATTTTTATTATTTATATTTAATTAAAACTAGAATTAAAGTGAATTCTCTATATTTATCGAAATAATATAATTAAAATTTCTTTATCATAAGTTTATTATTTATCCTGAGCTATCAGAGAATACATCATGTAAATGTTCTTATTATGAAATATCTTATCTCTCTGATCTTTTTACGCCATTTTAGATGATTATGCTATTTTTTTATTTATTGGCTTGTTATAAATGCACGTATACTATTAAATTATTAATTAGTCAATGATATTGCAGTTAATTAGAAAATTATGTTAATTATAGAGACTACATAACCGATGTAGAATCTTATGTAATTCCAGGTATAATAAATATTTGGAATAGACAAAAATACATAATATAAATATAAACATTTTTATTTTCGTGTATTAAAATTATATATGAAACATTATGAAATATGTACAAATGTGATGAGTTATAAATGCTAAGCATCTTATAAAAAAATACTAATATACAATTCATGTAATACTTTTAAGTATTTATAGCCAAGATTAAAAAGAAAATTATATTATATATTGATTCGATTATTCATCAAGTATTTTCACATTTAATCGACACAATATATGTATATTGAATCAACAGATTGCTCAAAATTATCATACTTATCATAAATTTATTCTTTATGGATCATGCTTCGATGTGTATAGATATCTTAAAATTATAATTCTAAAAATAGGAATCTGTGCTATTTTTTTATCTAAGAATAATTTAATCATGTATTATTTACTTGCAGTCGACTTTGTCAATTTCAAAAAATTCTTTGCACTGCTTTATTTTTTGAAATAGGATTTTTCATATAAAAATCCATATTATAACTATATACGTAAGAAATTCTTATTTTCTACGTCTATGGTTATACAAAATGTATTAATATAAATTAAAAAGCTACTTACAATTGCTAATAGCAATTGAAATATTACGACAGCATATAAAAATGTCTAGTGTTATAAAGTCTGCATCTGCATAATAATACTGAATAATCTCTTTAGTAGCCTGCTACACTTCCTTGTCGGCGATAATCTGAATTCGCGGTTAAAAGTCCATTTTCTTTGGATACTGCCGTGATCGCACTGCCAATTCCAGAATAAGTGGTGATATTATGTCCAACCTTGTTCAAATAATTTAACGTGTCTGGACAAAAATATTTCTCGTTCTCGACATTCATTGGGAACAGCTGTAATGTTTCAATAATAATTAATTTATTTTAGCTTTAAATTGTTAATTTTACTTTAATTAATTTCACAAATATAATTTTTAACAGAATTTTTGAAATATAATTATTGAAATATCCAATGTCAAAACTTAAGAAAATGTGAAAAATTATAAATTTTGAACAAACAATTATTTCAGCAAGAAATAATAGCCTATTCATCAAACTGTTATTGTTAAAAACAGTGTTAAAAAAATATTAAGCTTTATGAAATTAAAAATCATTTTGCTTAACATAATAAGACGATATATTTAAGTCCAAGTGCAACTTCACAGGAGTATATAATTAACGTGAGTCGCCATTAATAAATATACACAATAATATTTTTTTTTAATTGACCTGACTGGCAAATGATTTATTAATTTCACAATATTTTATTTATTTTGAAGATTACGTCATAAAACAATATACGATATAAAATGAATATAAAATGAACGCTGTCAAGATAAGATTGGCCGTGTTCTTTTACGGAGGTTCTCGTGGAATTTTTATATTAATATGTCCAATAGGCATTCTAACATTCTCTGGATGTCCTTAGGATGTCCTCAGGACATCCAGTTCATCCTAACACAGAGAACATCCTAAGGACATCCTAACATTCTCTGGATGTCTTCTGAACGTCTTTTAGACATATTGTGCTGTTAGGGTTAGCAATTGGAAAAATGCAAAGGGTTACACAATTCCTTTTTTGGATAAACGTTTGCAACAGATGCACATTAACGAAAACTTTGCCAAATTAGCCAAGGCACTTTATATCGCCTATAGAAATTTAACATATACAAAAATCCAGTGCGTTAATATGAAGATTTTTGATTACAGGATCAATAAAAAAATTCCACTAGAACCTCCGTAAAAGAACACGGCCAATTATCTTGATAGCGTTTATTTTACATTGTATATTATTATTTTATAACGTAATATCTTCGAAATAAATAAAATATCGTGAAATTAATAAATCATTTGCCAGTCAGGTCAATTTTTCAAAAATAATATTATAATAATACAAATTTGATTTTTAATCAAAAATCAATAATTATACTAGTCGAACTCACTTGATGATGAAGTCTACGTGCATCAATCGCCTCTTTTATGTTGTAATTAGACAACAAATGTAGGGCCATACTGATTGCCACACTACTTGTAATCTTGGTTCCACCGGCAGCTCCTATCACTAATCTCACGTTGTTATTTTGATCGACCTGAAATCGTACAATTGCTTATAACTTAGCCATCTAAAATTATTCTACACATTTCTACCTCTTTTAAATCATAAACGAAGCTCTTATACAGAAGAGACCTACTCGAGTTTCTATTTAATCTATCAAGTTGCGCGAGAAACATTAGTGCGATTTCAAGCGGCGACAGCTGCTTGTTCAAGAGCTATGTTCTTAATGATCGCGTGCATTGCGAATTGCAATTATATCATTGTGCCGAGCGATTCTCAGAATCGATGAGCACTATATATAGATATATATCGCGATCGTTAATCTCATCTCGAGTATTATGATAGATCTTCACGCGATAGAAAAAAAAACACGCGCATTAAAAGCATCCATTTTTTCGTCCGCGAGCTTTTTCCCGGACTTTTCGAGCTCTCGATAAATATATTAAACGTTCGCCGGTAAAATGGCTTACCACTATGGTCGGGCACATCGAGCTCAACGGCCGTTTGCCAGGTCGGATAAAATTCGCCGGTGACGGCGGAAGTCCGAAACCGTTGGTTATATTGGGCGAACTAAAGTCGTCCATCTCGTCATTAAATATTATTCCGGTGGATTCTGAACGTATCATTGCACCGAACCTGTTAAATAAAGATGCTTTATAAAGTGATAAAATACTGCGCGTTATAAATTCCGCAGAATTATTGTAAGATTCTCTCTCCCTATCTCGCTCTCTCTCACTTCAGCATCCCAGAAATCGTTCCATTTTTAAAATGGATATAAACTGCAGACATAAATGTGTATACCCATGTCGAAAGCGAAGCGATTCAATCGATCCTTCTCGCGATTTTTAAAGTGTCTCTATATCGAATCTCTATAATCGATAACGTAGATATAAAATGCACATATTGCACTCGTATTTTTACGAAAGTGCCAGGCACTTAAAATTGAACAGCTGATTATTTTCTATCGTAGAATTGAAATAGGAATAGTTCCCAATTTATTTACTATATACATATGTTTTAATACCTATGCAGGATGTTGAAAAAAAAGTAAAATATTTTAAGGGAATTTAGTATGTCTCAAAACAAGTTATAAATAATGATTTTAATAAAAATGAGCCATTTTTATTTAGATATTTGCAATATCTCATACGTATATATATATATATTATATATATATATATATAACTTAACTTACCTATAATTTAATTTAATTTACCTATATTTATATGAATAATAAAAATATCTCAAAAACGATTTATTTGT
This sequence comes from Nylanderia fulva, assembly GCF_048542155.1. Taxonomy (NCBI): domain Eukaryota; kingdom Metazoa; phylum Arthropoda; class Insecta; order Hymenoptera; family Formicidae; genus Nylanderia; species Nylanderia fulva. The sequence goes on along the minus strand of NW_028190390.1, from coordinate 445,068 downwards.
GGATTCATATTTATTAAGACTTTTCGACTTTAGGGCTTTTACTGAATCCTCTTAAAATATTTTACCCTTTTTGTGTCTGTACACTAAAAAAATTTATTAATTCTTAATAAGTATTTATTTCAATACTGTCAAATAAATCATTTATTTGAAACTAATAATATTTATTTGATATGAAAAATATTTATTTAATATAAGACTTAAGAAAATCCTTTTTAAAACAAATAAATATTTAACAAAATTAAACAATCATATATAGTAGGCCAACTAAACGAGCAAATAAATAAGATGTAAAAATTTTTTTATTAATAGTTAAATCATTAAATTAACATTCCGTTACAGAATCGATATAAATTGTAAACGTTTCGACTGCACTACAGTCTTTATCAATACATAAAAATTAAATATTAAAATATAAAGTTAGATGTTAAAAATACAAAGTTAGTTAAATATTAAAATATAAAATTGAAACGATTCTTCGCTGTTGACCAATAGATATGCAAGGCGATTGGTCTGAGATGCCAAGTTATGCGACATTTGAGCATGCTACGGATATAATACGCGAATTAAATCAATGTCAGAAAATATTAAAAAATCTTTCAACTTACATTATCGTTTTAACAAGTCCTTTTCCCCGATATTTCAAGTGTGTGTTGCGAAGTCTGAATACCAAATGTCAAAATAGAGAGCGTGATGTATTTATTTATTACCAATGTTTTTTCTAAATTATGATTCAGCAAATTTTTTAAGTATGTCAAAATAACTACTGTCTAACAATTCGGTGTCTGTATTTAAATTAATTCCATTTTTCTGTTCTTTAATGTGGATCATTTCAGATATTAGTCTTTTTTGGTAATTCTTTTCATGATCCATAATTTTAATATAATCAGGGAAAACAATACAAGATACCGACATAATAGCTTCATTGGACGTTGTTTCATTATTTACTAATGTTTCCGTAGATCTTGCATTAAACGGCATCAACAATAGATGGCATTTTATAGAGTCACACACAAAGATTCCCAAAAATGAATTCATAGGTATGATAAAATTTATATTAACTTCTACATTTTTCACTTTTAATAACATAACTTACAAACAAATTTATGGGACTCCTATGGGTTCCCCACTTTCTCCGATCATTGCCGATATAGTCATGCAGGACTTGGAAACATTAGTAATTAGTAATTTAAATTGCGAAATGACTTTCTATTTCCGTTATGTAGACGACATTATTTTATGCACTTCCGCTGACAATATTACATATGTTTTGAACGAATTCAACAATTATAACGATAGACTACAATTTACATTGGAAAAGGAGGATAATCGTTGTATAAGCTTTTTAGACATAATGATCAAAGTAATAGATAACAAAATTTATTTAGATTGGTATCACAAAAAGACATTCTCAGGTAGATTACTTTCATTTTTTTCAAATCATCCGACTTGTCATAAAATAGGAACAATTTATAACTTGGTAGATAGAGCTTTATTACTATCACATCCGCAATTTCACAAAAAAAATATAGAGAAAGCTATTAACATTTTGCTATCCAACGGTTATCCTCTTGATCTAATTTTCACAGAAATAAAACGCAGATTAAAAAATCTCTCAACTAAGAAATTTAACAAGCCTAATAATAACAATATAACAGATACTAATAATACTAATACTAACATTAAATATTTTGTCATACCATATATAGAATCAATATCTGAGAAAGTTGCTTCAGCAATAAGAAGACCTGACGTAGTGGTAGGATATCGTTGCATTAAAAAATTAAATGACTTCATAAGAGTTCAAAAGGACAAAAATAATTGCCCCACGAATTCTAACGTTATTTACAAATTGAATTGCAACGATTGTGACGCCACATATGTCGGACAGACAAAAAGACAGCTAGGAACGAGACTTAAAGAACATAAAAATAATATTAAATTAGACTCTGCTAGACATTCGGTTATCACGGAACACATTCTAAACGAACAACATACATTTGACTGGGACAATATTAAAATTATGGATCATGAAAAGAATTACCAAAAAAGACTAATATCTGAAATGATCCACATTAAAGAACAGAAAAATGGAATTAATTTAAATACAGACACCGAATTGTTAGACAGTAGTTATTTTGACATACTTAAAAAATTTGCTGAATCATAATTTAGAAAAAACATTGGTAATAAATAAATACATCACGCTCTCTATTTTGACATTTGGTATTCAGACTTCGCAACACACACTTGAAATATCGGGGAAAAGGACTTGTTAAAACGATAATGTAAGTTGAAAGATTTTTTAATATTTTCTGACATTGATTTAATTCGCGTATTATATCCGTAGCATGCTCAAATGTCGCATAACTTGGCATCTCAGACCAATCGCCTTGCATATCTATTGGTCAACAGCGAAGAATCGTTTCAATTTTATATTTTAATATTTAACTAACTTTGTATTTTTAACATCTAACTTTATATTTTAATATTTAATTTTTATGTATTGATAAAGACTGTAGTGCAGTCGAAACGTTTACAATTTATATCGATTCTGTAACGGAATGTTAATTTAATGATTTAACTATTAATAAAAAAATTTTTACATCTTATTTATTTGCTCGTTTAGTTGGCCTACTATATATGATTGTTTAATTTTGTTTAATTTATACGAGCCTTTCATTAATTAAATAAATATTTATTTGAAATAAACGATTCATTTGACAGTATTGAACTAAATATGTATCAATTTAGTCATTTTTTTCAGTATACAGTATACGTAATATCTATTTCACTAAAAAATAAATTTACATGAAACGACATTATTATAATTTTGACGTAACTACACTGAAAAAATGTATTAAATTAACAAATATTTAGTTCAATACGTTCAAATAAATCATTTATTTGAAACAAATAACTTATATCAAATAAATATTATTAGTTTCAAATAAATGATTTATTTGAACGTATTGCACTAAATACTTATAAGAATTAACTAATTTTTTTTGGTGTAGGTTTCGCAAATAATTTCATATAAATGTATCATGTTAATTGCAAATAATTTGCAAGTATTATATTTCGCGTTTGCAAATAATTTCCAACACTTACACCTGATTAATGGTCGATGTAACGGAGACAGCGGAGCCGTCAGGAGCAAGAACGGAAACGTGAGCGGTTCCTGAATCCTCGGGTGTCTCAGTAACAGCTCCATAGTCCCTCGGATCCTGGCTCGTACGGTCATCCTTAATCTTTCCCTTGATTATTTCCGCAAAATCGGCGGATGTTAAATTAGCGAGAATCGAGTCTACAAAGAAATAATTCCGTTGCAATTCGCGAGCGCTCGCTCAATTGATAGACTTCCAGTGAATTCCAAGATAAGTCGCAGATAAATTCAGATTCAGTCTTGAATGCTGGTCTCCGATAAATATACGTTACGTGATAAGATACGAACTGACGGTCATTATGGAAATAATCGGACGCAGCGATTATCCGAAGATAAACGTGCTGAATCGCTACGATGCGTATAAAATGAGTGCGAACAAGAAGTTAATTTTTTCTCTTTTTCCTCAATTAATTATCATATATGTGTCACTTAATTGTTATCGTCAGTATATTATACGAAGAAAAATATTTTTGTTTATAATATAATTATCTTATAAAAATAGTTTTAAAGTATTACACGAATGCAATGGTTTCTATTTTAATAAAAATAAATCATTAATAATTATTAATCTATTTTTATTAATAAATTACTCTTTTATTAATAATCTCATAATTATGATTTGATAATTATATATGAGGAAAAATATTTCTGTCTATAATATAATTATCTTATAAAAATAGTTTTAAAGTATTATGCGAACGCAATTGTTTCTATTAATAGAAATAGAGCATTAATATAATCATTAATCTATTTCTAATAATAAATTACTCTAGCCTTGATAATCTCATAATTATAATTTGATAATTATATTGTGATTAAGCAAATTCTTTTCAATGCAATTATTGTGACAATTACATCTCTGTCTCGTTGATGAACTTTAATGTTTTATTTTTTTCATGTCTGATGATTTGAATTATAACGCAGGTTTTTTATATAAACATGTGTTTTATATCCCTCCCCGAAGAGTTATACTTTTCTAAAGAGGGAGGTAAAAAAATTAAGTTTTCGCCTTTTTCATAAATTAAAAAAAAGAAATTTGATAGATATTTTTCACTGATAAAAAGGATATTTATTAATATTTAAAAAATATAAAAACTTAATTTTTACCTCCCTCTTTAGAAAAATGTAACTCCTTAGGGAAGGATATAAGAGTATATGTTTGCATAAAAAACCCCTCTTAATTTTCGACAAAGAATCGTCTCCTAAAATTGTTCGCACTTATTTAGATATAATTATGCATCTATGTAATCTCACCTATGCCATCAACAAAATCGGGATCTCCCAACTCGGTTCTTCTTGCGTAAGCCCACTTGAAAGTCTCCACTATACGTTGCCATATTATATTCTCATTATTAGCCGGTAATACTCGGTGAAGAATGTTCAATATCAACATCAAAATTGCACCTGAACCCGGCGGTGGAGCACTATAGAACGTCAGATTTCCCATTTTCAATGAGATCGGCTTCTTCCATATGGCTCTGATAAAAAGACAAGATTCTATTATCGACACACGATTTTTACTCCTTTCAAAGTCTTAAATTGGCTGGTTACATCTACATTGTCGACAAATTTATTAAGAATACAATACATATTTATTAATAATTTCAATTAATAAATTTATTAATAATTTAAATTGATAAATTTATTAATAATACATATTTATTAATAATAACAATACACGAGAGTAGCGTAAAATCAATCAATGAAAAAAGAATATAACTGTTTTATTTACAATAGAGAATTGTTTTCTATTGAATATTTTTTCATTGTTATCAAACCAGCTTTTATATACTTTTATCGGCCTTAATTCCACTGGCTTGCAGATAATAGACGCCGTATTCGATATTATTTCAATCAACAAACGGATGTTTATACCCGTTTAATTAATCAATTTGTTAACATTGAATTACAATATAAAATTCATCCTTTTAATTCAGATATTTCGTTCGCGAATAATTATTTTGGCGGTTTTATTCACGAAATACACGATTTCCATTATTATCGTTACAGTCTTTATTTACCATCGTACGTTATTTACGTACATTCTATCGTAAAACGAACTGCATAGAAATAGTCATTTTGTAATTATTTTTCATCTATTTTTCTATATAATTATATATATATATATATATATATTTTTTTTTTATATAATTTTATATATTTTTTTATATTGCATATAAAGCAGGTTTTTTACGATTAATATCCTTGAAAGTCTAAAAGAGATTCAAACTGTCAAAAAACGCACTCACCTGTACGCTGCAAAATCCTCTTTCGTAATTATCCCTTTAAATGAAGTAATCTCCCTGACTAAATTATCAGTAATATTACCTCTGTAAAATATATCGACACCATGCTGCGCTATTAATTTCAAAGTCTTCGCCAATTGCGGCCTTTTTATTCTGTCACCTGCCTGCACGTAAACATGAGATTCCAATGTTAGTTTTCATAGTTTTCCTTTTACAGAATATATCGAAATTAAGTTTCGATTCATAGGTAGAATAAAAACAGTTGTAATAAAATAAATAAATAAATAGAAAATAGGTTCGATAAAAAGAAATAAAAAGAGGATTCCACTCACGATCCACACTCTACCGGTATTGGGATTTATGAGTATTTTCGCCAAACTGCTCTCGTTTCTTATCATAGGCTCCTTGCTCACCAAATACCCGGCAAGATAGTCATTGATGAGAGATCCAGTTTCGCACAATTTAATAGCAGGCTCGAATAATTCGGACCACGGTAGTCTCCCGTATTTTTTGTGCGCTTCCCAATAGCCCATAAGTTCGCCTGGAACAGCAACTGCCAGTCCACCTATTCGATAGCACGCACTTTATTATTTTTCGAAATCCATTGTTATGCAAAAATAGTGCAACAAAATTTATTTATAATTAATCGTTGCGGTATAATAATTGTTGTTGCCTGACATTTACAAGCGGTTTTGACATAACCGCATAAATATCGAGAAATACTATAATGAGAAAAAGATCCTTTACCATACATAGCTAGATGAGCATTGCCATCAAACATATCCTCCGTCGCAGCCATCGGAGCTGTCTCTCTCGCATCCAGATAATCCATTGTTTTGTTTTTCGCGTCCCATATTGTCATAAAAAATCCACCACCCAGTCCCATACTGTAAATCAAAACAATATATTTTTTTATTATATTATATATACAATATTATATATTATATAATATATACTTTAACATATATTGTATTATATGATATATAATATATATTAATATATATTATATAATATACACACATATATATATATATATATATATATATATTAATATATTTTAATATATATTTTTTTGTTCACAAAAATGATATAATTTATTATTTTAATGATATATATAATTTTTATTGATATAAAATAAATTATAATTATTAATAAAAATTATATATATTAATTATATACATTTAAAATAATTAATCAAATTTTATTCAAGTAGATGAAATAGATTTAGAAAAAAATGATAAAATTGTACAATACCTATGCAAGGATGCAACACCTTCGCAAAGAAGTGCGCCTATCGCAGCATCCACTGCTGAACCATTTTTATCTTGTAAGATATCAGCACCAATTTTTGCACATTCTATTCCGTTTGTCGACACAGCACCCTGTTTATAGAAAATTTAATGATTCAATAATCGTGAAAAGTTGCAAAAATTATCTATCGCGTTTCAGTTTTCCTCGACTAGTCGAATATTTGGGAGAAAATAATAAATCAAACAAAATAGTTATTAAATTAATCATTCTAATTATAATATATTTCTTTTAGAATAGACACTTTTTTATCCTTTATTATTATCTTTAAAATTAAATTTTGCAAAATATAATTAATATTATTGACAATTTGCAGAAATTTTACTTGGAAAGCCTCCTCTTTTTCAGAAGAATAAATCTTTCTGAAAATATTTTGTTTCTATTGTTTAGTCAAATGTTTCAATTGAGGTTCAAATCACGTTGTTAATTTTTAATTACACACATATTACAATAATAATGAAATGAATTGATCGATAAATATTACCTTCCTATATTGACCCATTTTGGAGGAACTGACGAATTTTGAGCCGCATTTGACATTTGAGTTTTGTGTCATAAAAATTACTATTATTGCTATAAAAACGGCCACAAGTACGACCGCGGTTACGCCGAATATAACCAACTTTTTCCTTTTGACTCTGCACAAAACATGTAAAAATTAAACGTTAAAAATTAAATTTTTTTACAATTTATTCTCTCGACAATAGAAAATTAACCGGAATTGTTGCGGTTGTTTCATAAAAATTTGCGATTGAGTATTGCGACAATCACCAGTAGGACCGACCATGTGTGACGTGCATTCTTTAATTGTAGATATTGCAAACTTAATCGAAACTCGCGCACACGTGTATGTGTGCATATGTATGCTGATATTCAATATATAATAAAAGATTTTTATTTGACATCGCTTCTATTCAGCAACTATACGGGGTGTTAAAAAATTAGACCGACGCAAACTTTGAAGAAAGAAACAAGACTTCAAAATAAACATTTTTTATTAAATAAGAAATATTTTTATCGGCTCTCAATATTAATAATAATATAAATATAATATTTTAAATTAAAATTTTTTATTAATACTAATTTTCTCTACAACGTTTAGTTTTAATATTACATGATATGAGATAGGAGTTTGTGACTTTTCAGTTTATCACTTTGTATTTTTTGAGCATTTACTGTAAGAGTTAATTACTTTTATATGTATTTGTTCCGGGTTTTGTTTAAGATTAAAATACAATTTAATTTTTCCACTGTTTCATACCATGTAGTATAAAACTAAAAATCGTAAAGAAAAATAGTATTAACACAAAATATTTACTTTGAAATTTTCTATTTCCTTTCAAAATTGTTGATCTAATTTTTTAACACCCTCTATATACGTGATTTAATATCCGATTAAATAATAAAAAAGGAAACTAGTCATATATTAATAATATGTATAAATAAATAATAAATAGGAAAAAATTTTTTATGTATATAATAATATAAAAGTATATAGAAATATATATATACTTCATATATATAAATATATATATTTCATATATAATTTGACATGATTATGATTATTTATAATTTATATATAAATTTATATAATTATGTATAAAAATGGACATATTTTACATATAATTTTACGATTCTATGTATAATTATACAATTATTTATTTAATTAATATAGATGTGGATGAAAATTGACACTAGCCAATGTTAAAATAAGAATTAATGAAGCGAATTGTTGTTGTGATTGTAATTAACAAATATATCTGCCAGTTTGGTCAAGAGACAAGAAATTTATTAATTTTTTAACAATTATTTATATATAATTATATATAAAAAATTTTTTCCTAGGTAATATTAATATAGTTTCTTCTTTTCGAAAAAAGGTGCATACCAATCGCGATACACATCGTTTTATTATCGTGGTTGATATAAAAGAGATCAACTACATAATACACAGTAACTGTATAATAAAAGTCAGTGATGCTTGAAGCTTCTACCGGTACAGATCTCGTGACCGTGATTATGCGCTGACGATTTGCCGTGACCGCGTTTTACCTCTGCGTCACTGTTATTTCTATTAGTGACGGTAAAATATAATTATAATCGCATGATGATATAGTGGAAAATTTTACATTGTGTCCAATAAATTCTGTAGATTTTTTTTACAGTAGAAAATCATTTTACATAATGCACAATATAATATACATTTTGTATTGTACAATACAAAATATATTTTATGTATTTTATATATTTTATATATTTTATATATTTAAATATATTTAATATATGAATATTTTATATATATATTTTTTATATATTTAAATATATTTTATATTGTATATTTTATACATATACATATATTGTACAACATATAAAATTTATATATATAGCATTAATTTTGTAAATAATTAAAATTCGAACGAAACGTGATCATATATTAAAATAAATCTCGATAAAGTGAACGAAGTTGCTAAGGATATATGATAATTGTGACGATTATTTGCAAATGTAAATTAAAAATTACTTCATAATTACATTTCAGAGACACAACATGACATATAATTGATAAAAGTCATAATAATTAATAATTATTTAAGAATCGACATAAAAAAAGAAATATGTGTATCACTTGAGGGAGATTGTAAATTAATGTCACCTTTACTGCCGTTGATTCAAGAACACGATGCAGTTATTATCATTGTATAATCGCAGCTGTACATACGCATAACACATTTACTATATAAGAGATACGGTGAAAGAGATTGCATAACACATGCATACTTTATTCAATATATTCATATCTCACAAGCATCGAGCTATGCACTTTCAAAAAATTATATATTTTTATTAATTTCATGCATGACGTAAAATACGACTCCTAAATTGTGAGAAAGACAGAAAAAAACGCATTTGCATAATCGATAAAAATTATCATAATACTATAAGCAATTAAATTTCACAATCAGTCTACGAGATTTGATTCAATTTATATATGCCTGTACATAAATATTTAATCTGCGAATTTCCTTTATTTTATGTGTGTATATATAAAATAATCAATTATTTAGTATAAAATATGCATACACACACACACACGCGATAACATATGTTATTAAAAATACTTTATCTCTGCTTCTTGATTCTAATCATATAAACGTTCAATAAAGATATGAGATAGAATAATTAATGCAGTAGATGTGTTTTGTGCAGATAAAGAGCTAGATCCTCTGATTTTATCACAATCTCTTAAATGCGAATTAAATATCTTTCATCTTTAGTCATCAATTATCAAACCTTCTGAAGTGGAATAATTTTTTTAGATAAAGATGGTCTGTAAAAATATTTATCGAAATGTTGAAGATGAATGTATTTATTGTTGCATTTTTAAGAATGTATTATTAAGGAAATTGTTAATAGAGAAACATACATGTATATCTCGTTCTCTTTTACAACCCATAATTTTTATTATGTGCTTGTGACTTTGAATTATCTGCGTAATTACAGATGTCTGGCTAAATTACAAGTGTAAAATCTTCAGTTGTATAACGTAACATAATTCATTTGTCGCATTCTTGTGATATTTTAACTAATATATTTTAAATAATAAAATAATAAATCAAAAAGTAATTAAAATATAATTAGAAAATATTAAAAAAATTCTTTTTATATGTAATATTTATATATATAATTGATTATTTAAAAAATTATTTAAATATATAATTTATATATTATTAATTAAATTCATAAGATGATTTTAACAATATATATTTTTATTTAAATTAATATTATTAACTTAATAATATTTTAAATTATTTTTATTTTTTAAGTGTTTAAAGATTTTCTTGAAAATATATCTTTTTTTTAAACTTTATTTTTAAATTTATTCTCGGCACAAAGATATACTTGTGATAGCATTATGCAAACAAATTGCAAATGAATAATGCACAAAATGCAAATATATTGTAAATGTTACTTTATCTATTTAGTTAACTATAAAGCTGATTATTAACTTCACTATATGCAAGCGTCAAATGCAGTTCATGGATAAGTATTATTGCACAAAACGCAACCGGCGTTTTCAGTAAAAATATTTCCTTCAATCTTTTTCTTTTATTCTATCTGACTTATGATATTGCAATAAATAATTTGTTCGTATTTACGCGCACGTGATGATGACGTTATACAATAGATGCAATGGTGCATACAACGCCTTAATTGCACGTGATTATATTGTTGCTAATCACTCGGTGGATTAGTGCAGACAATGTCTTACATTTATGGATTTTCTCCCCTGTTACATAATGTTTCTCCTTCTAGAAGAAGATTATTAATTGTTGACTTTTTGAAAAAAATAGATTAATAAAATTTATTCTTGTGGAAATGATATATAAGAAAATAATTTTTTATTGTTTCACGAATTAAATTTCTATTTGATTTACGATAATCCTGAGACACTTGAAGAACAAATTATGAATTTCACGTTGAACAAATCAATTATTTGCCATTTAAATAAGATTAAATAAGGCTTAAATAAGATATTCTTTCAGTAATCCAGATGAAAACAATAAACATTGCTAAACGTCAAATGTAATACATTTATAACCTTTTTGATAATCATTAGACAATTTATGCTTTACTAATAATATTTACAGAGAGACAAATGTGCGTTTTTACTTCTTCAAGGCAAATGTGATATGTCAATATTTGATATGGGGAGACTATTTTTAAAATTCCGATATCTCAACTTTATCACGTTAATTCAGTGTTATCACATTGTTTTTGGCTCGGTTGATCCCACATATTTTATTTATTTCTAAAATATATTACTTGAAAAATACATATAATTAAATTAAATACAATATAATTATATATTCGGTACATCGTGTTATAAATATAAATAGGAAATGAATCATGTTAAAAAAACCCGACAAACTCATCGAGCATATTTTCAAGTAAATCACAAGTATATCTTCATATTGACGACACTGCGTTTTAACATTTCACAATTTTGACAAATTACAAAAACCCAAGGAGCAAGCTGACGTTATTAAACGTCAAAAAGACGTCATTGACGTCAAAATGGCGTCATTTTCACGTTTAATGACGTTATTGACGTCCAAATGGCGTTATTTTCACGTTTAATGACGTCATTGACGTCTAAATGACGTCATTTTGACGTTTAATGACGTCAGCTTGCACCTGGGAACCTCTGGCAGAGAATTCATTTCAATTGACACTTGTGCGAAAATAATCTTTCACGTAACTTCACATGCACGTTAAAAATATAAATATTTATCTGTTTTTTTATAAATCAAACATCGAATTGCGAAAAAATGATGAGTTCAGCCAAACGTTTCGCTTGTTGCATACCATGCATCTTTGCAGAATGATAAAAAGGAAAGTATACCGACCCGATCATGTTGCACAAGTGAATGTAACTCAGCGCGAGCACGACCAGCCTTGACTAAACGTTTCTCTAAGCCAACCGGTTCTCTTATAAGAGCAACGATATCGTTTCTGCCTATTCATCCCCACTCGTTCATTTAAAATTCTGAAAGCCGAAACATTAATTAATGAAGAATAAATATAATGCGATGTGTGACGAGGCAAAAGTGTAACGAGCTGATTGTATAAATAAAGTATATAATAAGATAACACAATCAATCTTGATATAAAAGATATTAATTATAATGTTTAATGGTATTTCGAAATTTTATGTAACGCGTACTGTTGAATTTAAACTATAATTTATTTTTGTGAAAAAAAAAGTTTTACTCTCACACGCATAAGTAACATTTTTTATTAAAAATTAAGAAACTTTTTTGAAAATTAATGCTAATCGAATTTTATTAAAAATTAAGACACTTTCTTTAAATTAATGCCAATAATCGACTTGGAAACGGAGCATGACGTTTGACAGTTGTAATTTTGTGATTTGAGAAAATACATTAGAAATATGGCTATTTCGTTATTTTATTTTTATTAAATTTTTATATTAGTGAAATAAATTAATTTTCAACATAATAACTGTTTGAATCAAAATTAAAAGAAATAAGGGATCTATTTACAGCATCTAATATGTAATGGATAATATATTACAACTCAAATAATTTTGCAATTTTATTATTAATTTAATAGAAAATATATTTTATTTTACAAAGAAATGCTTGTATTTATCTCTGTACATTTTGTATTTTCCAGCATTGCATTCTCGGAATTTGTAAAGAATTTTCCTTGAAATGAGAATGTCGAGGATATTCCATACCGGAAAATCATATGAATCATAGGAAAGTACAAAACTGATAATTCCAATTATTTTAGCAACACTTTTGATTAAGAAATATGTTTATATTGTATGGGTTATCATAATTTCTACTCAACTACGAATGTTGTTTATTTCATTATGAATGCCATATATCGCTTACAATATATGGTTCCAAGAATAATATACACAATATCATAACGAGGTAATAAACAATGCATACGTAGCAATAATAATTTTTTAAATACAAAATAAATGTGTGAAATATTATAAATTTAAAGAAAATGTATTACCATAAAGAAGCATGGCAATAAGCCATATAAAAATTAAAATAATAGAATAATTAGATCCAAATACTAAAAAAAAATCAAATCTAAATATATTTAAATAAAATATTTCAGCTACATGTATTCAGCAATATATTTAACACTGTGTGTGTGTACTTGTAACATATTTTATAAATAATAATTGCACTTATTGCTAGTGCAAATCTAAAAAGATTCTATATGAATTCTATTTGATTGTTTCTAAAAACTATTATTTATTTAGGTTTTTTTTTAATTAATTAAAAGTACAAAGAACGAATGAAACGAAGCTATATAATACACGATATATTTTTAAACTACAATATTATATGAGATATCAATTAGTATAATTTATATATTTTTTAAATTTAATACAATTTAAAATATAATAATAAAAACCTATTATATTTTATTTTATACTTTATATATACTTAAAAAACGTCAGAGAGAGATATATATCTTTACTTTTAATTTAATATTAAATTTAATATTAAATTAAATATTGACATATAATCACTTTGACTTTAAGAAATCTGCAATTTTATATAATAGTTTGATAGTTATCTGATCAATTAAAATAAAAAAAGTTAAGAGAGCGTAATCTATTTTTTTCTCTTCTGTTCAATATAATAACATTTACTAATATTCTTTTCAGAATCAACAATTATATATTTTTTATATATTTAATTATACATAATTATATATTTAGTATATATATATTTTTAATTCAATACAATTTAAAATACAATAAAATAAACCTATTCTATTTTATATTCTCTATACTTGGAAGACATCAGGGATTTAAGACAAATCTGCAATTTTTTAATATATAGTTTGACAGCTAACTGATTAACTAAGATAAAAAAATTAACAGAGAGCGTAATCAATTTTTTCTTTTCTGTTCAATAATAACATCATTAATTCTTTTCAGACTCAACAATTGTGATGCATTCTAACATCCAGACTAGACACGTGTTCAATTGAAAAATACCGAAGAGCCAGCGTCTCGTGGGAAAATTTCCGCCACCATTTGAACTGTCACCGCTCGCGCGCAAGCGCAGAACCCAGGGAACTTTTCGGTTTCGCCGCTAGGGAAATGCGTTGTCATGTTCGTGTGTGCGTGCTGGATCTAGATGTGCAGTTTGGCGACTCCTCGGAAACGGCGGAGTCATTTCGAGTTTCTTGAAAAACGGTGCTGATCTCGAACGGCCGGGACGATGTCGGCGAGATACGACAGAGCGATCACGGTGTTTTCGCCGGACGGCCATCTGCTCCAGGTGGAGTACGCTCAGGAGGCTGTCAAGAAGGGCTCGACGGCGGTACGTCAAGTTCCATAACCTCTCTCCCGCTCTTTGGGAATCGTTTTCCGAGATTCTCTCCGCCTTTCGTTCGTCTATCTGTCAATTTGAAAGCGTTCTATTATCGCACGAATTATAATAAGTCCATAATAAGATCATTTTATTTTGTTTACCGCACGTATGACTCGGCGAATTCTCTCAGCTAGGTTAGGATAACCAGTTTTGTATCAACATATTACCGTCATTATATTATATGCTTACTCATAGGTCTATTTTGACAGATAAAGTATATAAATGTCATTTTTAAATAGTAAAAAGTTACAATGATGTCTAATAAATGATATAAATTGCAATTTTATTTTTAATATTTTACAATTTTTATGTTATATTTAATATTTTTATATTAGTTTATATTTTTTGTATTTTTATTTTAATATTTTTAATGTTATCTTTCTGTGGACAGGTCGGTGTACGTGGTGCAGATGTCGTAGTTTTAGGCGTCGAGAAGAAATCTGTTGCTAAATTGCAAGAGGAACGTACAGTGCGCAAAATATGCCTCCTAGATGATCATGTAATTATGGCCTTTGCAGGTACGACATTAATTGCCACATTAATACAAATATTAATTTTATGAATCATGTGAAATATAATAGTCACTATCCTTTTTAACAGGTTTAACTGCCGATGCTAGAGTATTAATCAACCGTGCGCAAGTTGAATGCCAGAGTCATAAGTTAACTGTAGAGGATCCAGTTACCTTGGAATATATTACAAGGTATATTGCAGGTATGATTAACTTTTCGATGCTTCTCCTAAACAGACAATTAAAATTATTTGTAAAACAATTGTACTTTCACATTATTATTATTTACAGGCTTAAAACAAAAATATACACAGAGTAATGGTCGTAGACCTTTTGGTATATCCTGTCTCTTAACTGGATTTGATTATGATGGTGTACCACATCTGTATCAAACGGAGCCATCAGGAATATATTATGAGTGGAAGGTAAATCGCAATAAAAGAATAAAATTATTTTAATAGCTAAATTTATCTCAAATGTTTGTTCCATAAAGGCGAACGCAACAGGACGCAGCGCTAAAACTGTGCATGAATTCTTGGAGAAGTATTATACTACGGAAGAAGTGTCGACAGAAAAAGGTTGCATAAAACTTGCGATCAGAGCACTGCTTGAAGTAGTTCAATCTGGACAAAAGAATTTGGAAATAGCAGTAATGCGACGTGGACAACCACTACAGGTAAACTTGCAATTTTTGCGTAAATATGCTTTAAAATAAAAATATAAATATCTTTTCCTATATAAAGCATCATATATTGACAATTATTATAATTTTGTTTAGATGTTGGATACAGACACCATAGGTGAATATGTAACAGAAATCGAAAAGGAAAAGGAAGCAGAGGCAGAAAAGAAAAAGCAGAAAAAGTGATGCTTTTGCCCATTGTGCACTTCTATTGTACCATTATTAATTTTTCTTATAAAATAAATATACTGGAAATAGGAAAAAAACCTGATAAAGAATGAAATTCGATAAAATCGTTCCTTATTTGTACTATTTACTGTCACAAAACTATATGAAATGTACATACAAACTTATATTACAAAATTCAAAATTTAAATTACAATTAAACAATCACAATATTTCATGAACTGTGTTTAATAAATTATTAAATTTTGCACATTTGTATATTACATATTAAATATTGTTACAATTTTCATTATAAATTTTCTTTTATTCATGTTTTATTTAATTTCTATAATTAGTGAAGAGGATATTAATATTTTGATAAATTTTCTCAACTAAACTTTAGAAAAATGTGTTTTAACAAACTATATAAGTAAATCTATATATATCCATTATATTTTTCAATAATTTAATATAGAGAAAGTTCAATAATTTAATAAAAAAACTTTTATTCTGGTACATATTCTGGCGAAAGAGATCTCCCACGATGATTAAATACTTGAAAAGCTGGTAAATTTCGCAGTGTTTCCCAGGATTTATTCTCCAAATCGACAACAGCACGAATTTCTTTAAAATCACCGGCAATGTACAGAACACCATACATAACGATAAATAAACTGACTGTACCTTGAATTAAAATCTACAACAATAGTAAAAATATGTTAACAATATATATTATTCCACACAAAAATACTTTTTCATATTTATTAAATAGCCTATCTGCGTAACAATCTTTAGTTATAAAATAATTTAGGTTTTTATATAAAAAACCAATAGTAATATCAAATGTCACTTACATCAATTGGCAAAGTAGTAAATTCCTGTTCAGTAATTCGCAAATAGGAACGATCTGCGAACAAGGTTAAATTTTATAATAATATCTATTCGTTTTAATTTGTTCTATTCGTTATTCTCTCTCAAAAATTATACATTAATATATAATATAAATATACATATAATAATTAGTATTATAAATTAATATTATAATAATATAAAATTAATATATTATATTATATATATACAGGATGTCCCATTTTAATGTCCCACCCCAAATAAGTGTTTTATTAAAAATTGTATGGTTTTCGAGGAGGACATAAGGTGGTGCCATTACCTTGAATAGTTGCTTGAAGGTCACGTAAAAGTCACCTTGAGGTGAGATCTTGTCTTATAACTCAAAAAGTACTTGAGATAAAAATGTTTCATTATAATGTTTTGGAAAGCTCTCGATGTCAGCTACAAAAATATGTAATAAAAAGTAGGTAGTTCTATTTAAGAAATTAAAGGTGGCCTTCACATGACTCTCAAGCAACTATTCAAGGTCAAACTAATGGCACCACCTTATGTCCTCCTCGAAACCATATACAACTTTTGTCTGAAACATTTTTTCTACAATCAAAACACTTATTTGGGGTGGGACATTAAAATGGGACACCCTATATATATTATATTATTATATTATTATATAATATTATAAAATCTCACATATATAAATTTATAAATACAGAAAGAGCAATTAAATCAGTGGAAAGGCTATAATTTCTCTATAATGTTAAAATCGATGTAACCTAAAAAAAAGGAATATAACGCGTTGAGAGAAAATCGGAGTAAATAAATAGTGAAAAATACTTACGTTGTGCCGCGGAATAAGCCGCGTGTAATATAGACACAGTTCCTATAAAAGTTATAAACTTATGCATAGCCGTAGCAGGCATTTTGAGGAAAAATATCACAGATCACATCAAATATTTTGCAGCAGTGCGAAGTGCGACACTACAAAAAGCAACGATTATCGATTACCCCAGTCAGGGTTGCCTCTTCTTCACCCTAGAACCTAAATCAAAAAAATACTATGCACACATGTTTGACACGTGAGCGCGTTTATTTCGGAGTTTGAGATTGCAATTTCTTTTTATTATATGAAAAAAATTGTTTACATCAATTTACATCGAATTTAATTTAGAAAAAAATTCCATTTCCTTACAAACATGGGGGTAAGAATTAACAATTTTTGCAATATAATTTAAGAGATATATTTAATACTAACCTCTCAAAAGTTGACAAGTATATAACAACTTTGTTAATTGAACGATTTAATTAATTTGTAGGAGAGTTATCATTATTAGTAATTATTTAAAAGTTCAATTTTTAATTCTCTTCGGTCTTGAAATTATATATATATATTTTTAATTCTCATCTACTTTTAATTTTTAGTGAACTAATTTGTAACTCTGTTTTTACATAAATTTGAAATTTTATTTAATGTAAATATTTAAATAATTATTTATTTTTCAGAAACTAAAGAAATCCAAAATTAGTAAAATTAAAAGAAACAATCAGATAAAAACGAAGCTGTCAAAACAAGGGAAACTTAAGACTCGACGACATAAGCCACCAAAGAAACAACCTCAGAAAGTGGCAGCCCCACGTCCGGAAGCAGTTCAGGAAGAAGAAAGTGATCAAGGAGAGGATTTGATGGATATGGTTGAAAAAGATGATTTAAAATTCTTAGAGAAAGCTATATCCAACAAATCCTACAACTTATTAAAACAAATTCGTTTAACTGAGTACGATTATATATTTAAAGAAATTTTTTCCAAGATGAGTATCTTCTGTAGAACATATAATTAATTATTCAGTTTTGTAGATCAGACAAAGAAGATCAAAGTAAGAAAAAGAGGAGAAAAACGAAAGATGAGCATCCATTAGAAGAATTATATGAAAATAATATTTCTAAAATCATGGAAGAAACATCCGGGAAATCGGTTCGCATGATGCTTCCCATAAAATCTCAAAATGGTCTTTTGGAAAAACGTGTTATTGAAGAAGATAATGAAATTACAAACGAGGAAGAGGGTGAAATCACAAATGATAATAATCAAAAAGAAAATGAAGAAAATCAAGAAGAAAATAGTGACATAGAAATGAACGTAGATACATATGTAAGAATTGAAAAAAATTATTGCAAAATATAAATTTTAGAAATTGTACACATAAAATATTGTTTTCAACTTGCAGAATAATTTGCCAGAGACTGAAAAACCAGTGTCTACTATTGAACTTTTGGCGTGTCGCGAAGAATTATTGAGATCCAAACGTTTCAAGATAGGCATACTTTCAAGCGGTATTTTAGAAAACCCTCAACTCAAATCTGGAAATTTTAAAGTACTGCTAGACATGATGGATGAAAGAGCTTCAGAAGTTTACATCACTGTTAAAAAACTGGCAATGGTGTCCCTACTAGAAGTCTTTAAAGATTTGCTACCATCTTACAGTCTTCTACAGATTTCTCAAGAAGGAGTAAAATGTATGTGTGTTTACATATGTAACACTTACACATATAACAAAATTATAAAAGGATAAAATCACATAACATACATGTTATTTAATAATTTCTAATGAATTTTATTTGTGATTTTAGTGAAAAAAGAAACTCTTGCGCTGCAAAACTATGAAGCTACATTGTTGAACAGTTATAAAAGTTATTTAAAGAGACTCGAAAAAATATCTAAGGTTTTGAGAAAAAAGAAAGGGGACACACGATCAGGGAACGCACAAGAAACTCAATTAGGCGAAATAGCTATATCTTGCATGTGCGAACTTCTCACCGCCCATCCATACTTTAATTTTTCCGTTAACATAACTGCTTATATTCTTCCTTTCTTGGATCACAAACAAAGTAACATAAGGGAGAAAGTGGCACAATGTATTTCTCAAATATTTAAAGAAGACAGACGTGGTGAATTATCTCTCACGGTAACGATATTATAATTATATATAAAAATTGTATATTTTATATTTTAAAACGTTAATCTCCATCAGATTCATTATCGAATTATGATGACATCTATTTATGCTAAAATAAACTTTCAGATAGTCCGAAAATTAAATCAATACATCAAATCAAGAAAACATTCTGTGCATCCTGAAGTCATAAGAGTATTATTATCTCTTCGCATAAAAGATGTTGATCTGGACAAGGAAAAAGAAGAGGAAACAAAGCAAAAAAAGCTCATGTCTCATAAGCAAAGAATTCTCGCGTTAAGCAGACGGGAAAGAAAAAAGAGTAAAAAACTGCAAGAAATAGAAAAAGAATTACTCGAGACAAAGGCTGAAGAAAATAAACAAGCAAAATCAAAAATTCTCACTGAAATTACAAGCGTAATATTTACTATATACTTTAGAGTTCTAAAACAAGCTCCCAATAGCAAAGTACTGTCCGTGTGTCTGGAAGGACTAGCCAAGTAAGACATTTTATTTATTACCAGTTTATATATTTTATTCCTATTTTTTTATATTTTATCTGTACATTTCAGATTTGCGCATTGTATCAATATAGATTTCTATCAGGACTTAGTAAGTGTTCTAGACAGATTAATAGAAGAAGGTTACTTAAATTTGAGACAACAATTACATTGTGTTCAATGTATATTTACAATATTATCCGGCCAGGGTGCAGCGCTAAATATTGACCCATACAAGTTTGTATATAAATCAATGCTTTTATTTTATGTTTTTATAAACTAGTGTTACTTGATTAAAAAATTACGTTCCCTATCTGTATTTTTTGTATAGATTTTATGTGCATTTGTATAAAAATATACTGAAAGTTCATTGTGGGAGGACGCACGCGGAATTTGAGATTGTATTGAAGACATTGATTCAGATTCTCATTCATCAGCGAAAAAGAATTTCGCAGACGCGTCTGATAGCATTTGTGAAGAGAATAAGCGTTCTAGCTTTGCAATCACAACATAATGTAACGTTAGGGATCCTCGGTATTATAAAGCAAGTCCTGCAATTTGGCAAAGCGGCGCACATTTTGCTGGACACTGACTGCATCGGAGATGGTCATTATCAGATCGAAATCGAAGAACCCGACCATTGCAACGCACATTGTACTGCATTGTACGAACTTGTTGCTTTGCAGGTACATCTTTAATGCAATACTTTTCTAAAAAAAGAGACGTACTATACGATAACCAGTGTTTGCTGTCATCTAAATAATAATATAGATGATCATCTAGATAAAACTTTGGTGTTATTTTATCTTTATATAGATAATAAAAATATATATTATCTATATCTGCATCTTAGATGAAAAAAAAAGAATTATCTTTACTAAATTATGTAGAATAATTTTCAGATAATTTTAGTTTAGAATCATAGCACATAAAAATACTGAAATAGTAGAACTTAAGCAGTAAGCGATAAAAATTTATAAGTCAAAATATAAATACATGTAATTTTATATCTCTTTTATAATTTATATTTTTTTTATAACTATGTTTACATAAGCATTCTTAAAAATTATTATCTAAAAAATTATCTAGATGAATCGCTATATAATTTAATCTAGATATATTTAAAACAAAATCATCTTTATCTTATCTAAGATGAATTTACATATTTTTATCTCATCTTTATCTAGCTAATTTTAAAATCATAAAATCATCTAAGTATAACACTGATGATAACATGTTATTACAGCGTCACTATCACAGTGTAGTTCAGCAGCTTGCTAGAAACATAGCACATGTGGTGCCTGCGAGTGGTGAGGGTAGTTTGGCTATCGAAATTGCGAAATTGTGAGTACCAATTTTGTCTAACAATTTATATATGTAGAAATTCATGCAAAGCTTTATCATAAGCTATCGTGAAGAAGTTAGGTAAATTAGATTTTCTCTATGTTTGATTATTTTATTAATTTTAGAACACCGGAGGAGCTTTACACAGAGTATGATCCTGCAGGTGTAGCATTCAACCCTACCATACCTATTCCAGGGCAGGTTACTGTTAAAAAAGCATCGTCACATTATAGCATGAGTTCTAAACTTGAGGAGTATCTTAATATTGTTGATATCGACAATCTATTTAAGGACGGATATGTGGACTTTTACAAAGCTTGTAAGAGCAACTCATGAAATGAAATAAAAAATGTAAATATATAAGAAAAATAGCATTTCTGACTAAAATCTTGTCAAAAATATATATAAAAACTTTGATACGAAATCTTTTTTTCATAATTCATAAAAGCTAGTCTCATATATTTAATCCAAGTAATAATATTATAATAAATAGTAATTCCTTTTTAATATAAATATATAGAATAATTAAAATTATATATTATTTAATAATATTTGATGATATATTAAATGTATTTTATTATATATATATATATATATATATATATATATAATATATTTAATATTAACTATATTATATGCGTAATATATTTGTTGAGCCTTTCGAATTTGCCTCTCGCTTGCTCGACCAATCAGAAACAATCTTCGCACCTTTGCCCCGATTGGTCGATCAAACGTCACGTGAGTCACTCTACTAACAACAGATTTCCGAACGCAATCTCGCACGCGTTGAAGTTTTGACACTTTGACAAGTTTGACATGTTTTGATATTCTTCGCTAATTGTCATCGATAAATATCGAAAAAAACCTTCACCGAGGATGCTGTGCGAGAGGGATTACGCGCCTCTGAGCGCGGCGTGCGTCCGTTCCCTCAATGACAAGTTGTACGAGAAGCGGAAGCCAGCAGCCGTAGAGATAGAGAAGTAAGGTTAATTTAAGGTTATTCAGATGAAATATAACGCGCAATTAAGTGAATTGAATAATAAAAATTACTCGAATGCGCTTGAATTCGACAACTCCTTCATCCCGATCGTTCCCCCAGAATGGTGAAGGAGTTCGCCGCTCACAACAACACCGTGCAGATCAAGAGGTTGCTGAAGGTGCTCGGCCAGGACTTCGCCACCTCGCAGAACTCTCATACGCGTAAGGGCGGCCTGATCGGTCTCGCGGCGATCGCGGTCGGCCTCGGGAAGGACACGGGTCAGTACATAGAGGACCTGGTCCACCCGATCCTGGCCTGCTTCTCCGACGCCGACCTAAGGGTCAGGTACTACGCCTGTGAGAGTCTTTACAACGTGGTCAAAGTGGCGAGAGGTGCAGTGTTGCCCCAGTTCACTGACATCTTCGCCGCTCTCAGCAAATTAGCCTGCGACTCCGAGCAGAGCATCAAAAACGCCACCGAGCTACTCGATAGACTGATGAAGGTATTCATGTCAGCCCTATCAGTAGGTCTGTTCTCTTTGGCTCAACTGGCTGCATTAGTTTAGAGTTTCACTGTTTTATGATATAAAACGGAAATAGCTTTTTTTAATTTTAATAATATTTTATAATATATTTCATATATTTATAATATATTAAATATATTTTTTAATATATTATAATATTTTAATAAATCAAATATATTTATAATAATAGATTTGTATTCTTCGCTAGAGAGAATTTAAAAAATAATAAGGAAATTAATGATTAGTTCGACCATACTGGCTCTTATTAATAATTCGTCTTTATTAGATATGAAGTACACTACGTTTCGACCTTAAATTTAGGTCCTTTTCAAGTGTTAAAACAATTCTAATAAGCCACATTAAGATATAGAGATATAAATTATGATATGTTAAGCGCTGTGAACTTTAACATGTCGCTAAGACATTCTGTCAACTACTGATCATCAGTAATTGACAGAATGTCTTAGCGACATGTTAAAGTTCACAGCGCTTAACATATCATAATTTATATCTCTATATCTTAATGTGGCTTATTAGAATTGTTTTAACACTTGAAAAAGACCTAAATTTAAGGTTGAAACGTAGTGTACTTCATATCTAATAAAGACGGATATTTATAATATATTAAATATATTTTATAATATATATATATATATAATATATAATAAAATATAATAATATATAATTAAATATATGCAATTTAATATTAAATGTATGCATTATATTGGAAGAAACATTATAAAAAGATCTTATAAGAATGCAAAGAAATTTCTACATGCTTGTGTCCTTTTAGGATATCGTGACGGAGAGTGGCCTCTTCGATCTGGTCGGATTTATGCCTCTGCTACGAGAGCGCATCTATACGAAGAATCCATTTGGTAGGCAATTTGTGATATCGTGGATATCTGTGCTGGATGCGGTGCCTAATATGGACTTCATCATCTTTCCGCCGGAGATACTCGACGGATTGTTCAAAATATTGGAGGATCCGACGCCGGAGATCAAGAAAGTCACGGATACGGTTCTCGGTGAATTCTTACGTAGTATAAAAGCCAATCCCTCGCGAATGGATTTTCCAGCCATGATAAATATACTGATTACGCACGCTCAGAGTAACGATGAGCTGCTTCAATTGACCGCCATCACGTGGATAAAGGAGTTCGTACATTTGTCCGGTCCTCTCATGCTCCCGTACATATCCGGGATCCTCGTCGCGGTTTTGCCGTGCTTGGCCTACGATGGCGATACGCGGAAGAGTACTAAAGAAACAGCGATGCAAGTAAATGCGAATTTAATGAAATTGATAATTATGGAAAATACAGAGATTAGTAAGAAGGAGAAAGATAATGTATATTCTACAAAAGAGAAAAATGGTAAGTTGCAAGTTTAATCATGTCGTTTTAGTTACAATAGACCAAACAGCATATTCTGACGCAAAAATCATTTAAATTGCTTCAGAGTTTGAAAGAAAAAGGATTAAATGTTTATGAGAGTCTATGTTGTATGCAATGATGATAGAAAATTTTCTCTGTTCTGTTTTCAGAGATGCAAAATTCTTTGGCTGAAAGCTTAGATCTTCCCAGTGTTGTAGAAGTACTTACAAAGCATTTATTGTACCTGTCAGTTCAAACCAAGGTCGCGGTTTTAAAATGGATACATCATCTGTTTATAAATATTCCACATCAAATGTTTAATCATATCGAGGGCTTGTTTCCTATATTAATGAAATCTCTGAGCGACACTTCGGACGAGGTGGTGCAACAAACTCTAGTGGTAATGGCCGAGATTATCAGTTCGAAGTCTCCGGAGGCGGTGACGGATCCCGCAAAAGTGCAAAACAAGTATTTCACCAAATTTATAGTCAATCTATTGAGGCTCTTTTCGACCGACAGACATTTATTAGAAGAACGGGGTGCTTTTATTATAAGAGAGCTGTGCGTTCTTTTGAGTGCAGAAGATATATACAAGACACTGGCGAAGATTCTATTGGAAGAACAAAATTTAAGCTTTGCCTGTACGATGATACAAACTTTGAATGTTATCCTGTTAACCAGTTCCGAATTATTCGACTTGCGCAACAAACTTAAGCATTTAGATTCTCCAGTAAGTTTCTCATTTTGCCATTCAACTTCCTTGCAAGGCTTTATTGAATTGTTAAACATGAATTTTCGATTTTATATCACGGTTTAATGTCTTTTTTATGTAATTGATGATACATGAAACTTAATATAATTTTCTAGAATATATAATATTTTTAGGATAGCTGCGCGTTGTTCGAATGTCTGTATGTGTCCTGGTGTCACAATCCAGTGGCGACGGTGGCCCTGTGTCTTCTATCTCAGCACTACCGACATGCTTGCAATATCATTCGATCTTTGTATCCTTTAAACTATTCTCTTTCATTTGATCAATTTTTCATTCTGTCATGTCTCTTTTAAACCTTAACACAACATTTTTATGTATCAGCGAAAATATAGAAGTTACGGTGGAGTTCCTGACAGAAATAGACAAATTAGTGCAGCTAATAGAATCACCGATATTCACTTGTAAGTGTATGATGTCACCATAAAATGTTATAAAATATGTATATGTATATTATATTTTTTTTTTCTCGTTTAAGATCTGAGGTTGCAGCTATTGGAATGGGAGAAGAATGACGCTCTGATATACGCTTTGTACGGTTTGCTGATGATTCTACCGCAAAGCGAAGCTTACGCTACTTTACAACGTCGTTTAGCAGCGATACCCCCAGCTACGAGGCCGATAACTAATAAAAGTGAAAAGTCGCA
The DNA here is from genome assembly GCF_048542155.1 of Nylanderia fulva. Classification (NCBI taxonomy): domain Eukaryota; kingdom Metazoa; phylum Arthropoda; class Insecta; order Hymenoptera; family Formicidae; genus Nylanderia; species Nylanderia fulva. The sequence continues at coordinate 419,126 of NW_028190390.1, read as the reverse complement.
GGAGAAAACGGATGCTTATTGCCCGTTTGACTTCAGTGAACTATTGAAACATTTCCATACAGTTCAAGAGCAGCACAAGGAGCAAAAGCGCAAACAAAGACTGAACTCTTTAGTCGAGAGGAATACTAGTCACGTAGAAATGTGAATATTCGTACATACACAGCGTATAAAAAGGTACACTTAAAATAACTAAATTGAAAATTGATAATAAATTTAATAAGTCAAATTTTTTACTACATATGATGACGTAAATCTATTACATACTATCGCCTATGTTTGGCTTTGTTATAAAGACAATTATTATTTATTAAATTGTAATCGTTGAAAATAAATGATCGTATGTTGATCTTAAAATAAAATAATTTATTTGTTTGAAGGAATAATAAAATGCAAATCTCGTCTATATTTATCTTAGCAAATCTGTACAGCATTTCTATACATACATTTCAGATTCTGTCAATATATACTCTAATCTATACACTCTATAATTTTCAGTCTTCATCTCATAAATATATTGTCGGACGATTGATAGAGAAATGACAAAATTACACATATTAAAGCTCATATTGCGAATCGCCTATATCTTCCACTCTATCAATCACCGACAAATTGTCAAGCTGATCTATGAGCAGGCCATTTTCATAAAGAAGCATCGCAATTTGTTCTTGCGTATCACAGATATTGCGCCATTTCTTGGTACTCTCTTGCGCCGGGGCGTTCGTTTTCTCGATTGTCTTCAATTTTCCGGGCAGCCTGTCCAGCGACAACAAGAGATTCTCGTTGCGTTCTTTGCTCTCCTGCGACAAACGATAGGAGAAGGATTCCAACGCGTGCTCGTAAGCGTCTATATCCTTGTCTAGTATCTGAGTTTGCAGGAACACCGTCTGTGCCATTTTGTACCAATCGGCGACGCACTCTGATCGCTGCGTCATATCCGGTACACATTCCACCTCGAGAAGCGCTTTCAATCGACGTCCCGTTTCCGTGACCTGTATGTGACCGAGGAAGATTAGGCTTAGTTTCAATCATCGGAACAATTGCAAGAAATTATTCACGCAATTTCTCTCCTCTCCTTCGTCATTCGATAACACTCCGTGCAACGAATCAAGGAGGTTCAACGTAAACTTGTATACCTTTATGCGTTCAAGAACATGAAACTGTTCGTCGTTGTAAGTGAGACTACGAGTGGCCCTGTCCCTCAGCAAGTGCTGCCAGCCGTCTCTCAAGCGATCGACTAATGTCGCTGCCCTCTGGCTCGCTTTCGTCGTCCAAGGACACCACAAGCCACGAGTACTGTTATCCCATTCGCCGCGTAAACTGCCCTCCTTCACGTATCTGTAAAAATATTTAAACTAATTATATCTCCCTCGTTGTTGTCTTCTTCGTTCAACTTAGTTCAATCCATGAATCATTGGAATATTAGAATATAAAAGGAATGACCACAATTTTTCCAATGAAATTAAAATACAACTACTCTCTTTCTTGGCTGCGAAATCAGTTGAATTTACCTCTGATGAAGCTGCACTATCGCTGGAGTCAATTCGGTGGTGAGCTCTTTGTCCTTCGCATCCAACTCCTTCCTCCAATTTTTTACCTCCACCGCAGTTTGACCTCCGCCTCCGAATTTTCGAAAGACGTGTCTGGCAAAGGATTCACTCCTCTCGATCGCCAATATGGTGTCCTCCACCGCTTTCGTAAACTCCTTGGAATGGTGACACTTTTCCAGTACCCGGGTGAGTTCGGTGGACAAGAGTCCAGTGAACGTTTCTATGGCATCTCGCGACAGTTTACTGCACAGCGCCAATTTGTCGATCCTACGTTTACAGACGTGGCCCACGGAGCACGCGACCTTGGCCTGACTCGCGTCGTTCTCCACAGAGACGAGACTCGCAAAGACGGGGAACTTGGGCAGCTCGGTCTCGATCGGCAGCACGACGTTGTTGTTCTCCAGCGAGAAAAGCATCAACGGCTTGTCGTTGCTGGTGCTGGGATACCCCTTGCCCGGCGTGGACTCCTCGACGAGGCTTGTGAGTGGCGTCTCCCCGAGAAGAAGGATTTGCGCGTGAGGCATGATCTCGGTCTGATCCTGAATGTGTATCTGCAGAGCGATCAGTTTCTCCTCAGGGTGTAAAAAGACCTTGATCAGGCTGGCGCGGTGAACGTTGAATATGTGAACGGGTTTTCGGCAGAGCGTGTCCGTGACCTCGCTGAAAAATCGATCGAAGCTCCAGATCCTCTGCTGATCCACTTCGAGCAAAGCCGGCCAGCAACGGAGTCACTATCCTCTTCAGGCCAGCGCTCAGCTGACAGGTCGCCGGCAATTCCCTGCTCCACTCGATTGGCCCGTTTTCCGAAGTTTGTAAGCCAGAGATCACACCGGACGCCTTCTTCGTCGTGATGTAGAACATGGTCTCCTTGTTCCTACGTCCACCGAACGGCCTGAACGGCAGGTTTCCGGTCGCGACGTGGTAGAGGGTCACCCCTATGGACCATAGGTCTACGGTTGCGCCGAAAGTTTTACCCACAGGTTTCCGCAAGACCGCACGCTCGTACATGTCTGGATGCAAGTACTCCTCGGTGCCGTACAGAGAAACGAACTGCTGATCTTCCTGCAATTCTCGAGCGGCACCGAAATCGGTGAGCTTGTATATGGTACTACCATCATCAGCGATGAACTTCATTATGTTACCTGAAGAAGGAATACAAATTTAGGATATGAATGCTTTTACACATAAAGGATCAAATACATAAGATTTTTTGGCTTTGTGTTCATGTCATACATTGTAATCTTGTTGAACAGAAGGTGTAATAGCTTCAAAGCTAAATGTTGAATAGTTACTGAGTTACAGCCAGTTAAACAACTTGTAGAGCCCAATTTTTTCGAAATTTGACTAGCTGTAAATCAGTAACTGTCTGTTATTTAGCTTTGAACATATTACATTTTCTGTTCAGCAGATCATAAGTTCCAACATATGAGAAAACCAGCTGATCTTATCAAAATTTAAACAATTAGTACGGGATTTCTGAATATATAAAATGGCTGTAAATCAGTAACCATCTGTTATTTAATTTAAACCTATTACATTTTCTGTTCAGTGGATCATAAACTGCAACATGTGAGAAAATCAGCTGATTTTATCAAGATTTATATAATTAGCACACAGTTTCTGAATATATAAAATGGCTGTAATCAGTAACTGTCTGTTATTTAACTTTGAACCTATTACATTTTCTGTTCAGCAGATCATAAGCTACATGTGAGAAAACCAGCTGATCTTATCAAGATTTATATGATTAATACAGAATTTCTAAATATATAAAATTCCAGATAAAATTGAAATCCTGGTAAAATCAGCTGATTTTCTCACACGTTGCAACTTAAGCTGAACTGACAATCTGAAAGTCAAAATCCAACATATTTGGCACAGGATCCTTCAGTTTCTTCTCCCTCACCTGGCTTCAGGTCTCGGTGAACCAGATTATTGTCACGTAGATGCTTCATGCCAGCTGACAGGTGTTCTAATACCAGCAGAAATTCGCTCTCCGCGAGGCCATACGTGTTCTCAGGATCGTCCAGGATATTAAAGAGACTACCCCCGGTGCAGAGCTCCATGACGATGACCTTACCCCTGCCATCCTGCTCCTCCTCGATTGCCAGCAGCTTGACGATGTTCTCATGTTTCACCTTCTTGAGAACCTCGAACTCCCTCACCTGCACGTCGTGCGGCCGCATGTGACTAAGCTGATTGAAGGTCTTCACTGCGACCGGTTCCCCATTGTTCTTGTTGACGCCCTGGAAAACCGCGCCAGTCGCACCTTTGCCGAGGACGCTGGTGGTGCACCAGACGTAGTTGGCGGAGCCACGAAGAAAGGACATGTCGTTCGCACTCCTTTCCTGGTCATCAACGAACGGATCTCCCTTGATCCCGAGTTCTCGAGATCAATATCCTATATACATGCTCGATATGACGTCACGTGGATTTGACAGGTGGATTTGACAGCTCCGGAAAATTTTTTTTTTTAAATCAAGCTTTACGTACAATTTTACATCTCACTCTCTGAAGGATCTACGATACTCTAACTGTACTTTCTATGATTGTACAATCGCGATTTCTTTTCTCTTTCCTCCTCCAATCCAGGAAAGAAGGATACACGCTTCTTTCATCGTGCAATTAAGATTCTGACGTCAGTCTGTCGAGCTACATTTCGCCGCACTTTCTGCATTTAAGAGGCAGACAGCTTTATCGGATCTGATATCAAGTGTCGAAGGAGGAAGGAGAAAGAAAACGAAGTCTAGAAAGCGTGACAGATCAAACGCACCACTGTCATGATTCTGATTAATTTTGATTACGTAGGGTCAGATGAAGTTAGGATGTTTGCGGAACTTGAAACTTTCTGTCAAATCGATCCCTACATTATCGACGATCGGTAAAATCGTTCGCTTGATAAAAGTATCGACGATTGGTATCATTTCACACATAAAAATTCGTGAAAATAATAAACAAAATTTAATATAACCTAAATAAAGTGCATGACGTATGTACACACATCTCTCAATTTTATAATACTTATATTATACATTCTTCTATTTTTATTTATATTTATATTATATATTATTGATTTATTTATCATATTATATATTTTTTATGCATACGAACAATGCATGCAAATATATGTACATATTTTTTATTATTTCCTCGAAATCGGTCATCAATCAATTCACGTAATGAATTTTTCCTAGAATTTTTTCTCGAGTTTTCCGCTTCTGTAAAATATATAATTAAGACATTCGATTACAGGCGCATCGTCTGCCTCTGCAACTTCCGCCTTTGCTCCTCATCATCTTCAAAGCGATGCAACATACAGAAGCCAAGAGAGCCGCAAACGGACGATAACCCGCGCCTCGACATCATATCTGCGGGTTATCGCAATTACGAGAACTGTTGAATCATTGGAAAGTTTAGAATAATAACATATTCGCAACGAAATCCATCGTACGCCTCAAGTACGATTATCAAACACAATAATAATTCCAAGGATGCCGGAGGATATATCTTTTATTATATCTTCTTCTGTGGAGAAGCCCAGGTAGCAAGCTGACGTCATATTAAACGTCAAAATGACGTCAGCTTGTTACCTGGGAGGTTTATCCTCATATATATGTACTCTCTCCGAATAAGCAGATAATTGATTACACAATGATGATTATCAAGATTCATCAGACATCTCAAATCGTGGTGAGATATTTTTTTTAATAAATAAATTTAATAAATAAATTTTTTAATAAATAAATAAAATAAAAAAAAATACGCATTCCGTAGATTCTCTCTGAGATGTATTTATTTATTTCTTAGTGGCCTTTTTGACAGGTCGTCTCCAAGGGCCACCGTTTTTGGAGGAAAGCTGGAACCGACTTTGCAGCATCAGGAAAAGTAGGGGATTAAAAATGAAAAAAAAAGAAAAATTGCGAAAGACGTAAGACGAGTCCTCGAGCGTCGACAAACAATTCCAGGAAAGATCAATTGCAGCCTACGACGATGTAAAAAAGGATACTGCGACGAGTGTCGCACGGTCAACGCGACGCAGTTCTGCTCTCTCGCGATTGAATCCCTCTCCTTCCTCCTTCGCGCGAATCCAAGGGGTTAATAAATAAGAGTAGCCGGTACGAATGTCGCGCTTCCAGTCGTCCCGCGGCCTCTCAGTCAGCTGTTGTTCCTCTGGTGACGCGAAAAAAGAAGAAGAAGAAGAAGAAGAAGAGGAGGAACTCGGAGAGTGCGTTAATATGCTCGCGGCGATCAGCTGAGGATCTGATTTTTTTTTCGAAATCGCACGAGAGAGCACAAGCGCTCATCATCATCCACTAGGACGATGGAGAAGCTAATTGTACTCTCGTGCCTGTTCTACGTGTGTCTCATCCGGTTCTGCGAAGGCGCCGGTTCCGCGAATGCTAATCGGTAAAGGGATATTTTATTGTATTTTTATTTATTTTTTTTTTTTTTAATTTTCTCTCGGTTATCGCGATACATCCGAGAGAAATGTTCCTCCCTCTCTGCTTATCGCGACGACCGAAGAGAGGAAGCACTTACAATGCGCGCTAATTCGATAACAGCGTCAATTTTTCAGCACGATAAACTCAAGTGTACGAATAAGCTATTAAGATGATGATGGAGGAGGATCTCTTCAGAAGAAAGTGTCTTTTCTAGGAGGAATTATTTTTTCTCGACCGCTCCAAAATTTCTCCAAACTTATAAGATGTTTTATTATGCTTCTTCTTTAATGAAAGTTGTTTTTCCTCAGAGGATACGTCTTCACCGCGCCGAAGAGATTCCTGGCCGGCGAAACCGAGAGCGGCTGCTTGTCGCTGCACAACCTCGAACCGCCGGCTCATGTCCTCCTGGAGCTGCTGTCTCCATCACCGTCATCATCGCCATCGTCGTCGTCGTCTTCGGGTACAAGCGGCGAGGATGAGGTGCTAGCCAGAACGAGCGGCGTCGTCGAAACAGGCAAGTGTGTTTCTCCTCCTCAAGCAAAATTTCAAGATTTTCTTAGAGAGGATAAATAAAAAAAAGAATCATCTTTCTCTATAAATAAAACAATTTTTTTAATCGATTAATTTTTTTTATGCCTTGCCACGTCGTTTTCAGATTTATATATCCTTACTTTCTTTTATCGCGCACGCGACTTATAATTGTTGAAAGTACCCCGAGCTATTCAGGAACTGAAGGATCTATTGAGGAATTAAATAAAGCGAGACAGCTGAAGAGGAAACGCTGTATATTGTTAGAAGAGGAGATTTCCGGAAGTATGGAAAGGACGACAAATTGGCATCTCTCTCTCTCTCTCTCTCTCGATCGATCGATCGAGAATCCCAGCTATGCTTCTGGACCATCGGGTCCCGGTCTTTCCTCCTTCTTCCCTCTTCGCGGCTCGAGAGATCGGACGCTTTAAACAAATCATAAATTGAAATTGTCGCCGCTTCCTGCGGGGGAGCTAAATGAGAGCCTCTCTCTCTCTTCGAAAGGGAAATAACTAATCGCCCGGAATCACACATGGGAAACCCATCTGCATTGTTATGCACGGGATGAACAACAAGCTTATATACCAGAGAGAGTTTCGAGTTTATTTTATTTATTTATATTTTTTCTCGCGTTTTTTCCGAATGAGTCTCTGAAAATGCGTAAACAAGAAGATGCAAGGAATCATATATTATTAGATTAATTATATAAATTATATTATTATCTTAAATAATATAGAGTGGTTTCTCCATAGATAAAGATTGAGGTTTTATTCTTTGTCGAAAGATATGCATTTTTCTTCAACAAAATTGTTGGAAATGTATTGTTTTCGAGATACATAACTTATTGGATGATACGTTAATTCGTTTGTAGGACTGGAAACATGTCTGGAACTGGCGGTACCCTACACGAGATACTTCAACGGACGATTGCGATTGAAGATAAAATTCGACAAGTATCCCGATTATGTCGTGGAAACGGAGAAGAAGGTTTACATCGAGCACGATTCCATCATCTCGTTCGTAGAGACGGACAAGCCGGTCTACAAACCCGGACAAGATGTAAACATTAGAATTCTCATGCTCAAGCACGATCTGAAGCCGTGGAAGAAAACGGTTCGTCACTCCCCATTCATAAATAATATTAATAATATCAAAATTAATAAATAATTATCTTTTCGCGTATAATAGTAGGATATTAAAAAAATTCGTATATAATATATAATGACTGATGGCGAAATAATAGAAGCTGGAAAGAAAAGCTGTCTGCCACTTAATAACATGTTTGTGTTTGCAGGTACCAAAAGTATGGATCGAAAATCCATCCGAGGTGCGAGTAGCGCAATGGACCAACGTCAGCACCGAGAACGGGATGGCACAATTAAAGTTTGCTCTCTCTCCGGAACCAAACCCGGTAAAGCGAGGAGATTGAACAAGCGAGAGGGAGACAGGGATAGATTCTAAGGGCTACTTTTCGTGTGTCACAGGGTACCTGGAAAATTAAAGTAGAAAAGACAAGATCGCAGCCGCAATTGATCCACACGACTGTATTCGAGGTGAAGAAGTACGTGCTCCCTAGATTCCAGGTGACCGTGACCTCACCGGGGTACATCCTCGCAGACGCGGAAAACGTTACGTGGAACATATGCGCGAAGTGAGTGCTAGTTATAATAAAACGAATCTAGGCTGTACTTGGAGAATCAACAAAGTCACGTCTCGTTTTCGTTGCGATGTTACAGATACAGTTATGGCAAACCGGTGAAGGGTAGACTGCTCTTAAAAGCGACGCCTGAAATACCTATGTGGAGACGAAAACCCAATCTCCCAGAAATACATTATGAAACAGAGGTCAGAAGCTGTTCTCTCATTATTGGTCGACTAACGTTAATGTTTTGTTTCTCCCGTAGCCTGATAACGATTAGATATGGAGTCATATTTATAGAAATTAAATATGAAATATTAAAAATATTGTATACTATAAACAGATTTGATATTTCGCGACGAGTTTACAATTAGTTGATCATTACAGCTGGACTCGCCGGACAGTTGCACTGAATTTGTACTATCGGGCGCGGTCCTCGGGCTGGCTCAATGGAAAGTGGCGCCGAATAACATCATTCTCATAGCCAACTTTACCGAGACTGGTACCGGGATAGTGGAGACGACGATCAGTCGGACCGTGGTTGTGCATCAGGCCTTGAAGCTGGAATTTCTGCCGTACACTCCCAAGTTCTTCACGTTGGGTTTACCATATCATGGAAAGGTGAACGTCCCAAGTAATCAAGATCTGCACGAAAGTTTAAGAATATAACTTTTCATCTTACAATGGACTACGAAATCGCTAGACAAAGATTAATCTCGTCTGCTCAGTTTATCTTTTTCACTCCACATTGGAAGGAAAAAGATAAGCCAGTTCAGCTGAAAAGAACAGACTTTCAGTGTTGATCCTTGCTTTAGTAGTTCAAACGCATTCTTCATTTAAGTGCACACTTTTGTTACACAGTTACGGGTCTCGCGGCATGACAACACCCCAGCACCACATGAGAAGATTCAGCTCTGCGTGCGAGTGCGCGGTGAGGACGACTGGCTCCGCGTCGTAGTCGAATGCCGCAACTTCACGTCCTCGTCCGACGGCTTCGTCGACTTCGTCGTGCCGCCCCCGCACAGAAACATCGTCTTGCTGAATTTTGTCGCGACCGGTGTCGACTATCCCACGAAATACTATTCGCCGGACACGCGTTGGCGAGTGCGTATATAAAATGTGTCATTTTTCTTTTCAATAACATTTGTAAAGGATTTACTTCAAGAATAGATCAAGACACACTTATATAATTTTGGAATAATTATATCAGGCATGAAAGAAGCCGCGTATGCTTATGCTCTATTGTAAATTAGGTCTTCATGGATCAACCATCAGCACATATCGTCGTGAATCCTTGGTACTCGCCGTCGGAAAGCTACCTGGCGGTGGCCCGAGGCTATCAACCGATCATCTGCGGCGAGAAGTATTCGTTCAACGTTATGTATACCGTGCCGGCGAAAAGTAAAGCCAACGAGTCCATATCTTTCCACTACTCGATCAATTCCAAAGGCGACTTATTGATATACGGCCACGTGAAACATCGGCCGACCAGAGACACGGTCCTGAATTACTCGGAATTCCGGAACTTATTCGGCGCTGTCGAGACACCGGGAAATAAGACCAATCAGGGCACCATCGTTCACAGGTAATTTTTCATGAGATGAAGTACTAGATCTGTTCTTTTCGATTGAACTTTCTTCCCAATATGGAGTAAAAAAGAGCAACTCTGAACTGGGACAACCAGTTTAGCTGAAAAAACAGACCCATCATTCTAAGAATACATTTTCCACGTTTTGAACTGTCTTGTAGATGAAATTATATACTCTTTAATGAACAGATATTGCAACAGCATTCTTTTGTCTTTCAAGATTCCCTCTCAGCGTCAAGATCACCCCATCCATGGCGCCTGTCTCTGAACTGTTGCTCTACTACGTTCGTCCGGACGGCGAGATTGTCGCTACGACATACTCCATTAAGGTGGGACACTGCTTCGAAAATAAGGTGAAATCTGCCTGGCACACTGACGCTCAAACCCCAGGAACGGACACCCAGTATCACGTGGAGGCCTGCCCCCTGGTCTCTCTGCGCTATCTCGGCGGTTGACAAGTCAACTCGCTTCTTAGCAGGATCCAAATCGAACTTGATCGACTCTGATCAGATCTTCGAGCAGCTGAAGAGATTCTACATCGAGCCAGAACTGCGTCCTATCTGGCAGTGGACTCAATGCAAAGGTATACAATCAAGATGTCATGTGTTGAGTCAATTATTCAACGAAATAAAACTCGAGATTTTTCTCTCTCTCTATGTAGTTTATAATTGTAAAATAAAAAGATCAATTTCAGTTAATATAAAGTTATCACGTGAAGTGGAATGATTAGTTTGATTAATTAAACTCGTTAAATATTTCATAGTGACAACGCAACAAGAGACGAATACCGAGGAAGTCGATCATCTACCGATGCCTGCTCTGGAACCCCGATGGGATTTTCTCTCCCCTCCCGTGTGGCGTAGAAAGAAGAGGAATACAATGATATCGTACAGCGGACTCACGAATTATGTAGACGCTACACAAGCGTTTGACGTAAGCATATATATATATATATATATATATATATAATTTAATTATAATTAAATCATAATTATGATTGTGCGAAGAAAATATAAATGTTCATCTTTCCTGGATTTCAGGATTTCGGAGCTATCGTGATGAGCGACCTAATACTCGAGACACGGCCTTGTCCTCAACTTGACAGGGATAGATTCAGAACTTCCGGGCCATTCACCAACGTTTTCCGATCAGCCTCGGTTCTGGAATCGGAAACCGGTGTGTGTGTCCTTCAAATCACATTATAGAGAAGAAATATAGAGTTTCGCGTCTTCTTCTTTAAATTATATTTAAATATAATTATTCAAAATAAATTATTGCCAGTCTGGTCGACTTTAAAATTGGAGGAGAGATTTTCTTTAAATATAATATTAAATATAAATTAATATACTAATATTTAATTTAAAATATTTTAATTGATATCAAATATAACATTTTAATTAAATATAATTACATTAAATTAATATATATATTATAATAAATTAACACACTGATATACTATTATCTTCATAGGAATGTTTAAAGTGGCCGCGAAGACTTTACCCATGGCGTATCCATTATTAAACGTAGGCCCCGAACAGGCATATGTGGATCAAGTACCCGATCAGCCTGCGACTCTTAGATCTTACTTTCCCGAAACGTGGCTGTGGGATTTGGTGCACACTGAGTGCGTATCAAAGGTTTTCAACTTCATATATCTTGATATATACAAATATCGACTGAACATTCCCTTTTTTTTACAGAAAAGAGGGCAAAGCGACTCTGACCCGTACTCTGCCTCACACCATCACCGATTGGGTCGGGTACACTACGTGTATCTCATCAACACACGGCCTCGGGATAGCACCGCCGACTACCATCACGGGATTTCAACCGTTCTTCCTCGATTACAGCTTACCCTACAGCGTGAAACGTGGAGAAATGCTGCACATGAAAGTGTCCTTGTTTAATTACATGCAACACAGTTTACCGGTAATTTTTATATTCATCAATATAATACGTAATGGGTTGAATAGACATTATATAGGATGTCCCATAGGAAATTGCTGAAACTAATCAGCTGTTATTTTTTAATGCACGCAATTATTGAGAAAACAAATATTGTGTTGAAAAGAAGAAAGTACGCAGTTTTTAATAGATATAAATAAAATGTTTGCATACTAGTTTATTTTATTGATAAGAAGTAATGAAAAAAGTGACAGCTGATTAGTTTCAGTAATTTCCTATGGGACATCCTGTACAACAAACTGATTAATCAATATTATGATTGATGAAATGATACGATTGAATTTTGCAGGTGAAGATCAAGTTGGAAGACGCAACCGGACTCGATTTACATCTGTCGCACGCGGTTGCTTCTTTCTGCGTGAAACCGAGAGACAGCGTGGTGCACGAATATATTCTCAGACCGCGAGTTCTCGGCGACGTTAACATCACGGTTTCTGCTTCCGTGGACTCGGATTACGCCGAACCGTGTGGTCCGGAAGTACTTCTGTATACACGGTAAATAGATAATTTCGCTGTTTGCATTTAATTAATATTTAATCTGCAAGTACATATGTAATTATATACAGATGAATAACTGCAAGTGCAGAAAAAAGTATTTATATAATTTTTTAATGTTTCATTCAAATACAAAAATGTAAATTTGACAAAATGAAACTTTGGATCATTTGAACATTAAAAAAAATATTTTAATGAAACAAGATTTGTCTGTCAAATCATATTTAATTTATTTAACAATTGTACATTTTTTCAGAGACGTGATTGTAAAGCCAATTCTCGTGTTACCGGAAGGCTTCCCCGTCGAGACAACCAAATCAGCATTCATCTGTCCGAAAGATTTCAGTGACGACTCCACCATTACTTGGAATCTCGATTTACCCGATGATTTGGTGCCCGAAAGCGCAAGAGGATACGTGTCTATAATAGGAGATATCTTGGGTCCAGCCCTCGAGAATCTGGATAATCTTGTTCGTTTGCCGATGGGCTGCGGTGAGCAAAATATGATCCTCTTCGTTCCCAACATTCATGTGATCGGCTACCTGGATGCAACCGGGGTCGAGAATCCAGAGCTGAGAGCGAAGGCGATTAGGAATATGGAGAAAGGTACAATTCTCTATTTTTATCTGTTTTAATTAATTAAATAAAATGATTATTGATGATCTGTTCTTATAATAATATAAAATAATTGTTGATGTCTGTTCTTATAATTAAATAAAAGGATTATACATTAATCAAGTTGTTGATTTCACGATACAGGGTATCAGCGCGAGTTGATATACAGACACCCGGATGGTTCCTACTCGGCGTTCGGTCCAAGACCAGATCGTTCCTCGGAGGACGGTAGTTCGATTTGGCTCACCGCGTTCGTGATAAAGTCCTTCGCTCAGGCAAAGAGTATAATTCACATCGACGAACGAGATCTAAAAATTTCCGTAAAGTGGATGCTGAAAAAGCAATTGGAGAACGGGTGCTTCCCCGTCATCGGCCGAGTATTCCACAAGGATATGAAGGTAACGAAGACTCCTTTTTTATTCTTTCGCGTTCAAAAAACGGGGAGCACTTAAATCAAACTCGGAAATGCGTTCTTAGGGCGGTTTGCAAGACGACGACAGTTCTTCCTCGATCTTGACGGCGTACATCCTGATCTCTCTCTTGGAATCCGGCGTACCTTTAACAGACACGCTCGTCAACAACGCGCTACACTGTATAGAGAAAGGGACGGAGAACGGCAGCGGGACGTTGTATATGGCAGCTTTGTCCACATACGCTTTGACGTTGTTGGAACATCCGAAAGCGAACAGCAGCATGAAGTTGCTGATGGAACGAGCGACCCGGAACAATGTATGAGAAAGTTAACTTTATATGATAAAACGGGTTTAGTTGAAGTACTCGAATTACAATAAAGGAGGATGTTAAAAAAGGCCGATTTCCTGACTGTCGATGGAACCTAAAATTCGAATTCCATATCTATGAACTATATAAGATGCAAAAATGATGGTCTTTTTTCCTAGAGACCTGAACTAGAGACCTTTCCTAGAGAACTAAAATCGATGACATGGATGAATTTTCAATCAAACCAAGTTCTGGGTAAACACTTATCAAATAGTTTTTGAGATTAATAATATTTTAATATCGGGATTGCAAAATTCAAAATTGCGGATCCAATATGGTGGATCAGTATTGAGAGATGCCAGGATGTAGTTACTTCCGAAAAAAAGATCTGATTCCACATACATTATGTTTTTTAGTTTGTTTATTTGTTTGTTAAATATTTTTGTTTCTCAATTGATTGCTTACAATTACTTACGTTTCATTGTTGAATAGAATTCTTTAGTTCTAACATAGAGAATATTAATAGTTCTCATATTTTTTATGTTAGAACTAAAGAATTTTATTCAACAATGAAACAAAAATATTTAAATAAAAAAACTAAAAAACATAATATATTTGAATATAGAATCAGATCTTTTATTCGGAAGTAACTATATCCTCGAATCTAGTTTCTCTCAATACTGATCTACCATATTGGATCCGCAATCTTAAATTTTGCGATCCCAATATTAAAACATTATTGATCTGGAAAACTATTTGATAAGTGCTTATACAGAACTTAGTTTGATTGAAAATTCATCCATGTCATCGATTTTATAGTTGTCTTCAGATCGATCGAATGACTCTATTTTCAATAGTTTTGATAGATTTTCAATACTTTCCCCAGGTCTCTAGGAAAAAAGACCATTATTTTTACATCTTATATGGTTCATAGATACCCATGGAACTTGAATTTTAGGTTCCATCGATAGTCGGGAAATCAGCTTTTTTAACATCCTCCTTTCACTTTGCCAGGATCTCCTTTGGTGGGAGGACAAACCCTCATTAGGATTGAGCATCGAAATGACGGCGTACGCCGTGCTATCGTTGGTGAAGTTAGGCGGCGAGACGAACATGGTCGAGGCGCTGAAGGCGGTTCGCTGGATGTCGAAGCAACGAAACGCGGAGGGTGGTTTCACGTCCACGCAGGACACTGTTCTCGGTCTAGAGGCGCTCACCAAGTACGCCGCCGCGATGTCGAACAACAACACCGATCTCTCGATGCTGGTGACCGCCAACGAAGTGGACCAGCTGTACAGAATGCATAACGACAATCGTATGGTCCTCACCCAAATTCGGCTGCCCGTCATACCCACGATAGTCGAGATCTTCGCTGAGGGCGAAGGCTGCGTCTTAGTACAGGTATAGCTTTACATTTCTGCGATGAGTTAGGTCGTGCATTAGAAATTGGTAAGGACCTCAAATATATAAATTTTTGGCCTTCGGTGGAATTGGCTGGTTTCTTTTTAGCTTATGTTCTGCTGAACAAAAGATGTAATAGTCTCGAAGCTAAATATTGAATAGTTGTTGAGTTATAATAGTATCATACAGAGTTCTTTATATAAACTATAGAAAATGTAATAATCTTCTTAGAAATGCATAGTCTGGTAACAATATTAAACCCCGTTTTAGAGCAATTTAAAGTACAACGTTGGGAGTGCGACCGGTTCTGAAGCCTTCGATCTCTCGGTCAGTGCAGCTTCCGCGACGTGGGTGGACGAATGCTCGATGCAGAAGATTACCATCTGCACGCGATACAAAATGGCAGATGGGGAAAGTAACATGGCAGTATTGGAGATCGGTATGATAAGCGGATACGTCCCGGATCGCACGAGTCTTCATTCTCTCTTAGAGGATCCAGCCACAAGTAAGCGCAAGAAGATATATCAATCTCGAAATAACATCGTAATCTTTTTCGTGAAAGCTGACTCTGAACCGGTCACAGAATTCAAGAAGAGAAGCTCATTAAATGTAGAACTCTATATTATATAAAAGAAAATATTTAGAGTGACAATTGTACATAATTATCATGATCGACATTATGATATATTAAAATGAAGTCTATATGTGACTTTTTTGCAGAGGTGAAGCGTTTTGAGGAGGATCGCGATATCGTCACCATTTATTTCGACAAGCTGATTAATCAGAAGACCTGTATAACGTTTATGGTGACCAGGGAAAATGTTGTCGACCGACTCGAGCCGGCAAATGTGAAACTTTACGATTACTACCAACAGGAATTAACGATATCTAGCGTAAGAATTTATATATTCAAGTATATTGCTTCATAATCGTTAAATGTATGACAGATTGCTAAACTTCATATTTTATTTCTTCTCCTCAGAATTACAGCTTCGCGCAAACCTGCAGCAGTGCCATTCCTAGCGAAGAAGTGGAGGTTCCCAATCCGATACCAGTGGAGGTGGAGCATCTGGATAAGGATATCGCCAAGAAAAAGGACGAGACGATCGAGAAAGCAGCCGAAATGCCGGACGTTCAAAACGGAACTGAGCAGATAGGTATAATTTTTGATTAAATAAAATATCTTAATTAATTTTGGTGTGAGAAATCAATCCGCCAGTCTAAAATAAACCAAATTTAAGTATGTAATATTCAAACTTACTGACGAGACGTCTTTTAAGACACAAGGTTTAATTTTATATATTTTTATATTAGTGATATGTTGTAAGTTTTTTTCATTGCTGTACTATTATGTCATCTCAAAGATTATTTCATTTGAAAATGACCTAAACCACAGGTCGAAACGTCATGATATTTTAATTTTAATAAAGGAATTATTGTCCAGTATTGGTCGTTTTTTGAATATTACATACTTAAATTAGATATAATTTTTATTCAGATACAACAAGAGAACGCAATAATACAAAATTCTTTTACCTAAATAAATTAATAAATTATTTATACCCACGACTCTGTTTTGTAGTGCCGCGAGGGGAAATTGGAAGCGGTCAAACGCCAGATGACCCGGATATCAATCTGAATCCTGTGTTCGACAGACTCGGGCCGCCTGATGTAGATCTCGAGAACATGGAGTCCATCAACGGACAGAACCAAGACCCGCTTGGAAACCCGCTCTTCGTTGTGGTCGACCACGAATTGGAGACTCCTGACGGTATCGAAGGACCCGTGCCGGTTTCCGTGAAACCCGATTTCGCGAATTTCGACGACAACCCGCTGTCGAATGTGACTAATCAATATGCCGAGAAAATAGAGGAATCGACCGAAGTGTTGGACGAGTTGCGTACGTAAATTTGAAACACTAATTAAACTATGCCATACAGCACAACAAGATTGCAGCAGCATTGTGGCAACATTTTATTGCAATATTACAACATTGCATAAACATTGTGAAATGTTGCAGCAACGGTAAAATGTCCGCTTTCAGAAACATTGTTCTATAACATTGCAGCAATAATGCAATAAAATATATATGTAATATTATTATTGAATTATTGGAAATGTGCCAAATACATGATCGGACTGAATGTTCTGTACCTAATATTTTTTGCGTGAATTTTATTTTTATAATATTTCTGAAATGTTGTTGCAACATTGTTTAAACTATATTGCAAATTCATGCCTATATAATACAATATTTCTGCAATATTACTATGCAATGTACAATATTGCAATGTTGTTGCAATATTACTGCAAACTTGTGTGCTATATGGGTGAGAACTGTTAGCCTTCTCCAAGAAATCCGAAATTCGTAATATGTGGTAGCTCATTTCTGGTTTAATCTACTTCTCGACATGTCTTCACTCTGGAAAATTATTTTATTTCTAAACTATCTATCAGTCTTTTCGTCATCAATATGTATGAATGATATCGAATCAATTTTTTTTTAATTTCAGCAAATTTTATGAAACTTAATACGAGCAATATAAATGACTGCCCCATATGCGCCGATGAATTGCCATCGAACATCACCGAGATCTACTGCTCGTCTAAAACCGTCGTGAAAGGGGCGATTAGACGATTACGAAAAGTGAGACTTCTGTTAAACATCCCACCCTTCGAGAAAGAGGCCAAACGCTTGCGTGCGACACTCCTGTTTCTCGTGAGCCCCAATTGTTCCTGTTCGCCTTTACATAATCGTAAGTAATCGAGACTGAATAATACAATTAATTCAGAACAAAACTGCACTATTGAGATTTCATACAATTATATAATACAATTAATTCAGAGAATGAAACTATACTATTATTATATAAATAATAAATATCAGTATTATTAAAGTCGTACGATTATTATAATAATGCCACGTATATTTTAGCCGGAAGTTTAGCACTGCTGATGAGTCCCAACGTCGGAGACTTCATTGATCCGATGTATTCGTATGTTTACGAGAAACGCGCGATCGTTGCACATAAGAGGATTTCGATATATGGATTACCACCAAACAGTGGCATCCCGAAGGAGTTGATACACGCTCGAGAGATGTGCGGTGCTCAAAACGATACTATGTCTCTTGATCCTCCTACAGCTGACTGATTTTGACAAGAATCTAATTTTTGCGTGCTAACAAAAGTTCAAATTCATAATTTAATTGTTTCGAGATAATGTATAAAAAGAATCGAAAATGCATGCATATTTGTATTAAAATTCAAATTTTTTGCGAAACAACTTGAATTGACAAAACAATTTTTCATTACAAATAATTTCGGGACACCTTGTATATAATTCAGAGGCAGTTTTTTTTTACACAGGGATGCTATTCTGTACGCGATTATCGAACAAATAGCCATGTACAGAATAGCGGAACCCTCTACAAACATCTCTACATTACAAACTTTATGTTAAGATACGGAATATATGATAAGTTAATTGTAAGAGTATCTGATAAAGTAAAGCGTTTTTATACAGCCAATTTTTACAATGAAAGTCATTAATATAATTCATAATTATGAATAATTAATGAGATAAATCAATTGTAAATAAAATACAGCGATTAAATGACATAATAATTGGGTAATTTATTATATTTGTAAAAATAACTTGCGTGCTTCTCTACTTTTTTGATTTCAACATTTCAAGATAAAAAAATAAAGAAATAAACATATACATAAGAGAGATGAGAGCATCTTGAGTTTCGGGCGAATGTGTTGCATCTTTATTTATTTTTGATTGTGTTATAATTAAATTATTGAAAATTAATAATCATCTCGAGTCGAGTTTTCGCTACATTAAATAGTGTTTCATTACAGTGTGTGTTTATAATTTTTTTATTTAATACGAGACTAATCTGTGATGATATATTATCAATTTGACATTCGAATTTTCGCAAAAAGGACGAATGTTATATTAAATGTCAAATGAATAAATTTTCTCTGGAAGTATTATTATTTATTCACGCTGTGTATACAGTTAAATGCTTCTTGAAATAAATAAACATATACATATACATACATATATATATATACATATATACATACTCAGATAGCCAGAGTAATTATATAGTATTATTTTGACATCAAAATGACATAATTTGACGTCAAAATACACATCATTTTAACGTCAAAATGACTACTTTTGCTATCTGGGCACACACATATGTATATATGTAAATGCTATTGCTCGCTATACACTATTCATTGCGCCGGTTCGCTACAATACCATTGAAAACTTAACACTATGCGAGGAATGAAAGGAGATGAATGTAATTGGCAGTAATAATCGGTATTCGCCGTGTATCACGCGCTAGATGAGTGATGAATGTATGATTTCGATTTGCACGTCCGGGCAGTGTACGATTGGCGACAATATATAACGCAAATAAGATAGTATATATTATATAAGTTATGTAAAAAAAAAAGAAAAAAAATTATCTAACAACGACGTCTAATTGCTCGAAAACATTTTCGGAGCGCTTTGAATTAATAAGCAAGAGAGAGATAATTCTCCCGTCGTCAAGAATGTAGCTTGCAAGCGACGACGACAACTTGTGTGTAAATATAATCATCTTCGCGACATATATGCTTATTAACATTTATCGACATTGAAAGAGAGATGTCGTATAATGTATATCATTTTTAGTATATATATATTTATATATATATATATATACCACAATTCTCTCTCACAACCGAGAATAAGATCTCGATAGCAAAAAGTACACTACTGGAGAGAATCGGCCATCGAGCTCGGTTGAAAACGCGTCGCAGCAACCTCTCGAGAAACTGTAGAAATTATAGCAAAATAGAGAAACCTTCTCTCATATAAAACTCAAAACAAAACACACGTAAGAAAAAGAGAATATTTGTAAACCGATATGTGTGTGTATCGACGAGACTTGGCGTCTCGAATACACAAGCTCGATATTAAATTATGTATGATTTTCGCGAGATCCCACAGTGAAGATCCCAAATTACATATTCAATTACAGACTAAGCGAGACAATGGAGCATCAAGAGAGATAGAGAGTCGGTCTTCGTGTCAAGCAGAAAAAATAGACAACTATAAGACACAAGTTGTACTGGAGTATTGTCGTTGTATCGATATGGATCTTGTCGAGACACAATTCCCTCAATCAAATCAGTTTTTCCTTTTCTCATAAATATTGATATTACGTTATAAAAATCTCTTTCCACGCTGCGTTCTTTTTCACATATGCTATACGCTACAATAATATATATATATATATATAACGCCATTAAAATATCTATCCGTTAAAATTATTCCTTCAATTGCGCGTAAATATCATTTCAATACGCGTGTGTTATTTTACAAGAAATCATATATCGATTTAATATAGAGCCTGCGTGTTATCAGAGGGAGGAAAGGATAAATGTAAAACGGCGGCTTTGTTCGTATCTCGCGCACGTAACTCGAAAATCATGCACGAAAAATCGGAAGATGCTGATGTCCGTTCGACGCTTATTATTCTTATCGCCTCTCAATTATATGTATATATATATGTATATACATATAACTCCGAATACATATATATCCGAAAGAGAGATTTACAGCTGCTTGGAATTCGTAAAGCAACGCGCGATGTTACAAACTTACGCGGCGCTGGACTGTTTAATAGATTTTGGGCGCCGAACGGTCGTTGATTGGGCCGCTGGTTTTCTTCAGCGAAGTGCCTCGTCTGATCTGATCCATGAGGGAGTCCCTCATTTGCACCGGGTCCATGATAGGCACGCGATTGCCCATGATACGTCCTGATGCTCGCCGACCTGCTCGCCCCGTTGTTCCCCGCCTGTTGCAAGACCTGCTGTTGCTGGGCCAACTTGGCGTTCAGCGTTTCGAGGAAACCGGGAGCCGTTTTAACATTCTTGGACTGCTGCTGCTGTTGTTCCGTAATTGACTGCTTCCTGAGAGACTTAGGGCTGCCACTGGCGTTCACTCCTGATGCGGCCGCATTGCCGCCGCCTATGGTACCGATGAGCTTAGCGTTGAGCACCGCCATAAAACCCTGGCCTACGCCACCGGGTCCCTGTCCTTGAGCTTGGCTTGCCTGCTGAACGACGGGGCTTCCACCAGCCGAACTAGTCGTTTGCGCGCTGACGGATCCGCGTTCTTGAGAGGCCGAACGGATGGCGGAGCAGGAACGTTCTACCGATGAACGAGTTATCTGTAGCACGGTGTTGTGTTGAACTATGCTTGGATTATTATGCGCCTGTTGCTGCAAGGTAGCCTTCCGCAAGAGCGAAGGACTGGCAGGAGTATGACGCAACTCTGTCAAAGTCCTCACCGTTTCAGAGACAGAGATGGATCTAAAAGAAGAAACATTCAGAGGTTTGGTTGCACCGTTTCAGACACAGAGATGGATCTAAAAAAAAAATTCAGAGGTTTTGTTGCAAAGTTAGTTTTTACAATTTGAACTTAAAAGTAAGAGTTTCTTGTAACATCAAGTATTGATTCTTCTACCTCTGAGGCGTAGGACTGGCTGTGGGCGAGGAGCCTTCTAGAAGGAAAGCAGGTGGTGGAGGAAGATTCTCCACCTCCTCGCAAACAGTTTCACTGCGATCTTCGTTGACGGATAACGTGGGTGGAGCGACAATGGCAGATGTGTGTCTCGTTGGCGGCGGTGGTCTGATCGCCTGCTGCTGCGCCGAACCTCTGCGTGTCATTAACATGGTCGCGACCGCGCTAGGTATGTTCCACGTGTTGTTCTCGTTTTGATTGTGAAGTGAATGCGAATGCGGCAAAGTATTTTGGCTTCCGTATCCGCTGCTGGACTCCAAGCTGGACTCGGACGTTTGACTACCAGCATCTTTCTCCGGAGCCTCGGTCTGCACGATGCAATCGAGCAATGAGTCATGTGAATAAAAGTCAAAGAAAATGATCTTCTTGCTGTTAAAACATAATGGCCTATTTCTTGTCGCTCTTGTTTCAATACCTTATCGGTGCTTGATGTCGTTAACGATGCCGGAGGAGGAGGCAGCGGAAACTGCATTTCCTGAGCACGACTGGCAGCCAGATTCGCCAACTCGTGCATATTTACGTACATCGGCTGTTGAAGCTGATGAGTCGCCAATTCTGTATCATAATAACATTGTTAGATCTCTCGAACTTTTATTTCACGTAACTTACATAACGATATATAAATTGTTGTACCAACCTTTCGCCAAATGAGCCGGAAGAGGTAACTTAGGCTTTCCTCGTGGACTTCCGGGCGGCTCGTTCTTCACTGGAATCGTCGGCCGTTCCAGACTAGAGCATCTATTTGGTATAGGTGGACGAGTGCCGCCGTTATTTCTACGAAGTTGTACCCTAGACAGTTGCTGATTCGAGGAAGAACACGACGAGGAAGAGGAAACCGGCGAGGCTGGCTGGCTGTGGCAGCAGCTGCTACCGTCGCGATCTGGCGCTTGGAATGTGTAGACGCTGAGCGCGGGTCTCTGGTGGCCTTTTTCGTATGCTAGAATCGATAAAAAAAAAGATAAGCATGATTGACGAATAGAATCCACATGCTTGTTTATGCGGGGGACGCGTTACACACTTAAATTACATATTTAACAGGGTGTCTACTCAATTGTATAAAAATTCCCTAATCAAAATATTTAAAATTTAAATGATTATAAACGTCTTTTCAAGGAATACTAATTTATTAAAATCAATTATTTATTAAATAAATGAAAAGAACTCAAATTTATTTAAATATCATCTATTAAAAAATTGAACAATTTTCTATTAAAATTTATAATTTATATAAAATCTTGATACTAAAAATATATGTTTCTTAAGTGCTAAATAAGAATAAAATAAAAGAATAATTTTTTAAAAAATTCCCTAAATCCCAAACAAATTCCATCAGAATACCAGATCAAGGTTTTTCCCAGGAATATACATCCTGATTTAAGTACTTACCAGAGGAAATGGTATGTGGCCGTTCGTTCACTGCACTTGGATTTTGCCGGTTGTTTTGAGCAGACGTTTCCTGCAAATCAGGCCAAGTTGAAGTTGTCACGGCTCTTGTTACAGTGCAACCAGTACTTTGATTACTTAGAGAAGACACATTCGATACCTAAAAAGCACGAAACACGTGTCTTTAGCCAACGATTGACGACACACAATGCAACGAGATACGATATACAAATGCATTCTTGAAAATTAAACTAAAGTCTGCATAAAAAAAACTGCTGTAAAGAATACATAAAGCCGAACTAGCAACAAAAATCTAATCACTAGGTGACGGAAGTTTGTGAGATCTCGCACGTTGGGTCTTCTGATGAAATTTTAATGTTTCTTCTTGAACTCATTGAGTTGACATTTAATTATAAATTTCGAGAACCGAGAATTTGCAGCCAGCTGACTTTCATTTCAACGTCCTAAGAAAACCCATTGTATGACATCACAGACCTCGCGAACATCGGCTAAACGACTTTACCTGATCTTCGGAAATCGGTTGATTATACAACGTGTCCTGAGACGTGAAGCCAGAGTCGCGGGAACTGCCACTCGTCAAGTGGCGAAATGTCGCAATGCCGCTGATGCTGGCGGGCCTGACACCGATCGGCTACAACGAGTACAACATCGACTACCACATACAATAAGCGATATCGCTCGGCGGGCAAAAAACAGAGCGATCGATTCGTGCTGTAAAATCTATGTGGAAGACACTACTAGGTGTGCATTGCAGCTCCGCATTGCATTAATAGTGTTACTATGTCATGCAACGTGTTAAAGAAAAAAAACACCTAATAAATTAATCCGCGGAATAATGTGAGGTAAAAAAAAGACAAAAGGAAAGAGATATACCAAGAAGGACTTATTACCAATATGTAATCACCTGAGAAAGCGATCTGTGCCATGGATGTCCGGACGGACTCGGGTGACTCTTACAAGATCCACTACTGCTACTAGTTAGAGAACTGATCGAACACATGGAGCTCTTCCTCGACCCCAGAGACAGCGACGGACTCGACGGCGGTGTAGCCAAC
Organism: Nylanderia fulva; assembly: GCF_048542155.1. Lineage (NCBI taxonomy): Eukaryota > Metazoa > Arthropoda > Insecta > Hymenoptera > Formicidae > Nylanderia > Nylanderia fulva. Next base: position 395,136 of record NW_028190390.1, on the reverse strand, counting down.
GACCACTGGGCGACGTCGCAACCTTTGATGTCCGTTATTACCTGCTCCGATGCAGGCGGTAAATGATGAGGCGACGCGGCGTGTCTTTGCAACTGATCGGACACCTCTTGCAGATGCGTCAATTCCAACAACATCGATATCTCCTCATCCTAAATTGTTGATAAGTGTGTATTATCAGCATATATCAATTATACGAATATACAGGTGTATCTGTCTACTAACGAGTACGGGTTTCAGGAATCGAGCGAGGAGACAAAATCTGCCCCTCTCCTCGAGAAGGGCAGCACGGACGGCTTTTCGTTCCGTTTCTTCTAAACTCAGTCTTTTCTCCTGGACAACCGCCGCTGACGATTCTAGCATCCTATTGAGCTCCACGTCGCTGGAACACGCCCCGTGACCTTGAGGTTGTCCTTGAATATGTAGGTGAACTTGACCCTTTCGTGCTTTCTTCTTTTGCAGACGTAGAGTGTCGGTGGAGCGTTTCTTTAACTCCGCCCTTGCTTTTTTGAATTCTAAAAGTAGCGAAAATGTGGATTGTAGTAGAAAAATTATACCTTTCTCAAAAAATACAATTTAGAATATTGTATTAATCATTAACCTTTGGCATGTTCTTTGTCTAAATTGATCAAAGATTTTTTCCAATCCTCCAGTTTCTCTTGTAAAGGCAGCACCAAACAGTCCATGATAGCGCTTGAAAGAAATAATACATATCAGTAATGAGTCAGTAATATCAGGAAACTAAAATAAATATATATATCTCTGTAGAAGCACACAAAGTATTGTTTCGACATACCTAGTAAATGACTTCATACGAGTTTCTACCGCCTTATGTCTTAAACATATTCGTGTCAGTGCTGTTCCAATTTCCTTAGTTGCACCTTAATTAAAACAGACACAGTGCTACTTTAATCTTCCTTCGTTTTAATTTATTTACTTAATGCAGATGACTTTAATTGTATAATAAAAAATAAATTATCTCTGTTACAAGTGAAAACTTACCCCTGGCATTAGTTGCAGCATCTGCTATCTTCTGAAAAGTCTCAAGATACGCAGAAATAGCCAAGAGAGCAGCTCTGCAATAATATATATATCACATATTAATATAAACTTACAATTGATTAAAAACGTGCAACAAAATCAATACAAAATAGAGTAAAGAGATAAAATAAATTTTTCATATTAATTAATTACAAATGTATATAATAAAATATCATTTAAATGATAAAAAATATAAAAATTATGAAATATATTATATATAAAGTTGTTCTACCTTAAACTTGCATGTAACTTTGTAGCTTTTGAAATCAAATCTTCCCATAGTGGTGCTCCATTCTATAAAAAGAAAAAAAATATTAAAAAGTATATCCTCTCTGAAAGTTTGAGTTTTTTCATACAACATTAATATATTATTTCAAGTTATGTAATATTAGTCAAACAGCAATTTAAACTGATTAGTGATAGATAATGTAATCATGTACGCCCACATATTCTGTTCAATCAGACTAGTTTATAAAACATATTTCCTTGATAGGCTGTTATGATAAAACAACTATAAAGTGACAAGTACTTTTGCTCTTTTTTTATTAAATGTATTATTAAAGATATAAATATATGTATATTAGAATTTTAGCTTCTCTATTTACAATCAAAGCACTTGCTTCCATAAGAATTTATAGAGAAAGAAACATGAGAAAATAAAAAAAAACTATTAATCATAGGACTATATTATTTCTTATCTTGACAATAATGACATTTAAATGCATTAAAGAAAAACAAAGCATTCTTCTTAATAAAATTAATTATTCAAAACAAAATATTACGTTTCTTCATATTTATAATTAAACAGAAAACATGTTTGACCTTATTGAAGTATTTGATTTTATTCACAAATAATTCATATATACTATATATTTAGAGATTATAATATAAATACTATCATCTAAATTAGATTTATTGATATGTCAATTGACACCAAATATGTTGACAAATGTCATTGTTCCCAGACATGAAAAACCTTCCATAATACACAAAGCTGATATCAACCAAGAGAGAGGCTGATCAAAGAGAAATCTTTCCAGCAATACAAAAATATTCAAAAAATATATAGAAGGTTCCTCACAAATCCACAAACAATACATAAAAAAAAAAAAATTAAAAATATCAAAAAAGGAGAAAATTGGAGGACGAAGTACAGAGAGTCCGAGGTGAAAAGGAGGCGCGAATTTTTGCAGTGAAACGCGAAAGCTGGAATATTCGGTCGAGCTTAACAAGCGGAACCGTTTCGTTCCCTCACCTTCATGTCAGTGATGATCTGCTGGAACAAACCGCCCAACGCGCTGCACTCTCTCTCTATCGTCGCGTCCATCTTCCTGTATTGTTTTGGACTGGCCTAAATCTGTAAACGGATCCCGAGGGGGTGAACGAACGCTCTCCTGGGCAGGCGACGAGTTCACTTTGCGTCATCGACGCGGACCCTCGCGGAAATGATGCACCGCCGCCAGCGAGGACGAGCGACGACGTAACTCGTCATCTCTCCTTCTCTATCCTTTCTCTTTCTCTCTTTCTATCTCTCGCTCTCTCTCTCTCTCGGAGGACGAAGGGACGCGTCGATTTCTAGAGTAGACTTTACCAAGAGGGTAGGAAACCCGAAAATATACAAACGAGGTGTCCTCGATGATCCTGACAGCTCCGTCACTTCATGACGATGCTGCGAACTCCCGTGTATTTTTATTCAAAGTGTACACGTAAATAAACACTTGACGTAAACACGGCGCGCGACGATGACAGGAGCGCGATGGGATCTTCTTCTGGCGATCAAGCTCGCTCCGGAGGAGGCGCCGCGGATCGTTGCCCCTTGCGTGGTGACCTCGTTCCAGAAATCGGGATCGATGTTATTCGGTATGCATCTAATCGTTATCCCGAAGGGAAAAGTGAGTGGGAGAGGGAAAAGGGGGGAAAAGAGAGAGAGAGAGAGAGTGTGTGATAGGGCGATAAGGGGCACGACGATACGCGCTGCACAATGGGATTCCGATTGGTGCGGAGTTGGCATGAACGCAGCATAGAAGGCGGGAATTTCTTCACTTCCGGTTTCCAAGTCGGATCTAGATATTATTTGTGCATCGTGACTATTGTTTATAGGAGATGAAAAATAATTACTCCATTTACCTCTTTTCTATTTCGTTTTCATGGATGTTTAACAGCTGTCAAAATTTGACAGCTGTCAAATTTGACAGCTGTCAAACTTTTCTTCGAATCTGATAGCTCCAAAATTTCTGATATCTGTCTATTATATAAACGGCATATATTTTTTTTATTTTGTGCATACGCACTCGTTAGATCAATAATAATATTAATTAATAATAATAATAATATAATATTATAATATTAATATTAATATTAATATTATTATAATATTATTATATATTAATGTAATACTATATATTATATTATAATTAATAATAATTAGCTGAGATAATAATAAAATAGTTTTAAATATTGACAGATTTCTGACATATTGACTGGCTTTCGAATAGGGAATTATAGTGTCCCCCCAGGAGTTTCTTCTGCTCGCAGCCAATCAAGATCATTTGACAACTGATGACATTATATAATCTGAGAAGAATCTATTGCAAAGAATAAATTAAATTAAAGTTATAATAAATCAGGTGAGAGATTTGAAAACAATCTAACAATTCAAACTTATATTCACAACTGCACTAAAATCAAATAGGTGCACAAGGACGAAGGATCACGAATGTGGAAATAAGTGTAATCAAAAGAGACAGATTAATTCAGCTGCATCTACGGAAAGCTAGATAGACCGAGGAAAGATCGAAAGTGCCGATCAGCTGATCATCGTCGAGCATGGGCGCGCTACAGCAAACATACAGACTCTTCAGCAAAAGTGTCAGAATTCCTCTGCATTCGATCGCGCCTTCCAAGAAGTATCACTCTTCGATAATTCTAGCGAGACATCAGCAACCGCAAGAAGTGGTTGAAAATATCAGGAACCGATCATCGTGCGGGGATAAGAGACCGGTGATCGACGAGGCGACCGTCAGGAGGCTGGAGAGGCTCGCACTGGTCGGCTTCGAGTACGAGCAGAGCAAGCGGATCCTGGAGGAGGCCGTTGCCTTCGCCGAGCGGCTACGAGAAGCCCGCATCGATGAGTCGGTGCGTCCGATGTACAGCACCCTGGAGAACAGTCACATTCGTCTACGAGAGGACGTGGCCCGGAGCGGGATCGAGCGCTGCGAGATCCTGAGGAACGCCCAGGTGCTGGAGGAGGAGTACTTCGTCGCGCCCTTGACGACGAACAGGTCGTCCGAGTCGGGACGATGAGTCTGGAGGCTGTGCTGAGGGCTGTCAGTCCACACTTTCTCAATCTGTCGGAGAAATCCGTCTTCACGTACGGTCCCCAAGGTAAACTGCTACTCAGGAACCTGGAGGAGCACTGGTTCGCGCACTGCGTCACGATGCCACGTCACAACGTCTTCCTGTGCGACACCCAACCGATCGCAGACACGTTGCAGCTGTTGCGGAGCAATTCGCTGGATGAGCCACTGCCCTTCGCTCTGGCAACCCTTGCCACGATGTCGAAGAGTACTTGGAACGAGTCCTTCTTGTCGGCTAAAGTGTCCTCTCACAGAGTCGTCAAGGTCAACGTGATCGTCGACGGGTCCGAGGCGAAGAGTCTGCTGCACAAGAAGCAGCGAGAGCGCAAGGTTTGGTGGCGCAAACTCGCTCAGTGTCCTTCAAGGTTCGTCTTGGCTGAAGCGAGGAAGGCGAGGAACCTTGACGTGACGGAGATAGAGGCGCAGTTCCCCTTTGGAAACCTCACCGTGGAGACAATCACTCATTATCCTGCCATACGCAGGTTGTATCCTCAAGTACGATACTTGTTTTCTTAATATTTGAAGAGAAAGAGAGAGAAAGAAAAGATTGTTTAAATGAGATATTTATTTACAGACTGAAAGTAGTAAAGATAATGCTGTGGACCTGCATATGATCGAGCATGTCGCTTCCTTGGATTGGGGCTGCCTGGCTTTACTCTGCGACAGCCACACGTTTGACAAATCAACTAGCAACTACATCCATCCCAAGTTATCTCCGTATAAAACCACGTTTCATATAGATAAAGAGCAGAACGAGACTGACGTAGAAGATTTAAATCGCTTTGTACTGTACTTAAACAATATGCTTAGAGCGAAGGGAATATCTACGATATTAACAAATGCAGAACAAATCATAGAAATGTGCCTGATACCGTTCGTCGTGTCTGTAAATAGGACTAGTCTTAAGAATGGCATTGTATATGTAAAGAATCGCTCGACGACTCTTAAAGAAGCAGTTCACATTTCTGATTTGGTAAAGTATATCGCTCTACGTTCTTCCTGAATCATCAAAATTTTCATCTTAGATTCTCTGATTCTTACTGTTAGCTAAAAATTTAGAAGACATATTGTTGTACTGTCATATATAATTATATTTAATTAATATAACTATGTTTATTACTGAAAATTACACAACCATATAAACTGTAATTATTAATGAAAATTCTGTGATTTATACAATTTGTTTTTCGTTTTATCCCCAATCACATCTTGTCAAATATCTAAATTCGTAAAATAAATGATTATTTTGAATTCTATAATTATGTATATGTTTCTTGACACTGAAGTACGAAAAGAATAAAAGAGGCAACTTAGATCTCACCCTGGAAAGAAGTCCCAGCGAGAGGCACAGCATACAAGGGATGACGAATGAGGGTAGGAAGAGAATATTTGACAGATGGAAAGTATGCTGCGAAATATTGCACGCTTAGCAGAAACATGCACTGCATTCCACGAGCCTCCCAGGTCTGCCCGGACTTATCTCTGTTTGGCAAACGCCGAAGAACAGGCAAATTCGAATCAAATTCTCCGATACAAGAGGATAATACTCTCAACTGAAGCTAAGCAGGTAGTTGTAGCTTCTTTCCCTTCAGTACTTTGGTAATATAGAGGTAGAAAAAGTCACAATAAAGGACTGTCTGCACCAATCCAGCAACTATGGCGATCAAATCGTAATGATCCTCAGCGTAGTAGCGGTAGACCCAGTTGAACAGATACAAGCCTCTGTAAGATCCTAATGCAAATAAGTAGTGACTGGTGATGCTCTCCGCCTCGCCTGTCTTCGACACCAGAAACAACTGCGGTAATATCGCCACTGATTCTAGATAAATGCTGAATGTCCATAGAACCTCCACGAAGGAGAGCTCGTGGTTGATCAGTAACGCCAGTACCAATGTCGGTAAAAGCAGGAACTCGATCCTACAAGTAGAAAGAATCACAATCTGTCACACTTGTCATCCGGAGGGGCAAGATCACCTGATCAGACGTCTATCGGAGGGGATTCCTTTACCTGAACGTGTCGTGATTGTGATCGTACGTGGCTTTAAACTTGACATACATCAAGAAGACAGTTGCTAAGGACGCGACGATGAATATAATCTTCATGAACGTGTTGTACGCCGAAATGAATGTGGTGAACAGGTCTAGATAACGGCTGGTGTAAACAATAGCGAAGAGGATCTGCGACTTGCCGCTGATACCTGCGAACAAGACGAAGCGTCGATGACAGATCGTACGATTGTAAATACATCGAACGTCCGCGTCTTCCTGTATACCGCCAACATCTAGACACAACTCACCGGCGCAACTCCGCGTCTTCCATATCTTGAGGAGGAGTATGATAATAGCTAGGAGATGCGACAGATCACCCAGCAGCCGGAATATATTCATGTCTGCGGTCCCGGGAACGTAATTCTAACGTGAGAACCAACGCGAGCCAGCTCGTTCAGCTCGCTTCCAAGCGGCACACGAAATATGACGTGGCTTCGGCTGCGATTCAGGCAGATGGCCGACCCCACCGACCCCGCGAATTCGTGAACCAAGTTCGAATGTGACATCTGGATATCCAGGGTCGCGAAAGAACCTGTCGAGAGACGCGAGGGAAATTCTCTTCACTAGTTTCAAGCTAGACAACAGCGAACTCCGATTGGACGCACCATATTGTTCCTCCCTAGAGGGATATAAAAGTCCATCAATCAGAACGATCGTCCACTCGTAGTTACTAGAATTAAATTTTAATTTATTAAAAATTTTATTACTCAATCAATTAAATAATTATTCTAATAAATTTGCTTTAATTTGAATTTAAGGGGATGCCTGTTTTATCGATCGGATGATTATAGATTTTTTTGCACCGAAATCTTTTTATTGGTTTAATATAAAGGTCGAAAAAATAATTGTTTAATATAAAAAGTTTTGCTGTTTGTACGTACAAAATAAGATAAGGTCCGACTAGAAATTGAATAAAGAAGTATTAGTAAACTTTTAGATATAAATTTAGAAGCCTAATAAATAAGAAAACGGTGCAGAAAATTTTCACGCATATGTGTTGTATACGTGCATATAAATATAAATTTTATTTTTTTTTTTTATTTTCAAAATAAATTTTATATTTTAATATAAATTTAAAAAAGTAAAATAAAATAAAATAAAATCTTTATATAAATTTACATATCTTAAAATATAAATTTTATATTTTATATTTAAATATTTATATGTTAATTCAAATTTTAATTAATTATTTGATAAATTGATTACTCAATTGCTTGATTTTAATTCGAATTATTAATTTTAATACACTTGGCGATTATCACTAGCTAGGGAATAACGTGCGATTTGTTCAGCAATGGCCGATCAAGATGATTTAGTTGGTTCGTGACCGAACGCCGTGGAGGGGAACGGGATGACGTTCTCTCCAACGGAAGAAACGTTGAGGAGTCGCGACGCAGAAGGCGTTCGGAGGAGCTGCTGCTGAATTATCGTGGCGAAAAATGGCTACGTCCGACTCCAAAGCGCCTCTGCGAACGGTGAAACGCGTGCAGTTCGGTATCCTTTCCCCGGACGAGATAGTAAGTTGATCGCGCGCGTTTCACGTCACTTCGTGGAAATGTCTTTTTTTTTCAAGGACATTTTTATCGCGACGATCAAAACTCTCGTTTAACGCAACCTTATGCAATGCATGGTGTTACCGTTTTTTGCGAGATTAGTATACAAATATTAATCTCGTCTGTCTACTAAACATGGTTTTTGGAAGAAAAAATAAAACTGAAAATGATTATTTAAAACATGATGAGAACAATTGTGAAATTTTGCAGACAAATATTTGGAGAGGGAAGCATATGTAAATAGTGAAAATTAGTCGGTTTAATGTTTATTTTACTGTTAGCTTTGCAGACGAACCATTGAAATTTTTAAAATACTTTTACGTTTTAGTAAAATTTACTCAAGTATCATATGTTCCATTAACATGTTATCTTTAATACAAATATGTATTCAAGATGATTCAGTTTGACGAAGTAATTTAGCATTATATATATTTAGAATTAGCATTATAATAAGAGAATATATGTAGAAGAAGGGAAAAAGTGTTAATTTTATTATTCATACAGTACATTGTGTGTTGAATTGTAAAAAAGTTGAAGTTACTTTATAATAAACATTAATATTTAAATCCCTTATATGTAGTTATTAAATACAAAAGTATGTATTCAAAATGATTCGGTGTGACAAAGTAATTTAGTTTTATATATATTTAGTATCATCATTATAATAAAAGAATATGTAAAAAATTATTATTCATATACAGTACATTGTGCGTTGAATTGTAAAAAAGTTGAAGTTACTTTATAGTAAACATTTATTAAGATTTAAATACTTCATATGTAGCTATTAAATACAAAAACATCGCAATAAATTGTCCCATATTGTGTTCAAGCCAAATTTATGTATTTCTTGTGAAAATTAAAATTTACAAAATATTAAAAAATGATATTTTTGTGATTTTATAGCGTCGTATGTCAGTCACAGATGGCGGCATACGATTTCCAGAGACTATGGAAGGTGGCCGCCCTAAATTGGGCGGTCTCATGGATCCCAGACAAGGTGTCATTGACAGAAATTCAAGATGCCAGACATGCGCTGGCAATATGACGGAATGCCCTGGTCATTTTGGACATATAGATCTCGCAAAACCAGTATTTCATGTTGGATTTATTACAAAGAATATAAAGATACTAAGATGCGTTTGCTTCTACTGTTCCAAATTACTCGTCAGCCCTGTAAGTGTTCTTACAAGTTACTTATGAGTAATATCTTATAAAATTGAAAATTTTTATTTTAATTATAATTTTTTTGAATTTTTTATTAAATACTATATGTAGTTTAAATTAAATTATTAAATATTTCATTTAAAATACTTAATATAACACTTTATTTTTAGAAATTATATTACACACATGTTATAATCTTGAAAAAAGAACGAAACAAAAGAGAAAACGAATGTTTGATTGTTATTTCCTCTTTTCTAATTTACAGCACAATCCAAAGATCAAAGAAATCGTGATGAAGACAAAGGGACAGCCACGGAAGCGACTAGCGTTTGTTTACGACTTATGCAAAAGCAAGAGCATCTGCGAAGGCGGAGACGAGATGGACATCAACAAAGAGAACACGGAGGCCCAACAGCAAATGGATAGAAAACCTGGTCACGGCGGTTGCGGCAGATACCAGCCGAATCTCAGACGATCCGGTTTAGACGTCACCGCGGAGTGGAAGCACGTAAACGAAGACTCGCAAGAGAAGAAGATGGTACTTTCAGCCGAGAGAGCCTGGGAGATTCTGAAACACATCAAGGATGAAGAGTCATTTATCCTGGGAATGGACCCCAAGTTTGCTCGACCAGATTGGATGATAGTTACGGTGCTGCCGGTACCACCCCTGTCTGTCAGACCCGCTGTCATCATGTATGGTTCCGCGAAGAATCAGGACGATTTGACCCACAAACTAGCGGACATCATCAAATCGAACAACGAGCTGCTGCGAAATGAACAGTCGGGCGCGGCGGCACACGTGATCCTAGAAAACATAAAGATGCTGCAGTTTCACGTCGCGACACTCGTCGACAACGACATGCCAGGCATGCCGCGAGCGATGCAGAAATCCGGCAAGCCGCTCAAGGCGATCAAGGCTCGGCTGAAGGGCAAGGAGGGCAGGATTCGTGGAAATCTGATGGGCAAGCGCGTGGACTTCTCCGCGCGTACCGTCATTACCCCCGATCCCAACTTGCGCATCGATCAGGTCGGCGTGCCACGTAGCATCGCGCAGAACCTGACGTTTCCCGAGATCGTCACGCCGTTCAACATCGACAAGATGCAAGTGCTGGTCAGACGCGGCAATTCGCAGTACCCCGGCGCCAAGTACATAGTTCGCGACAACGGCGAGAGGATTGACCTACGTTTTCATCCCAAATCCTCGGATCTGCATCTGCAGTGCGGCTACCGGGTGGAGCGACACATCCGCGACGGCGACCTCGTGATCTTCAATCGTCAGCCGACCCTGCACAAAATGTCCATGATGGGCCATCGGGTAAAGGTGCTGCCCTGGAGTACGTTCCGCATGAATCTGAGCTGCACGTCCCCGTACAACGCCGACTTCGACGGGGACGAGATGAATTTGCACGTGCCACAATCGATGGAGACCCGCGCGGAGGTCGAGAACATTCATGTGACCCCGCGGCAGATCATTACGCCGCAGGCGAACAAGCCGGTCATGGGTATCGTCCAGGATACCCTAACGGCCGTGAGGAAGATGACGAAGCGCGACGTGTTCATCGAGAAGGAGCAGATGATGAACCTGCTCATGTTTCTGCCCAGCTGGGACGGCAAGATGCCGCAGCCTTGTATCCTGAAACCGAAACCTCTGTGGACCGGCAAGCAATTGTTCTCCCTCATCATACCGGGAAACGTGAACATGATACGAACCCACAGCACGCATCCCGACGAGGAGGACGACGGTCCGTACAAGTGGATCTCGCCGGGTGACACAAAGGTAATGGTGGAGCACGGGGAGCTGGTGATGGGTATTCTCTGCAAGAAGACCCTGGGTACATCCGCCGGCTCATTGCTCCACATCTGTATGCTCGAGCTGGGTCACGACGTGTGCGGACGCTTCTACGGTAACATCCAGACGGTCATCAACAACTGGTTACTGCTGGAGGGTCATTCAATTGGTATCGGCGACACCATCGCTGATCCGCAGACATACCTGGAGATTCAAAAAGCGATCAAAAAGGCCAAGGAGGACGTGATAGAGGTGATTCAGAAGGCGCACAACATGGAATTGGAGCCGACACCTGGCAACACGCTACGTCAGACTTTCGAGAATCAGGTGAACAGGATTCTGAACGACGCTAGAGACAAGACCGGAGGCTCCGCCAAAAAGTCCCTGACGGAGTACAACAACTTGAAGGCCATGGTGGTATCCGGCTCCAAGGGTTCCAACATCAACATCTCTCAGGTTATCGCTTGTGTGGGTCAGCAGAACGTCGAGGGTAAACGAATACCCTTCGGATTTCGCAAGCGTACGCTTCCACATTTCATTAAGGACGATTACGGACCCGAGTCCCGCGGCTTCGTCGAGAACTCGTACCTCGCCGGTCTCACGCCGTCCGAGTTCTACTTCCACGCGATGGGTGGTCGTGAGGGTCTCATCGATACCGCCGTGAAGACGGCCGAGACCGGTTACATCCAGCGTCGTTTGATAAAGGCTATGGAGTCTGTAATGGTTCATTACGACGGCACTGTACGCAATTCTGTAGGTCAGTTGATCCAGCTGCGTTACGGAGAGGACGGTCTCTGCGGGGAGACCGTCGAGTTCCAAAATCTGCCCACCATCAAGGTGAGCAACAAGGCCTTCGAGAAGAAATTCAAGTTTGATCCGACCAACGAGCGATACCTACGACGGATATTCAACGAGGACATCGTACGAGAGATGATGGGCTCCGGCGAGGTGATCTCCGAGCTGGAAAGAGAGTGGGAACAGCTGAACAAGGATCGCGCCGTGCTGCGGGAGATCTTCCCAAGCGGCGAGTCCAAGGTCGTTTTACCTTGCAATCTACAGAGAATGATTTGGAACGTGCAAAAGATCTTCCACATCAACAAGCGGGCGCCGACCGACCTCAGTCCTATGAGAGTGATTCAGGGAGTGAAGGATCTTCTGGACAAATGCATTATCGTCGCCGGGGATGATAGACTTAGCAAACAGGCGAACGAGAACGCGACCTTATTGTTCCAGTGCCTGGTGAGGTCGACTCTGTGCACGAAATGCGTTTCCGAGGAATTCAGGCTGTCTAGCGAAGCCTTCGAGTGGCTGATCGGAGAGATCGAGACCAGATTCCAACAGGCCCAGGTGTCACCGGGTGAAATGGTGGGTGCTTTAGCGGCGCAGTCTCTCGGCGAGCCCGCAACTCAGATGACCCTGAACACATTCCACTTCGCCGGCGTGTCGTCCAAGAACGTCACCCTCGGTGTGCCGAGATTGAAGGAGATCATCAACATCAGCAAGAAGCCGAAAGCGCCGTCGCTCACGGTGTTCCTGACGGGTGCGGCCGCGCGAGACGCCGAAAAGGCGAAGAACGTGCTCTGCCGACTGGAACACACGACCCTGAAGAAGGTGACAGCCAACACGGCAATCTACTATGATCCGGATCCGCAGAACACGGTGATTGCGGAGGATCAGGAATTTGTCAACGTGTACTACGAGATGCCCGACTTCGATCCGACCAAGATATCCCCCTGGTTGCTGCGCATTGAGTTGGACAGGAAGAGAATGACCGATAAGAAGCTGACGATGGAGCAGATCGCGGAGAAGATCAACGCCGGCTTCGGCGACGATCTCAACTGCATCTTCAACGACGACAACGCCGAGAAGCTGGTGCTGCGGATCCGAATAATGAACAGCGACGACAACAAGTTCCAGGACACGGAAGAAGAGACTGTGGACAAAATGGAGGACGACATGTTCCTGCGATGCATCGAGGCCAACATGCTCAGCGACATGACTCTACAGGTACGTTGACTCAGACTGATTATTTATCTATATATATATAGCATCTTCAGCTCTTTGTCATTCATTAACTTTAATTCTCTACCTATTCCAGGGCATCGAAGCTATCGGCAAGGTTTACATGCATCTGCCGCAAACGGATTCCAAGAAACGTATCGTAATCACAGAAACGGGCGAATTTAAGGCCATCGCGGAATGGTTGTTGGAAACTGACGGTACGAGCTTGATGAAGGTGCTGAGCGAAAGAGACGTGGACCCGGTGCGAACGTTCAGCAACGACATCTGCGAAATATTCCAAGTTCTCGGCATCGAGGCTGTGCGAAAGTCGGTGGAGAAGGAGATGAATGCGGTGTTAGCAGTTCTACGGTCTCTATGTAAACTACCGACATCTCGCCTTACTTTGCGATGTCATGACGGCGAAAGGTCATCTTATGGCGATAACACGTCACGGAATCAATAGACAGGATACCGGCGCTCTCATGAGGTCAGTATGAATGCATTTGAAACCCTGGAAAACTATATACACGAGATGGTTTCCCTTCGACGATATAGAAGATTAACAAAAAAAATTATTAATTGCTTCAGATGTTCCTTCGAAGAAACGGTTGACGTGTTACTGGATGCCGCATCTCATGCGGAGGTGGATCCAATGCGCGGAGTATCCGAAAACATTATAATGGGACAACTTCCACGTATTGGAACAGGTAATGCATCTTTTTATGTTATGGATTAATAATTATTTATTATATTTTTTGTGCATTGAATGACATGATATTCATCACGGTTTTATGCGTCTTGTTTAGGATGTTTTGACTTATTATTGGATGCTGAGAAATGCAAATCCGGCATCGAGATTCCTATGGCAGTTGGTGCAGGTATGGGAACAGCAGGAATGTTCTTCGGCAGTGTAACTGGTATCTCCAATAGTATGAGTCCTCAGATGACACCTTGGATGGGCGCTACTCCCGGTTATGGAGCGTCAAGCATGTCGCCAGGTAAGTCTCGACATGAACAGAAATTTCTCCAACTTGTATGAAATCTCGATATAAGATGAATAGTGATATTAATGATTTTCTTCTTCCTTTCATAGCTTTGAGCAGCGGCATGACTCCAGGAGGTGCGTGTTTCTCGCCTTCGGGCGCGTCGGACGCGTCAGGCTTGTCGCCCGCATATTCTGCATATTCACCACAACCGGGAAGCCCCGGTAGTCCCGGACCGAGCATGAGTCCGTTCCCGATGTCACCGGCGGGCGCGGCCTCGCCCAGTTACTCTCCCACGTCGCCAGCGTATTTGCCCACATCTCCCAGCATGACGCCGTCGAGCCCGAACTATTCGCCCACGAGCCCGACGTACTCGCCGACCAGTCCAAACTACTCGCCGACATCACCGAGTTATTCGCCGACGAGTCCGAGCTATTCTCCCACATCGCCGAGCTACTCGCCGACAAGCCCGAGCTATTCGCCTACCTCGCCAAGTTACTCACCAACAAGTCCGAGCTATTCTCCTACATCACCGAGCTACTCGCCAACGAGCCCGAGCTACTCGCCAACATCGCCGAGCTATTCGCCGACCAGTCCAAGTTACTCACCCACAAGTCCGAGCTACTCGCCCACGAGTCCAAGCTACTCACCGACCAGTCCAAGCTACTCGCCCACGAGTCCGAGCTACTCGCCGACGAGTCCAAGTTACTCGCCAACCTCGCCGAGCTATTCGCCCAGCTCGCCCAATTACACACCCGCCTCGCCCTCGTACTCGCCGACCTCGCCGAGTTATTCGCCGAGCTCGCCGCAGTACTCGCCCGCGAGTCCAAGCTACTCACCCAGCAGTCCCAAGTACTCGCCCACGAGCCCGAGTTACTCGCCTACCTCACCGTCGTTCGCCGGCACGTCGCCGCAGTACACCCCGGCGAGTCCCACGTACTCGCCGACCAGTCCGAACGTACTCGCCTACGAGTCCCTCGTACTCGCCGAGCTCGCCGCAGCACACCGCGTCCGGCAGCACCCGGTACTCGCCCAGCAGTCCCAACTACTCGCCCAGCAGTCCGACATATTCGCCCACGAGTCCGCAGTACTCGCCGTCGAGCACCAAGTACTCACCCACGAGTCCCACCTACACGCCCACAAGCCCGAGCTACTCGCCGACGAGTCCGACGTACTCGCCACCGGTGCCAGGGTACTCGCCCACGAGTCCCACGTACTCGCCGGCGTCGCCCGCTTACGAGACAGATGAATAATGCTAATTATTGTATTGTATTAATCGTTAATTATAAAGATAGAGTGATCAAGGAAGAAGGGGAATATCTATTGATGGAAAGATATACAGCTGATAAATTTTGTTTGTTGACTGTAATTATTAGGGTGCGCGAATTATGTATAATTATAACTGCACTCGTATTAGAAAAATTAAGATGTGTTGCAAAGGAAATGAATTATTTTTTAAGAGTTTTTAGTCTTTCCTTTTTTTCTTTTAGTTTTAGAATTATTAATATGTGTGTGTGTTATATACAAACGAACGTGTCTTAGGGACCAGAGCATTTTGTAAACCAGCAATTGATAAATCAACGAGATAATAAATGGAGACTATGTTGATGTAAAAGACAACATAAGAAACCGGAGATTATTTGTATGTCAGTTATGCGTAATAGACTTTTTGTAAAAATACAATGTATCTGACTTTCATAAGCAGCAAGCTACGTGATATTTAACAACATTTTGTTTAAGTATAAAAATTCTTATAGTGTTATTACTAGTGTGTTCATATCAAGATTTACACTTTCATTAAAAGCGCGCGCGCGAATATCTGTAATTATTGCGAAAATGTATTCGTACAATTATTATTGTATTAATGTTTTTATTTCAACATGTAAAAATGATAAAATTAACGATTAATTGTTTATAGATTAGAATATTTCAGTTCAATTTTTTAAAATTTCAATACGCTTATCAATATAATTACCACGACTTGATAATTGTGTATGCAAAATACATTAAAAAAAACACAATACATATTTTTTAAATAATAGATAAACATACATAAATCATCTATTGAGATCTTTATTTAAAAAAAAAAAAAAAAAACAACAAAATTATATAACAAAAAAATTTCGCGCTTTGATTATATTAGATTAAGATAGATAATTAGAAGAAATCAATTATCAAATACTTTTTATTAATTAACTTATTGCATATAATAATATAACAAATGTACATAATTCATACAAATGTTTTTTTATTCAGTTCTCTTATTTTTCTTCTTAATAATTCCATAATCTCTCATTTTATATATATATATTAATATTATTTTAAGAAAATTTTGCGCTTCGTTAAAATAAAAACTTGTAGCATACATGGTATAGATTGACAAATATGAATTAAAACTTGAAGAGAGATTATGCGTTTTGAGTGAACGCGTTATGATTTGCTTCACGACAGCTTGCTCGACTTGAAAGTCGCATATATTGTAGGTCTTCCTCGCGGCTCTCGCACCCGGTGGTAAGCCGATCCATACTCGATTCGGTGTATCAAATTACGGTGGTCGCGCGCTGGCGACCTGAGCCTGCGAAGAACCGGTCCGGACTCTCATTGCGATGGACGTGTCGTGAACAACATCTCCGCAGCATGAACCACGAAAGCACTCCTTTGTGTTGGAGGGACGCGAATTCGGGATTATCGTTGTTCTTCGCCACTCTGTGCATCGTCGACATCTTCGGTGTGTTCCCCATAATCGCGCTACCGCGTTCGATCATCCAGTGTGGTGAGTCTTGGCGCTTTAAAAGAGGAAAAAATTGTGTTGAAATATTCATCGAGTAAGAGAAGGCTATATGAGATATTTTGCGAGGTAAAAAGAAAAAACTGAGTGATTCTATAATTACACAGATTAAAAATATTTGTCGCAGAGTTAAAAATTAAATATAAAAAAATATGTACTTGAAGAATCGATTAGTTGTAAGCGATATAAGCATTTGTATGGATTGTATACATTTGCAATGTTATATGCGATAAGTTAATTAATAAAAAATATCAGTAATAATTATTGATGATTTCTATGCTAGTAATATGAAAATCCAATTTTTTAAAAACAATTTCTCTATATGTAATTCCTTAATTATACACACTTTGATAGATTATTATAATACAATGTTTATATGTAGAAAAAGGGACATTGTGTAAAATTTTAATAATATATTAATAAAAAGTATATATAATATATATGTCTTATATATTATTAGGGCTGTATGGGATTCCTCTGGTGCTCATTGTTTTCGGTTTACAAATTTATACGGCTATTCTACTGGGAAAGTCATGGATCATCGCGAGTACTCTGGATCCACGGATTTCACGAAAAAATCGGTATCTTTTCCCTCTCTCTCTCTCTCGTCTCTTTCTGAACTAAAATTGAACTGTTTAAAATGTGTCTATATATAGGCATCATAAAGTTTTAAAACGTATTTTAGACATCTTTCTCACATCCATCTATTAACATTCTTCAACGAGAGATTAAAATTGCAGCTATCCTCTCGCAGCTGTGACGGAATTGACGATGGGACCACGTGCACGATCCATCGTCACTCTGCTCTTAGATCTGACAGTTTTCGGTTGCGGTATTCCGAATTTGCTAGTTGGTAAATAATAGATAACACCTATTATACTAATAGAAAAAGTAGAAATTTTCGTCTCGCTTTAAAATTTTATAATATTTTCTCGTGTTATTTTTCAATGGTATATATATTTTGTTAAATTTGTCTTTCAGCTTCCCAAAATCTACATCTATTCGGGCTCAAAATATCGGGATTTGATCTCTCTTTTTGTTATTGGTTGCTAGTAGTCGGCATTTTACTTTGTCCTTTGATGTGGCTGGGCAGTCCGCGAGACATGAAGTGAGATATAAAAACTATTTACTACGTATATTATAATAATTATTTTATAAATAATTTTTAATTATTTTTATAGATGGGTGGCAACGTGCTCCAGTATCGCGGTTACTTTAACAGCAATATTAGTATGGTGGAGTATCATAACTGATGATCGAACATCGTCCAACTTTGCGCCAATAGTCGCTTCACCAACGTGGGATAAATTTATTTCCGGGTATACACACAGATCTTATTTCAAATAAAATAATCTGTATCAAGAATCTTGATTACATTGAGAAAAAAATTAGCAATTTGAATAAATGTTCAGATACGGCATGCTGGCCTTTCAATTCGACGTGCATCCTACCTTGATGACGATACAAGTCGATATGCGTCAGCCACGAGACATCAACAGAGCCATATTTTACTCTTTCTTAAGTATACATTTTTATCTCTGTCAGTTATTTCAGTTCAGTTCATTTATAATAACTGTTCATGATTATTGATTTTAATATCAAATCTTATTTCATAAAATAAATAATATACCTGTCTGCTATTCTTTGCATTAACTTTTTTTTCTTTCAGCAAGCGGATCTTTGTTCGTCGTTACTGTTTGTCTAGCTGTGTGGAAGTACGGTGGTAATACGACAGCCAATATTCTCGAAGTCATGCCGTCAGGATCAGTCGCCAACATCGCTATCCTATTAGCAGCTCTTCAGCTATGCTTCTCCAGCGTAATCGGCTACTCAGCACTTTTCCAACATCTGGAAGATCACTGGAACGTGCGGAGAAGTAAGCAGCACAATTATTTACTTATTCAAGAAATAATTTACAATTCAATTAATTAATTAATGAAATCATTCTTGCATTATATGTTGAATTCTTCCAGCATTTGGATGGAAGCGGTGCGCCATGAGATCGGCGGTGGTTTTGCTTAGTGTGGCTGTAGGCGAATCGGTATCACGATTCGACATCATCATGGCCCTCATCGGTGGATCATTAACCGGCTCGCTGGTCTTCGTGTTGCCTCCTTTGATATATAGCCGAGCGTTGGTTTTGGAAGGCAGGTCGATTCAGGCATCAAGCATCGAAGGAAAGGTCCACTTGGGTTCTCGCAAGAGATTCAACGGCGAAGAGCAACCTTCGACGGACTCCGGAGCTCATTCGCGTTCAATCTATTACGGTTTCCTAAGTGCCACAAATCATCCTCGCAGGTACGTATTACCTAAATAGAGGAATTAAAATTAGAAAAGAAGAAAATACATATTTCCATGTTAAATTTTTGACAACAGCTACGCATATCTCTACTTCGACGACCTGGAGGACGAGACGAATTCGTGTTCGAGCGAATTTGTTGATTGCTACGACGAGGATGAGGGAGAGAAAAGGGATATCGTTCAAATCCCGATGATTAGCGCTCATCAGGATGATCATCGGCCGCTTCTCGTCGACGCGACAGAACCAACCCCGAGTCGATTCGCAAAATCCGTAGATGATGATCCACGACAAGAGTCCGTGAACAGGAAAGAGTTGTGGGCTTTCGAGAGGGTGATTAATTATCTCGGCTGTTTCATAGTAACGATTGGCGTAGCGATCACGCTGTCTTCGACGTATGTCAACATCTGGAACACCGTACGTTACGTGCGTTTCACGCCGCCGTGCATCATCAACGCCACCATGAATTAAGCTTCTACCTGCAAAATTTCATTTTATTATATATACAATTAATATTATATTTTTACACACATTCTTGAAGATACAATTCATTAAAAAATTGTGTTCCTTAAAGAGGAAGTTTTCATATTCTCTTTAAAAAAAAAGTTTACCTTTTGCTTGAGAACGCGTATCAATCTTTTCATCATATATATCAACTTTTGAGAACATACAGGTACATATATAGCAAACTTAGAACAGGACATCACACTTATTTACATTTGCATCTTGTGTAATTTTTTTTCAGAATAATAATGTACTATTATTTCGAATTAAAATTATTTTATTTGTGAGATTTTTCTAGATAAGATAAATTGGATAAATTTAGGTAGTTATGTTAAATTAAATGCATACAAATGCATGAAAATAAATTTTAAAAACATTATGATTTATTTGACTTAGAATTAACATTGTATTCCTATTTTTTTAACACAAATTCCAGCGTCTCAAATATAACAGTCAAATATGCCGTTCTAGTATATTCTTAATAAGAAGTCCATCTTTAGAAAGAAGCCCATCTGTCAGGTTGCATGTACAATTGCTTAATGAATGAAACATGGTACTGAAGGTACTGGTGTCAATAATTAGAAGTCAATGAAGGTGAATCAACACGAAAGACATTGGAGTCCTTTCATAGTTACTAAAGGAGATGTATTGTGGTTTGCTTTGTTAATTGCGACATTAAGGACAAGAAAAGGTAAATACGGATTGATATAAGAATTGCTGAGGAAGTGAAAGAGAAGATAAATATTTTAATATACGAGGTACCAGCGCAAAAGTGACAGAAAAGGATGAATTGATATAAAAGGTATTACCTAGAAGAAGACGAAGAAGATGGATTAACAATAGAGCAACTAATATTAATACGAGAATACAGAGAAGTATTGGTCTTAGTAACAGAAGGAGATGAAGTGACATGAGAGGTACTAGTACAAGTAATACGAGGCAAAGAAGAATTGATACAAGAGGTACTAGAACTAGTAACAGGAGGCAAAACTGGATTAGCACAAGAGATTTCTTTAATAATCAAGACCTCAGGCGAAGGAGGTAAATTGGTATTAGTATTAGCTTGAGTAACAGAAGAAGATGGGTTGACATGAGAGATAGTAGAACAAGTAATAGGAGGCACAGATGAATTGACATGTGAGGTACTAGAACCAGTAGGAGGCAAAAGAGCTGGACTGACATAAGAGGTATTGACATCGATCAAAGGACGCAAAGAAGAAGATGAATCGGTAACAGAAGTAACAGAAGAAGTGACAGAAGAGTTACAAGGATACCGTCGCTTGCAGGAAGATGGATTGATAAAAACAGATGGTTGAGAAGTAATAATAGAAGAACCTGGATTATTACTAGCATAAGAACGAGTAGTCAAAACAGGAGTTGGATTGACAGCATAAGGAGGTAAAGGAGTTCTACAAGGGGTACTAGTAAAAGTAGGAGAGAAAAAATAAGATGATGCAATATGAGAAGTACTGGCAGAAGTACTGGCAGAAGCACAAGTAAATGATGGTTGGATATGAGGCATAGTGTAAATGGGATGATAAGGATGATTGATATCAGAAATACTGACGTAAGGAGGAAAAGGAGTTTGGTTGGCACAAGTTAAAGGAGGCTTAAAATTTAATCTGACATAAGAGTTTGCATAAGTAGGACAATTTTGTAAGTTGACATTGACACCAGGGAACATAGGAGAAAATTGATGGAGATTAGGTGGCAATTGAACATTGGGCCGTAAATAAGGATAACTAGCAGTAATTCCGCCTCTTCTTACATCCTTCATTAACAGATAAAAATAAAAATTAAAAAAATATGCACAAATATATGCAAAAATTAAGTTGTTGCATACAAAATGTTGGAATTTTTGAAAGAGAATTGTAGACTGTTACTTTTACATTAGAAAAATATTTTTGTACAAGGAAAAAGTATAATATATATTTTTTTTATATAAATTAATTTTAATTAATTATAATAATATACTTACAACGTGAGGTCGCTGTTGAGTCTCAATAGAATTAACACCATATTTATCTTGTTTGTTAATATTTCTATTTTCTTTCGACGAGCATGGATTAGTAACATCAACTGTAGATATGACTGTGAAAAAATTAAATTGTATGTATAAAACTAACTATTAAAATCTATAGTTTATAAAACAAAGTATTTATTTGACACTTAAATACTTTTAATGGCATCTTATTCTGTGACTTACAATTAGATTTTCGTTTCTTCACTTGTTCTAAGGAGTTATTCAATGATAAGACATGTTTGTGATCAAAGTTGCCACTCATATTTCCAAATGGGACTAATGAATGCTGCGTTGGCGCATACAAATTCGTTTCTAATGGGAACAAAAATAGAATGTCTATTTTATAATGTATAAGGATCAGAAAATGCTTTCCTCAATGAGAATTTATTCACTTACGTCTTCTATTAAACTCATTGCTGTGGCCATGTTCCCTAACGTTTTTATTATCTGTATAGACATGAATATGACGAAATTTTCATGATTAATATAGTTTCTATCAGTTAAACTGCGAATTATAACATATGTATGATATAACGTATGTATGCATATAATTATGTTCTGCAAACATAATTTTATACATATACTAGTTTTTTAGAGCAAATTATTTTTGTATACTTACTAGGTAATTGTGCTAATTTGAAGTTTGAAGGCAATTTGAGAGATGTACTCAGTAGCGCCTAAGGAAACCAAACCACATTTAATGAGTATAAAGAAACCAAAACACAAATATATCAAATACATATAAAATATAAGATTAAATTTAGAAAATATTTTACTCAGACTTTCAAGTACATGTTTATATAATTGTGATAGAAAAGCATTCTTGTCTGAAGGTATCGCAGGTACTAATGCAGTGCTTGTAGGCAATGCACTGTCTGTAGCAGCTGTCTTTGCTGGATTCTAAGGAAACCGAAAATAAAAGTTTAATGTCAAAAGTAAAATGTAAAATTTAAGATTAAAATAGAAAATGTATAATGTTCATAATAATTGTCTTTTATAGCTTCTAAGGAAATTAAAACATAATATCATACAAATGCATCAAATATAAAATTTAAGATTAAATTCAGAGAATATTTTACTCACATTTTTTAATACATTTGCATATATTGGTGATGGAGCAAAACCTTCACATTGCAATGCTATTTCACTTATTTTTGAATGTTCCCTGCCTGAAGGTACCAATGCACTCTCTGTAAGCGATGCACTGTCTGTAGCAATAATATTCACTGGATTCTAAAGAAACCAAACATAAAAGTATGAGATATATCAAAAGCATGTAAAATTTAATATTAAACTAGAAAATAATACATGGTTTATAATAATTGTTTTTGATAGATACTAAGGAAATCAGAACACATATTGTACAAATATATCATATACATATCAAATCACAAATATGTCATATACATATAAAATTTATGATTAAATTTAGAGAATATTTTACTCACACTTTCAGATATATTTGAATATGACGATGATGGAACAAAATCTTGATTTTGCAATGCTGTTTTACTAAGTTTCGAGTGTTTCCTGCCTGAAGGTACCAATGCACTAACTGTAGTCAATGCATTGTCTGTAGCAATTGTGTTTGCTAGATTCTAAAGACACCAAACATAAAAGTTTGAGATATATCAAAAGCATGTATTTAAAATTAAAATAGAAGATGATACATTGTTTATAATAATTATTTTTAATAGATTCTAACGAAATCAAAATACATATATCGTACAAATATATCATATACATATAAAATTTAATAATATACATATAATATATCATATACATATAATATATCCTATACATTAAAATTTAAATTAAGATTAAATTTAGAGAATATTTTACTCACACTTTCAGATACATTTGAATATGATGATGATGGAACAAAATCTTGATTTTGCAATGCTGTTTTACTACGTTTCGAGTGTTTCCTGCCTGAAGGTACCAATGCACTAACTGTAGTCAATGCATTGTCTGTAGCAATTGTGTTTGCTAGATTCTAAAGACACCAAACATAAAAGTTTGAGATATATCAAAAACATGTATTTAAAATTAAAATAGAAGATGATACATTGTTTATAATAATTATTTTTAATAGATTCTAACGAAATCAAAATACATATATCGTACAAATATATCATATACATATAAAATTTAATAATATACATATAATATATCATATACATATAATATATCCTATACATAAAAATTTAAATTAAGATTAAATTTAGAGAATATTTTACTCACACTTTCAGATACATTTGAATATGATGATGATGGAACAAAATCTTGATTTTGCAATGCTGTTTTACTACGTTTCGAGTGTTTCCTGCCTGAAGGTACCAATTCACTAACTGTAGTCAATGCATTGTCTGTAGCAATTGTGTTTGCTAGATTCTAAAGACACCAAACATAAAAGTTTGAGATATATCAAAAACATGTATTTAAAATTAAAATAGAAGATGATACATTGTTTATAATAATTATTTTTAATAGATTCTAACGAAATCAAAATACATATATCGTACAAATATATCATATACATATAAAATTTAATAATATACATATAATATATCATATACATATAATATATCCTATACATTAAAATTTAAATTAAGATTAAATTTAGAGAATATTTTACTCACACTTTCAGATACATTTGAATATGATGATGATGGAACAAAATCTTGATTTTGCAATGCTGTTTTACTACGTTTCAAGTGTTTCCTGCCTGAAGGTACCAATGCACTAACTGTAGTCAATGTATTGTCTGTAGCAATTGTGTTTGCTAGATTCTAAAGACACCAAACATAAAAGTTTGAGATATATCAAAAACATGTATTTAAAATTAAAATAGAAGATAATACATTGTTTATAATAATTATTTTTAATAGATTCTAACGAAATCAAAATACATATATCGTACAAATATATCATATACATATAAAATTTAATAATATACATATAATATATCATATACATATAATATATCCTATACATTAAAATTTAAATTAAGATTAAATTTGGAGAATATTTTACTCACACTTTCAGATACATTTGAATATGATGATGATGGAACAAAATCTTGATTTTGCAATGCTGTTTTACTACGTTTCGAGTGTTTCCTGCCTGAAGGTACCAATTCACTAACTGTAGTCAATGCATTGTCTGTAGCAATTGTGTTTGCTAGATTCTAAAGACACCAAACATAAAAGTTTGAGATATATCAAAAACATGTATTTAAAATTAAAATAGAAGATAATACATTGTTTATAATAATTATTTTTAATAGATTCTAACGAAATCAAAATACATATATCGTACAAATATATCATATACATATAAAATTTAATAATATACATATAATATATCATATACATATAATATATCCTATACATTAAAATTTAAATTAAGATTAAATTTAGAGAATATTTTACTCACACTTTCAGATACATTTGAATATGATGATGATGGAACAAAATCTTGATTTTGCAATGCTGTTTTACTACGTTTCAAGTGTTTCCTGCCTGAAGGTACCAATGCACTAACTGTAGTCAATGCATTGTCTGTAGCAATTGTGTTTGCTAGATTCTAAAGACACCAAACATAAAAGTTTGAGATATATCAAAAACATGTATTTAAAATTAAAATAGAAGATGTCTGTAGCAATTGTGTTTGCTAGATTCTAAAGACACCAAACATAAAAGTTTGAGATATATCAAAAACATGTATTTAAAATTAAAATAGAAGATGATACATTGTTTATAATAATTATTTTTAATAGATTCTAACGAAATCAAAATACATATATCGTACAAATATATCATATACATATAAAATTTAATAATATACATATAATATATCATATACATATAATATATCCTATACATTAAAATTTAAATTAAGATTAAATTTAGAGAATATTTTACTCACACTTTCAGATACATTTGAATATGATGATGATGGAACAAAATCTTGATTTTGCAATGCTGTTTTACTACGTTTCAAGTGTTTCCTGCCTGAAGGTACCAATGCACTAACTGTAGTCAATGCATTGTCTGTAGCAATTGTGTTTGCTAGATTCTAAAGACACCAAACATAAAAGTTTGAGATATATCAAAAACATGTATTTAAAATTAAAATAGAAGATAATACATTGTTTATAATAATTATTTTTAATAGATTCTAACGAAATCAAAATACATATATCGTACAAATATATCATATACATATAAAATTTAATAATATACATATAATATATCATATACATATGATATCACCTATACATTAAAATTTAAATTAAGATTAAATTTAGAGAATATTTTACTCACACTTTCAGATACATTTGAATATGATGATGATGGAACAAAATCTTGATTTTGCAATGCTGTTTTACTACGTTTCGAGTGTTTCCTGCCTGAAGGTACCAATTCACTAACTGTAGTCAATGCATTGTCTGTAGCAATTGTGTTTGCTAGATTCTAAAGACACCAAACATAAAAGTTTGAGATATATCAAAAACATGTATTTAAAATTAAAATAGAAGATAATACATTGTTTATAATAATTATTTTTAATAGATTCTAACGAAATCAAAATACATATATCGTACAAATATATCATATACATATAAAATTTAATAATATACATATAATATATCATATACATATAATATATCCTATACATTAAAATTTAAATTAAGATTAAATTTAGAGAATATTTTACTCACACTTTCAGATACATTTGAATATGATGATGATGGAACAAAATCTTGATTTTGCAATGCTGTTTTACTACGTTTCGAGTGTTTCCTGCCTGAAGGTACCAATGCACTAACTGTAGTCAATGCATTGTCTATAGCAATTGTGTTTGCTAGATTCTAAAGACACCAAACATAAAAGTTTGAGATATATCAAAAACATGTATTTAAAATTAAAATAGAAGATGATACATTGTTTATAATAATTATTTTTAATAGATTCTAACGAAATCAAAATACATATATCGTACAAATATATCATATACATATAAAATTTAATAATATACATATAATATATCATATACATATAATATATCCTATACATATAATATATCATATACATTAAAATTTAAATTAAAATTAAATTTAGAGAATATTTTACTCACACTTTCAGATACATTTGAATATGACGATGATGGAACAAAATCTTGATTTTGCAATGCTGTTTTACTACGTTTCGAGTGTTTCCTGCCTGAAGGTACCAATGCACTAACTGTAGTCAATGCATTGTCTGTAGCAATTGTGTTTGCTAGATTCTAAAGACACCGAACATAAAAGTTTGAGATATATCAAAAACATGTATTTAAAATTAAAATAGAAGATGATACATTGTTTATAATAATTATTTTTAATAGATTCTAACGAAATCAAAATACATATATCGTACAAATATATCATATGCATATAAAATTTAATAATATACATATAATATATTATATACATATAATTATCATATATATATATATATATATATATATATATATATATATATATACATTAAAATTTAAATTAAGATTAAATTTAGAGAATATTTTACTCACACTTCCAGATACATCTGCATATGATGGTGATGAAACAAAATCTTGATTTTCCAATGCTATTTCACGGTTTGAATGTTTTCTGCCTGAAGGTATCGCAGGTACTAATGCACTGCCTGTAAGCAATGCACTGTCTGTAGCAGGTTTCTTCGCTAAAATCTAAGGAAATCAAACAAAGTTTAAGATATGTCAAAAATAAAATGTAAAATATAAAATTGAAATAGAAAATGTACACTGTTCATAATAATTCTTTGATAGCTCTAAGGAAATCAAAACACATATATCGCACAAATATATCAAAGATATATAAAATTTAAGATTAAATTTATAAAATATTTTACTCACACTATCAAGATATTTATAAAATTGTGATAGAAACAAATTGCTGTTTGAAGGTATCGCAGGTACTAATGCATTGCCTGCAAGCAATGCACTGTCTGTAGCAATTCTCTTTGCTAAATTCTAAAGAAACCAAACATAAAAGTTTAAGATATGTCAAAAGTAAAATGTAAAATTTAAGATTGAAATAGAAAATGTACACTGTTCATAATAATTGTCTTTGATAGCTCTAAGGAAATCAAAATACATATATCATACAAATATATCAAATACATATAAAATTTAAGATTAAATTTAAAAAATATTTTACTCACATTTGCAACTATATTTGTACGTAATTGTGATAGAAAAACATCCCAGTTTGAAGGTATCGCAGGTACTAATGCAGTACCTGTAGGCAATGCACTGCCTGTAGGCAATGCACTGTCTGTAGCAGCTTTCTTCGTTGAATTCTAAGGAAACCAAACATAATAATTTGATATATCAAAAGCATGTAAAATAATTTAAGATTAAAATAGAAAATGTATAATATTCATAATAATTGTCTTTGATAACTCTAAGGAAATCAAAACACATATATTGTACAAATATATCATATACATATAAAATTTATGATTGAATTTAGAGAATATTTTACTCACACTTTCAGATACATCTGCACATGATGGTGATGGAACAAAATCTTGATTTTGCAATGCTATTTTACGTTTCCAGTGTTTCCTGCCTGAAGGTACCGCAGGTACCAATACATTTTTTGTAGGCAATGTACTGTCTGTAGCAGTTGTCTTTGCTGGATTCTAAGAAAACCGAAAATAAAAGTTTGAGATATATCAAATGTATGTAAAATTTAAAATTATAAAAGAAAATGATACATGGTTTATAATAATTTTGGTTTATAATAAATTTTTTAAAGTTTGAGATATCAAAAGCATGTAAAATTTAAGATCAAAATAGAAAATAATACATTGTTTGTAATCATTGTTTTTGATAGATACTAAGAAAATCAGAACACATATTGTACAAATATATCATATACATATCAAATCACAAATATGTCATATACATATAAAATTTATGATTGAATTTAGAGAATATTTTACTCACACTTTCAGATACATCTGCACATGATGGTGATGGAACAAAATCTTGATTTTGCAATGCTATTTTACGTTTCCAGTGTTTCCTGCCTGAAGGTACCGCAGGTACCAATACATTCTTTGTAGGCAATGTACTGTCTGTAGCAGTTGTCTTTGCTGGATTCTAAGAAAACCGAAAATAAAAAGTTTGAGATATATCAAATGCATGTAAAATTTAAAATTATAAAAGAAAATGATACATGGTTTATAATAAATTTTTTAAAGTTTGAGATATCAAAAGCATGTAAAATTTAAGATCAAAATAGAAAATAATACATTGTTTGTAATCATTGTTTTTGATAGATACTAAGAAAATCAGAACACATATTGTACAAATATATCATATACATATCAAATCACAAATATGTCATATAAAATTTATGATTAAATTTAGAGAATATTTTACTCACACTTTCAGATACATCTGCACATGATGGTGATGGAACAAAATCTTGATTTTGCAATGCTATTTTACGTTTCCAGTGTTTCCTGCCTGAAGGTACCGCAGGTACCAATACATTCTTTTTAGGCAATGTACTGTCTGTAGCAGTTGTCTTTGCTGGATTCTAAGAAAACCGAAAATAAAACTTTGAGATATATCAAATGCATGTAAAATTTAAAATTATAAAAGAAAATGATACATGGTTTATAATAATTTTAGTTTATAATAAATTTTTTAAAGTTTAAGATATCAAAAGCATGTAAAATTTAAGATCAAAATAGAAAATAATACATTGTTTGTAATCATTGTTTTTGATAGTTTCTAAGGAAATCAAAACACATACATCTGCATATAATGGTGATAGAAACAAATCTTCTTGTTTCCACAACTGCTACAGACAGTGTATTATATGATACCTTTGAACAGGAAATATCTCACTGGTCACAAGCACCATTGGAAAAAGATTTATATTATATGCAGATGTATATGCTACTTGTGACAAGTGCTTGTGACCAGTGAGATATTTACTGTTCAAAGGTATTGCATATAATACACTGTCTGTAGCAGTTGTCTCCGCAACTGTTACAGATAGTAGCTTTGAATGATGCTAAGGAAACCAAATATTTTAACATAAAAATTTGATATATCAAAAATTTTTTTATTTAAGATTAAATCAGAAAATTTTACTCACCTTTGGAAATACAGATGTATGCAATAGTGATTCATTACAAATAACTCTATTTTGTGATACTGCTCTATGATAATTGAGCAATAAAATATCTTCTTCTGACATTTTGTTTATCTCTTGCGCACCTTCTTTTATCTCTTGTGTATTTTCTTTCATCTCTTGTGTATTTTTTTTCATCTCTTGCATATTACTACAACAAAACATTAAAAGATCAAATTTTTATTGCAATTAATTATGTACTTTGTAACTTTTGCAATATTTTAATCGAGATACAAACCTGTTATAATTAATTTCTTTAATTTTTTCTACCTCTATTAACTGTTTGTTTACAATATCGAGTTCTTTAACTAATAAAACTTTAGTCTTTCTATATTCAGAAAGCTCCTTCTCCAAAATGAGGATTTGTTCTTTCAATTTATTCAATTCTGTCAGATGTTGCTCACGTTCTTTTTCCTGATGCAAACATTCCTCTTCAAACTTCTTTTCTAAGATAGCATATAAAAATGAGAGAAAATAAATATAAAATCAAAACAAAATCAAAACATACCTGTTTGCTCCTGTTGTCTTTTTCTCACGATGTAAGTTTTTAACTTTACTTTTGTAGTTTGTGTTGTTTTTGATTCTGTCATAATTTTCTTAATTTTCTCACAAACTTATTCTATCACCTTCAAACTTTATCAACATACAAATGATTTAATTTATTTCTACGTTTCCCCACACAATTTTTTCAAGCGTTCCTTCTTTTACACAACAGTTGTTTTATTCTTGTCAGAGTAATCTGCATTACAAGACGTATTATTAGTGCGGAAATACACGCTAGAAGGAAAAATCAAGGGAACATTCCAGCAAATTCCAGAAAGATTCTACTTTTTGACACCCTACATTCAAATTTAAAAACATTTAGAAGATTGTATTGTTTATCTTGGCTTCTATTGGGTGATAAAATTGAAAACCTGTCCAATGTGTCTGCGCATTGTCAGTCGTCTACGTTGCCAATTGGTCGATTCAAACGTGAGCTCTTCTGATTGGTTGGCCCAGTGGAAAAACTCCAAACATCAATCGTTGTAATTGGCTATCGTCAACGTGGTCGAACAGAACACAGCCAATCAGGTACTAGCTAATGCTACGATTATTTTTCCTTCTTTATTTTGAAAAATAAGTAGAAAGATGAGCCTGCAATTACAGATATATTTCATGTATTTATATTTTTATGCATCATTCTCGTTTGCACTTTTGTAATTTACAAAATATGTCACAGAGCTATTATATAGCGACATGGATTCATACATATAAATTTTCAATATATATATATACATATATATATATAAAAGCAACATTCTATATAATAAAAATATTCTTATATTAAAATACGAAATATAATAAATATATATAAATAAATACAAAATATATTGTAGTTCTGAAACTATTATTCCATTACTTATAATAGACATAAACTTTTTTTAGAAAATAGGGGACCGTTTAGCCAATATGTATTTCTAGATTTGACAATTCAAAAAGTTTTCTCTGATAAAAAATTAAAAAATCATTCTGTACAAACTGTAAAATTAAAGTTGTAGAATCATCTGAATCTCAAAGAATTTGTACAATCAGAATCTTGAACCATGTTGCAAATTATTATCTCCTAATTATGGTGGTAATACACATAAATAGATAAAGTACTCGTTATGTATTCATATGAGAGAGAAAATTGTGACTGATGAATAATGAAAAAAAAAGAAAAAAATAGTTCCACGATGAGATCTGGATGGGAAGACAGGTAGACAGGTCTACAAGAACGTGTATACAATAAGGCGTTCTTTATTTCTATAAACCTTCCGCTTATCTAGCAAACGTATAGAAATACTCGATATTTATTATGTATCTAGATTGCGTCCGGATTAATTACGTAAGTAGCGATTAGGTATAAATATATAACAAATTTCACTCTTCGCAGCACTAACTCGTCTGTTTTAACTCATCAATGTTCAATGCCCTCGGTGCAGGAGCTCATAGAAAAAAAAACAAGAAAAAAAGAGTATTCTCTTCAAGAAAAAACTCTGTCCCTTTACGCGTCCCCGGCGTCGTCGCCACCGGCCGTAAGCGACTTGTCGTGTTGCTGCTTGTCCCGCTTGGCGTTGTGATAGAGGTAGGAGTGTACACGCAGACTATTACTGTTCTTATATTTATTACCACAAAGCTTACACGTGAGACTTTCAAGCGGACCATGTATATATCGGACATGGAGTTTGAGATTCTCTTTGCGCGTGAAGTGACGCAGGCACCAAGGACACGCGTACATGCGGATTACCTTGCCACGTTCCATACGCAGAGTCGGACCGAGCTCGGAAACGACACGCAACGTCGTCTCCAACGGCAAACTGCTGCCAGGGATACCCTTGACGGTACGTCGACCCTTGCTGCTGGGATTCGCTGCGTCGTACGCGAGATCGCCTCGAAATGCCATTTCGTTGCTGACACCTGTTGGAAGAGAAAAGTGTGAGAGTTCGTCCTGTGAAACTATCAAGGAATTATATAGAATGCGAGAACGTGTTTTTCATAACATAAGTGTACAAAGAAACGGGAAGAGAAAGAGAATTTTCATAAGCATTATGCACAATGAGATGCAACTTTTGAAGACATTGAAAAGATTAATGCGATAATAATGGAATACCATCGTGTAAATTAAAAATTGATAAGAGATTGAAAAAGAGTGAACGACAATTTGTGCTTTTTTCTCCATTCAAGTTGATTCAAAATGTTCACGCAATATTATACTCAATAAAACAGCTGATTTGAGACTGTGTATGTGTGTGCAGATATAATTTCGTGATTTTTAGAAAGACAGAGATGGAACACCTTCCGATAAAAAACTAATTTGCAAGCAATGAAATGTGAAGTACATTTTATTCTCTTCATTCATTCAGTAAAGAAATGAATCTTGCGAATTAGTTTCCCCTTTGAACATGCAATTGAAATAAGACAGTGAATAAGCGAGTAATGCGACAAAGATGTAAAACGTACCGAACGGCTGAGTTTGTGAATTCTGATTGTAGGGAACTAACTGCATGTCTGGCGCAAAATCTGTAAGATAACATCGCTTTCTCTAAACATTCCTGGCTAATGAGACGAAAGATGTCTGGTGAATGCCGAATATATATAGAACTCGTGATACATCGCTTGCTCGGATTTGAAACACCCATTCGCGTGAACATGCAAAATGTGATATTGCATTGATCGTAGAGATAGACTAAATTGACTTTAACCCCCGGCAATTTAACGAGAGAACCGATTTATATTACAATGTGACATAAAATCAAAGATATATTTAAACGGTCGTTATAAATATTTTTTGTTGGACCATTAGAAATTTAATAAGATGAAATTATCATTTATCAAAGAGATAGCGAGATCTGAGCTATTAATATTGGCCGGATACCGGGGGTTAATTAAAAAATATGCATAAAAAGTGCTTAAGGAACTTGCATCGCAATCAAACATGTGATGATTCTCAATAACAAAGTAACACATTCATCCGTGGCAACACTTGAGTGCGTCAAACCTTGAGGCGCCGATGTACTGCTGGTACAGCAAACTTTTCTCATTGTCGAAGGGCGTTTCAGCTCCGGGCGCTCGCTGACGTTTCGACGACGTCATCTACCGATAGCGTCGCCTTTAAAGTACTTTAAATTCGCCAACGGAGCGAGGAGAGGAGGAAAGATCACTACCTTGTTTCTGTTGCGCATTCTCCTCGGAGTTATAGAGTATTTTCTCCGTTGTACACGAATTGTATCTGGATTCCACATCCGTATCCATCCTATAATCCAGCGGCTCGTGTTTCGGCTCCTGATTCACGTCGGACGTGCAATCCAAAGGCGACTCCTCTATCCCACTCGGTTCACCAGCGATTTTGCACGTCTCACTGAATGCTGTCAGAGTATCTGGGAGACTATAGTCATCTTCCGTGCAACTATGTTGATGGCAACTTGATGTCTGTTCTGTAGAGAGTCTGTTTCCGCCTGTTGTCGAATTTTCCGTGAAAGTGTTTAGGCTCGATTGTTCCTTGTCCATGATATGATGCGTCAGTCTATCAATTGCGGAAACATTTCTGTCATTTGTGCCGAGATCATTTTTGTCCCTTTCCACATCGAAGAAACGATCCTCAAAGTCTTCCACATTTCTTCCGAGATTCCCGAGTTTCTGCAATGTGATCAACTTCATAAAAAGATGAACAGTTTGATTGTTTTGATATAGAATTTACTCAGAATAGCTTCTTATCTTTATTCTAAGCTACTACTTTGCCTAAGATATTCTGTATTTAAAAAAGAATTCAACATACAAATTATAACACATACTTCCTCCGATTCTGTAGTCAATCCTTTTATTTGGAGAGTCTCTGCAACTTTAAGGAAGCTAGCAATATCTTCTTGCTTTATATTGACTTCTCCCTGATACATGAAATGCAGCATAGCCGATAAGTCTCGATAATTGACATCTTTCAGTATCACAATAGGATGTTTGCACGAATTTACCTTCACATACAAAATATATATCAATGAGAAATTTATGACAAAATGACAGTTGCTGCTGTCAAATCAATACCTTAAAGAGCTCTTTAAAATATGTGCTGCAAACTGACAATATCAGTTTGTGTGCTCGTAAGATTTGACCTTCAGCTGCTAGCGTAACATCCACAAGTTGCTCATCTGTCAGCAGAGTGTACAGGCCTGAGGACAAGTTTCTCGGAAAGCTGTTCCACACCAAGGAAAACTGTTCTTCAGCCATTATAGCTAAACAAAAGACACTTGATATACTTGGAAGAAGTGAGATATTAATATTACATCAGACTTAAACATGCAGTATTAAAAATTATAATTATAGTTAAACAGTTGTCATCCTAATTTAAAATTCTATATTTCTAATTACAATATTATAGCTGTCATTATTGCACGAATACGAATATAAGCAAAATTATACTTTATTCTTTAATATGATTTTATTTATACTCTTCGGCTTTTCAGCAGTTTGACAAAGATTTATTATTGTCACCGGCTGAAGCAGGTTTATTTACCTTGGACAATTTTGCGAAATTTCACAGAAATGTCGTGTCGCGACAATGACGAGGGTGCAATCCCAGGATCACCGTCGAGTTTTTTACCTCGCACGATAAGGATAAAGCGAAATCCTCGCTGACAACTTCGATTGACAGGAAAGATTCGGACGCATTCGCTCGCGAACAATCCGCGGGGTGGAGGGTCGTCGACGGCGGGTTCACGTACGGGCGACAGGTCTGAGTCACTTTGTTATTTGCGAAATTACAAAACCCCAGTGCGCCATAAATCATGCGATCTCTGGCGCGCCCCGAGATGGCGGCG
The DNA here is from genome assembly GCF_048542155.1 of Nylanderia fulva. Classification (NCBI taxonomy): domain Eukaryota; kingdom Metazoa; phylum Arthropoda; class Insecta; order Hymenoptera; family Formicidae; genus Nylanderia; species Nylanderia fulva. Next base: position 360,038 of record NW_028190390.1, on the reverse strand, counting down.
CGCGATCTCGTGCAATGGCGTCGCCACTTTTTATTAATACACATTTATAATAGCTCAATGCAAAAAAAAAATATATATAAATTCATAATAGCTCTCAATGCAAAAAAAATATATATAAATATATATTTTATTATATTAATTTCATATCTAAATTATATATATAATTTTTGATGTACATATATATATATGTATATATATATATATATCTTTATACTATATTATATACTTTGACATTTGCTATAATAAATCTTACTGCATTTTTTTATTATATAAACATAGAAAATATATAAATATTTAAAAAATATAATAGAAAAATATGTATATTTAAAAATGATCTATTAATTATTGTTGCAATAATCTATTTCAAATTTTAAATTAAGTCTTCATATCCTTTGTGACATTTTTATAACAAATTTAGCTGCAATTTTTATTACAAATATCATAAAATAAAATATAGAAAATATATAAATATAATAAAAATATATAAAAAATGAAATATTAAATAATCTATTGCGATAGATCTCTCTATTTAAAGTACTGAATTAAAAATCTGTTGGTCCTTATTCAAATCTTAAATTGAAGATATTTTCGGTAATTATTCCTTAAATTTATATTAGATCCTCTCGTTTCCATAGATCTTTCAAACATAAAATACAATTAATAAAATTAATCGAATCCATATGAAGTCTTGATTCCACGGATCTCTTCCATTCCTAGATCCTTCGTTTCATGGAAAATGAAATATTAGATAATCTATTGCGATAGATCTCTCTATTTAAAGTACTGAATTAAAAATCTGTTGGTCCTTATTTAAATCTTGAAGATATCTTCGGTAATTATTCCTTAAATTTATATTAGATCCTTTCGTTTCCACAGATCTTTCAAACATAAAATACAATTAATAGAATTAATCGAATCCATATGAAGTCTTGATTCCACGGATCTCTTCCATTCCTAGATCCTTCGTTTCATGGACATGATTCATGTCCGACGCTCAATGATGATGTCATGACTGTCGATCAGACGGAAACATTTCCACAGACCGTAGCGTGCCTCCCAATCGACGAAAAACAACTCCGGCTTGTTCCAGAGGACGTGGTGTACCGCGAAGTTATACTGGGACTGTATAGGAGGATTCAGATGCGGCGCCCATTGCGCCCTTTCCATTACGATCCTGTTTACATAATGGTAAAATACTTTAGCCCGGTGTATCCAGCAGATGAGCGACATGACGGAGATGATGGTAGCGTGCACGTGGCAGGCAACCTCCAGGCGATTATCCCGTCGCTGCAGGACGATCTCCTGCAGGTTCATAGCGAGACAGACCAAGGCCGCGGCTGTAAAGCCGCACGGCACCTCCACAGCAATCAGGCACATGGTGCAATATGTCATCTCCAGGTTCATTCGGGAGTCCGAGTGATTAGCCAGGCTCTTCAGCAAGCTGTCGTGCAGTAACTCCCGGTGCAGCTTGAAGAAGAGTCGGTCCTCCTCGCGATAACCCGCGATTCGCAGGTTCACGCGTGTATGCTCAAAGAAAATCCTGGGAGTGTCGAAGACCCCTCGGTTGTTCTTGCGATCCAGCAAATACTGGAATACACGGTTGCCCAGCAGACTGGTTAGCCGACTGGCCGATCCCACCATCCGCATCAGCAGCGGGAATATCGTCGGCGTGAGGGTCTGCTCGTAGAGACCGGTACGATGCGTGTAAGCGGCGTATTCCAGAGTGCTGCCGAACTCAAGGACGATCTCGTCGGTCGCGTCCGCGGCCACCGTCCACGAGCACATGTGCTGCACGATCACCAGCAGCTGCTCGTTCGACAGATGTCTGATCGTGTTCCTCAGACAAACCTCCAGGCCCTTCTTCAGACTCGCGTACGGCGTCGAGATGGAGGAGCCGGCCAGGGCGGCTAGTCGCGTGATTATGCTGGAGTGAAAGAGACCGAGCATTCTCTCCACCGTCGCGACCGTGTCCTGGGTAGCCGGCCACTCGTACACGTCCAGCAGCTCGTACAGCACCCGGACGATGCCGCGGGCGTCCTGAACGCTGATCTCCGGCGAGGACAGTTTGTCCCAGATCACGTGGGTGATCAGGCCGCCACTGGCCGAGCTTACGTCCAACAGGCTGCACATCACCTCGAAGCAGAAGGTCTCGAATTCCCAGAGCCGGTCGTGGCAGACGGCTTCCACGATGGTCTCCACGACGTCTCGCGACCTTTCGGGCAGGTAGCTCTTCAGTAGAGCGTGATAGCACTCGCGGGCGATCTTAAACCTCCGTCGACGCTTCCAGTTGCACAGCCCGTTCGTGTGCAGCAGATCCTCGTAGCGCAGCAGAATCTTCAACGCCATCATGACAAGGGCTCGAGGATGCCGGGACTGCAGTTGCTCCCTCGTCGCGTTTTTCACGATCTTTATGATGTTGTCCAGAGTCTTATCCTGCTGCGACGGCGTGATCGCGATCGAGAGTCTCTCGGAGATGTCGTTCACTCTTCGCGCGAGATCTTCATCGGTGATCATCGTAAAATCAAGAGAAAAGATTGTTAAGAAAATCTTAGACCCGTCCGATGAAAAGTCGGAAAGCACCTAGAAAATGAGAAAAAGAGAATTACAGATAGAAATGTTAATACGAGTATAAAAAATGTAATATGTAGAACAATATAAAGATATGTATAGAGAGGTAATCAAATTAAAATATTTAAAAAGCGCATATTTTATGCAGGTTAAAATTTAACTTTCAATTTTTTACACAAATAGAATTGCAACTGTTTCATTAAACATTCACATTTGATTTTATCGATTGTTCAGCAAAGTTTAAAATTAAGATTTTATTATCTCTCTTTCTCCCGCCAATGAGAGAACGAGAAGATAATATAATTAAAAAGTCTGTTTCCGCAAACATAGATAAAAGTAATTCAATAGTACTTATGACTTAGATTTTACTTACGTAAATGTAATATAACAGTATGTATGTATATATATATATATATATATATACTTTGTCGTCGTGCAAGATGGTCGACACGTCGAAGTAGAAAAAACAATATTTTATTTTGTATTTACAGATCTATACAATGTATGCACATAGAGTGTACGAAGAGTAAATTCTACAATCTCCTCTTCAATCATACAAGATAAACTTGTATGAATTTGTGAATCCTTAATCATGTATGTGTATGTGTGTATCTGTCCGGCGTTAGATAAATATTTCTCATGTCGCTTCAACAAAGTAACAAAACGCGCGTTTAGAACCACAAATCGCCGACATCCTCGTCTGGTTGTGACAGTTGCTGCTGCTGTTGATTCTGCTGCGCCTCCGGCTTCGGAATGGTACTCTCGGCGTCATCGTCGCTCTCGGAAACAGCCAGATCGTCCTGAATTTTATTCTCGCCTTTATCATCTCTAGCTGCCAAACCAGGTAGCAGGAAATCCGATGGATCATAATTTGGATCGACATCCATGCTCTCATCTGCGAGCATCAGAGTTTAGTTCAACAAAAGATCAAATATACGTCATTCATTCGAAAATTTCCTTCATCTACGAGGAATTTATTTTATTTCTTCAAGTTCTTAGACTCGATATAAAAATTTCTTGAATTTTTACATCTGTGTATTGTCTCAAATTTTCTTTAAATGATAGATCAATGATTCAAGCAATAGAGGAATTAATTATAGATTGCTTGAAATTTAATTTCTCGATCCTGTACACTTACCTTGCTGAAGGAGTTGCTGCTCGCCCACATAAAAGCCGACGTTACCAGCTAACTGGACCATCGCCTCAGCAGCTTGTTGACTGTCATCGTCCGCTAGTACAACACCTTCTTCCCTGACCTCGCTCAGTTCCAGGGTCTCCATTTCGTTTTGTCCGGAATGTTCATCCGTAACGAAGGGCACTTCATCGAATTCATCTTCACTGGAGAATTGAAGGTCTGCAATGAAGAAAGAAAGAATATTAAGCAAGAGCTCTTTTAGTTGGCATCAAAGATCAGATTATACTCTACTTTACCTTCTTCAAGGACATCTTTCTTTTTCGAGTTTCTCTCCATGTCCGTTTCCATATCTTCTTCTACATCCACGAAATCGAATTCGTCTATATTTGACTTGCCAAATGGATTTTCCGGAGAACTGGTCTGGCTCTGAAGATAAATTCAATGTTAAATAAAATGGTAAAAGAAATTAAAAAAAATAAAAACGTAGATATTTGAGAATTGCCAGACAGAATTTAAAAAAGTAAAACTCTTCTCTCGACTGTACTGGCAAATATTATTTATTAAATCACAAAAACGTTTCGACCCTTCTTTGAGTTCTTATCAAGTGATTTGTGAAAATAAAAATTTGTGAAGAGTTTTACTTTTTTGAAATTTAAAAAGTGCATTGAGAATAAAAGATTAACAAAGGTTTAGTGATAAGATATATGCTAAACATGAAGTATAAAAGTGTTGAATGTTAAAATAATTATTACGCTTCTGAATTCAGATTCAGGCATATAGTTTTCATCGTCTGGACCAAGCCACGAAGAATCTATATCCGCTTGCTCCATTGCACGCTTTTGTACAAGCAATATATTGTTTTCGAGTTGCGATAGATGGTCATTGTACTAAAATATAACAAGTTTATCATTATTTGTAATTTTCTATATTATACTCTTATTTCTATATATTTAATTAATCTAAAAATGTTTGTACCTCATCTAATGTTTCTTTACACACTTTCACCAACAATTCTGCCTTATTTGTGAGCGGAGAATCCTTGCCATTGTAAAGCGTGCAATTTTCCAAAATCTGCTCGATATCCCTGAGAAATTCGTGACGGCTGTGATATTTATGTGCTAAAAAAGAAGACACTTTGATTAATTAAATACACACTTTTGAAAGTAGGCACTTGGATTAATTTTTTAAGAATAAATAAATTTAGTCAAAGCGTAAATCTTTAGTAAAAGTGTAAACCTTTCTATATGTAAATTAAAGATATTCGAGTTTCTTACCGGAAACTTTTTTTGATATAGTTTCTAGATCCATTGGTCTATGCACGATATTGTAATAATCCTTCACCATCTTCTTATTAACAGGTTTCATAAATGGCCACACTTCCATCATAGATTTCAACTTATTGTTGACAACGTTATCCAAGATAAAGGTAAGAGCAACCTGATCATCATCATCCAAAAGAGGATTGATAGCCTTCTCCAGCCTCATTAAACGTTCTTCTTTCTCGCGGAGCCTCTCAATGCAGGTATCCAATATTCTTTTGGCAGCTACGGTTAATGAACTTTTCGCTCCGTTATAAAGCGTCGAGTTTTCCCAAATCTGATTAACATCTGCCAAAAATTCTTCTCTATTTTGATACTTTTTCAGCCTCAAATTTTCACGTATGGTCTGCAGATCCATAGGACGTTGTATAATCTTATGATAATCGGGAACTACCTGATGAGAGAACAAATAATAGAGATAATATTTTACTGAATTTTGAACAATAAACTTCTAATAAGTATCATTTAAATTTTATAGTAAAATTTATTTTATATAAACTTTTTACATTTTATATCCTGCAAAAGTTAAAATTAATGTATAGATGGTAAAATATAATAATATTTACTTTTGCATTGACTGGGAATAAGAAAGGTTGCACATCCGGCAGATCTCTCATTTCATTTAAGATGCTCTCCAACATCGTGGACATTACAACAACTGGATCAGTCCTACGTCTGTTGACTGGTCTTTGGTGGCGTTTCAGGTAATCACAGTGATCATCAGTGGGTGGTTTCCTGCGCTTTTTCGAGTTCACTGCCTCCTTCGGCACTTTGAGTAATAGTGTACGTCTCTTCATCTCCTCAGCATGCTAAAACAAACCAGACATTGATTTACAATTTGTTTTCAATCTCTCGTATCTGCTTATCCAGAAAAAAAAAGATATGAATATGGATCCACAGCGGATGACGTCAAAGTTACGACTTACCTTGATCAGTTTTGATGACAACTTCACCTTGGTCCCATCGACGTTCACCAAATCCTGATCGTCTGTATTCAACTGCTTTTCGATCTCCTCTTCCTGCTCCTCGGTCATCGCCACGTTGACCGGCGCGGTGGCGATGCTGTTCTGATAAAGTGGACAGGCCTTGTTCGTGCGCATGTGACCGACGTTGCCGCAGGCGCCGCACTTGAGCTTTAGATCTGGTTTAAGTTTAGGTTTTTTACGCTTGGGAGGGGAGACCTCCGGTTTAGGATGCTTAGGTACAGTAGTAGTGGTAGTGGAAGAAGATGGGAAATTACTGAACGGAAGGATACTGGTCGAGGAGGTGATAGTCGGAGTGTTGGTGCTGCTGCGATCAAATACATTGTTATTACTATTGTTGTTGTTGCTCGAATTATTGATGGTGCTGCCGTTGACGACCGCTGGTCCTCCCATCATACGCTCCCTCTCCTGATTTCGCTTGATTCGCCGCAGCTGTTCCTGGAGTCTGCGCTTCTCCCGCTTCATCTCTTCCTTCTGTGCCTCGTCCAATGTGGCGAACTGCTTGATGAACGTCTCGTCCTTCGAGTTGCGGATCTTCAAGTACGTGTCGATCACGGCGGGCTTCCTCACCAATTCGACCCGCGTGTACTCCTTGCCCTCTGGATTGCGGAACGTACGGTAAATTTTCAGCACACGACCTTGCTGCGCATTGAAATTGTTAATCGGACTGTCCTCTTCCTCGTCCTTCTTCTTGTTGTCCTTGCCCTTCTTGTTCTCCTGCTCCTGAGCCTCGCCCATCAGCATCTTTCGCAGCTCGTGTCGCTGTTGCTCTTCCCGCTCCAACGACAGCTGCGTGCTGGTTTTTTTATTCGACAGCATGTTTTCAATGTTCTTACCCATTTCCTCGATGTCCGAGCTATCTTCCTCCGAGCTCTCGCCCTCATCCGTGCTCAGTACTTCGTTCGACGAGAGAACGCGATTCTGCAGATCGAAGATACGCTGACACTCCTCTTTGTAGCGCTCCTGATGCTCGGCGATAGAGAAACGGTTGCCCCGCGAAAACTTCGTCATGCCTTCTTCGCCGGCTTTCGCCTTCTCTGTCGACAAAGTTCGGACGACGTCGATTACCTCCCAACGAGATAGCTTCTTGATCTCGTCTTCGGGCACGCCGAATTTACGCAGCAACGCCTTCGCATTGTTCAAAGATAATCTTCTCAGATCTGCATCCGTACCGGTTACGGTTCTCTTTGGTTGAGCTTCTTGCTCCTCCTAATTGGAACATAATTTTGTGACTTATTTCAATCTCATTTTTTTATTCATAAATTTCCAATTTTTTAATTCTTTAACAAATAATTATATATAAAATTAAGAAACTAGAAATATCGATATTAATTACCATTATATGTTTATTTATTCAAACAAACCTTGCTAATAGTTGGCTTATTCGGTACTCTGACGTAAGAGAAGCCTTCACCGCAGCCAGTTGGATCGGCTGGACCGGCTAATTGTAGCAAGCATTTTCCTTTCATAGCTTGTATGTAAGCGCGCGTCGTATTCCATGGTGCCACCTTTACCTCATCGTCCATTTTAAGCTGCATATCTTCGTCGTCATCATCCTGAGGAGTGAATAGGAATTTCTCACCGTATCCAGCGTCTTTTAAACGCTGCTCGGCCGCGATCATGCTGAAATAAGAACAACATTGCTCCGGCGACACCATAGCGCGGATTTCTTCCTCGGTTGGCAGTCTAAAGTCTGGTTTTATCACCCACCAGTTGGAGTCCATTCCTATATCACATGGAAAATTATCAAATTAATGATTTTAATATAGTAAAACATGCATGACACAGCATGTTTCTTTTATAAAATTTGCTTCTACACAAAAGTCTGTATTGTAAAAAATGGCAAACATTTGGATACGCACCAGTTCTCTTAAAGTCTGCACATAGCTTTAGTCTCTTCCTGATGCTGCTCTCGCTGTGAGATGGGAAGGCCTTTTTGATATCGTCCATTTTAATCCGTCGAGGTGTATCACGCGACTTCCAGAATAATATATATATGAACACTTGCAGGAAATCACGCACAAAGTTATTCGCTCTCTTCGAATTCGGTCCCGGCACTTCGTACAGAGGACACTCCTGTCCGGCAACGAACAACGCGTCCATCTCTCTAACGAAATATTGTTGTCTGCAAAGATTAATAAAATTAATTAAAAATAGATTAAATACAATTCCTCTGATCAAACAAATAAGTGTATGCAAGCGAGAAAAATATATATATATATGACTAATAAAAAGAAAAATAAAATAACATAATTGTAAATATATATATATAAAGACGCACAATACCTTGATCTTATAATTAAGAAATCGGTTTCGGGGATCTTGTGCTCGTAAATTGGAGCTCTATACATGTTGTTCTCGATAGCCTGGATACTTTGACCAGGTGTAAGAATGCCCAGAAACGGACTGGTGTGAGCGTACGCCGTTTCCCCGTATTTATAGATCTGCGGACCCTGATCCTTGCCGGCCCTTCTCTTGTAATAGTTCTTCATCTTGGAGCACATCCCGACCTGATTCATTAGCGGCGGATGTTCTTCCGAGAATTCGACGAGCACCAATTCGCCATCTCGACCGGTCAAGTCCTCGGGGGTTCTCATGAAAAACACGTCACCACCACCGGAAGCGATTCTTTCCTGTTCCCGTTGCTTAGCCTTTTTCTTGATGTGCTTCAGTAAAGGCAGAACACCGTGTAGCCCTGGATGAGCCAAGGGACCGTGGCTGAACCTTCGCAACGGCGGCCTATGAAAGTTTCTCAATCGCATTGGACCCATGTGCGTTTGTACAAAAGGTGCACGTAACTCCACCACTGGAGTGCTGTGCTGTATTAAATTGCCGCCGCCGACTTTCAGCCTCAACGTAGTTTCCGACGATTTTGGCATGTAATACGTGTCGTTTGATATGTTAAACGGATCCCGGTCGGGCGATTTGGGCGGCGGCGGAGGCGTATCTTCTTCGAGAACGTTGATGACGCCCGCCTTACCCAGCAGTAACTTGCTCTTCTTCACGTGCGGATGGGGAATTTTGACCTTGGGCTGCGGACCGTTGTCCTTGTGAAGGAGAGCGGGATCAATGTCGTCCGGTATGCCCAAAACTATGTTCTCATCGTTCGGATCTAACGTGAGTATCTTCGGCTTCGGGATCTTCTTCATCTCTTCCGGATCCCAGATGACCTCTTCTTCCCATAGACCATAAACCAGCTCCTCGTTTTCCACCGGAAATATCGAGTACCAAGTGTCGTCGTAATTCTCCTCCCGTTGCGGCTGCTGATTTCCCTTCGCCCCCATATTCCCCATTTTGTTCTTCTGCGACTGCATGTGCAACGGCGTGGCGATCTGCGAAGTGGCCAATCTGACGTTTGGCGCGACTGTAACCGGGGCACCTTTCCCCGGTTGACTGAAGGCTTGCGCGGTTCTATTGCCGCTTGAGGGTACCCATCCCGCCGCGTTATTCTTACTATTCAACTTTTGCATCACCTGTAAGAGAGGAAACAAATGTCATTCCTGTCACCTGCATTATTGGATGCATGATAATCGCTCTATTAATAAAATTATACCTTATGCTTTATATCGTCTCCGTTCCAGACAACATCGTCCTCCCAGTGTAACTGCGACACCATCAAAAACGCGTCATCAGCAAACTCTTCGTTCTTAGTCTCCGATTTATTATTCTTTTGCTCGTCCATCTGATGAAAAATTTAATAATAAGACATACGTTGTGTAATAGATTCATTTCAATGTTGACAAACGTTAACATAATCACGCACTTTATCCCCTGTTTTAAAACCATAGTTGAATCCATCTCCGGTTTCCGGAACCTCCAACATGTCGTACCATAACTGTGCAGGTCCAAATCTCCAGTCTGCCACTTTGGGACCCATATCACCGTTCTCTCCAGTTTCACCAGTTTTACCAGTCTGTTCCTTGTCTTCTACTGGTAGCAGAAGCTTAGTTTCATCATCCGAGCGACACGCCTCTGGGCAAGGTTCGGAACCGTACTGCATTATCCAACCCTGAGGCAAACCAGAAATTTGTATAACGATAGAAACTTAATTGTATAAAGAAAAGTTAAATTTTACTCTTATAGAAATTTAACAATTAAACATTTCATAGACGCTGTCCTAAAACAATACCTTAAATTTAGGCTTTTTATCATCCTGATCAGACCCAGAATCGGAATCTTTGATATCGTGGTGCCTTTTCTTCTTACGTCGTTTCCTAACACCTCTCCAGATTTGTGGCAGACTGCTCGGCTTACCCGGGCCAAATAACCTCGAGAATCTGAGGACCTTATTGGCACGAAAGTCCGGAAATAATTCGGTGACGTCGATATTGGCATACTTGGAGGGCAACATAGAAGCTAAAGGCGTCTCTAATTTACGTTGACGCGCCGCTTCTGCCTCCTCCGCAGTTAAAATTTCTCTCTCTTCAGGTATTGGCGGAGGTGGCATCAATTGTGTATCCGATTTGCTGATAACTTCCTCATCATCAGCATCATAATCTGCATTCTCCTTGTCTATTCTCTTGTCGAGTCCATTATTTTTCACTAAAAACAAATTGGATTACATTTATAACTTACTAAATGTATTTCATCATCAATAAAAAATAATAAAATATATATGAACATATAAGAAATAATAAACGTACATATAATATATGAATATTAATAAATTATATATGGATGTGTATAAAAGAGCTTATTAGAAATGCATTTATCAGTAAGAAATAATAAAGATATATGAACATATAAGAAATAATAAACATACATATAAAATATGATTAATAATAAATTATATATGAATATGTGTATAAAAGAGCTTATTAGAAATGCATTTATCAGCAAGAAATAATAAAGATATATGAACATATAAGAAATACTAAACACACATATAAAATATGAATATTAATAATAAATTGATGTGTATAAAAAAGCTTAGAAATGAATATCCATTATATATAAATTCTGTAGATACTAACAAGCATCGTCATTTATATCATCCGCTAATTCATTTATGTCAGAAAAATCAAGCGCAGTAGGTGATTTGGTAAAATAATCCACATCTGTATCGTTTGCAGTTGTGTTATGATCCTCCGTCTTATCATCCAATTTGTTGCTCTCTTTCTCCTCGCTGGTAGAGTCATTAGACATCATCTCACTGATAAACGAACTGAAACCGAGACGACCGAGCGAAGCCAAATGCTGTTTCGCCTCGGGATCCAAAATATCATCCTCCAACTGGCCATTGTCATCAATGTTGCCAAAGAGGAAACCAGTGATGTTGAGTCCAGATACCAAGTCTTTCTCGTTCTCCTCCTCGGAGTCCCCCATCTTATTCTTACTAAGATAGGACAATCAATTCGATCTTTACAATGTAAGCACCTCTGTTACGCCGCAATTATATATGTAAATAAATTACAAATTTTCATGTAATGCCCTCTTTTTTTTATCATGTACAGGTATATTTCGCCATCACAAGTTGTAGGAAATTATCGAATTCTATCATTTATCGGCTACTCGACACCGGATAATCTCTCTGTTTACATAAAATACATCGCAACGAACGACTATCTGCGAGAGAATATGACCACGAAACAAACGGAAACCAACTAATAACCAAACTATAATTTCGGTGAATTTATCTGGGCACGAGATGATTATGTGAATACTAGAAGCGAAACGAAACTGAAAAGAGAAAAACTTGTGCTCGAGCGACATCTGGGAATGTTTCCGACACTTTATTCCTAGATAAGAGAATCGTAAACTCTGGAATTTTAAAAATTAACAAAACCAAATGAAAAAAATATTTTTCTTCAGAAAATAGGAAATTTACATTATTTTTTTGTCAAATAAATAATATTTGTCTGATACGAAAAATCAATTTATTTAAATGTTGAATTAGCAACTTATTTATTTAGCCGATTAATCTTCTTTGATAGAATTTGTGTCGTATTGAATACAATAACTAATCTTTAAAAAAAAAATTTTATAATTTTGTAGAAATAATTCTACAAAAATTGATGTTTCATATCGCATAAAATACATATATTCTTTTTAAAATTTTTGTATATGTATATAATTAGCAGTGTAATGATTAATTAAAATGTATTTTCAAGAACATTTTTTTAAATACATGTACTTTACATTTTTGTGTGTATGTGTAAAACTTACTTATTTAGTAAATATAAAAATTATATTAAGAAGATACACTTTTTTGCATACATTGGTATAATATTGAAATCTTGACAAAAATATATACTGCGTATCTTTCTTAAAGAGAGAAAATACAAGTTATTTTATATTTATTTCTTGCTAAATATGCGACGAATCAAGAATATCATATAAAATATTATAAATATATCGATTAATATGGAAGATTTCTTTTAGAAAAGATAACAGACTGTTTATTCTCGCTCATATACAAAGTAATAATGTGAACACAGAAATTATAGTTTTTTTTATAGATACAAAATCGATTTATCAAACGCAGACGAAAATCAGAATTCTGCGGATGAAAGTTTTTATTCATAATAAAAATGCATATATTCTAATCTATAATGTTCATTCTTCTGTACATTTTATAAATATAAAAAGAGAATATCTAAAAAAATGACAATTTATTAAGTCAAGCTGTGGATTGTTACAATGTTATTTCGCGTGATGTTAATCATGTTTACAAAAGAAATCACGAGATCTCGAGATTTGTAATAGCAATTTACAATAACGGTGATTATATTCTTTTTTTTTCTTTCTTTTTTCTGTCAGCAATAATATAAGCTCGTATTTCTAAACAAAATACAGATGATTGTACTTGAATGGATTGTGTTAATACAAACCAGTAATAAACAGCCATGACGATTGAAGACTTCAAACAAATGTATAATGTGCGACTTCAAATAATAAAAGCATATATCAGATAATTATTTCATGTTACAAATAATTTTATCCAGATATCAAGAAATAAAAACAAAATAATTATACATAAATAAATCTGCACATTATACATTTTCTGCATATTATAGGATAGGATGAAGTCCTCATTCTTACAGAGCGGAGTAAACATAAACCAAAAATAAATCATACATTCTGATAAAAATAAACACTACTGGAACAATAAATTTCATTTAGTCCATTTTTCAAATGTGATGAATTGTGTCTCAACACGAACCACCTGTTTGCTGTTGATATACCTCTATTGTATCTCCCTCTTCCATTTCCAGTGTCGTAGGTGTGTCTAATTCGTTTATGGGTTGTCCATCAAATCTAAATCTTACTGCCGCTATTGCCAAACCCTACAAGACAACAATAGCTCATTCACTAATTCTTTAAAAAATAATACTACTAGTATTTAAAAAATATTAAAATTATTATTACTATTATCAACAGATTATAAGAAAGCTACATCGTAGAATATTATAGTTCATAAAATTTCAGAGCATTTACATCAACGAGGTTCTTGTTGAAACATGAAAGACATCAACGTTTATAAATTGAATATTTTCAGCATAACATTTGACAATCCAAAGTACACCTTTGAAGAAATTATCAGTGAACACTTACTACACGGTCGCAGTATGCGTTCATCAATTTCCGAAGAGGTGTGTGTTTCTTAATTTTAAACTGCACTACCGCATTGTCCTGGCCGAGCACCTTCAGGTTTATGTGCTCCGATTCCGCCTTCGTCTCCTAAAAAAAAAAAAAAAAGAAAAAAAAAAGAACGATCGGCGTGAGAGACGCGCTACACAACATCGTAAATGTAAATAATTGTCGGCGCAAAGTTAGGGTTAGGGTGTTAGAAAGCGTTACCTTCTTCTCATCCGACATGATACGCCGCAGGTAAACGCGAAGCTAATCGATTACAAAGTGGAAATCACCAGGGAGAGTCGCGAAAATCGATGATCGCTGAACCGGCCGGCTGATTTGCACGTTTTGACGTGCGAGGTGCGAATGATCTCTGGAAATAAACACACACAGAGGAAAGTCCCGCTCGATCCCGCTTCTTTCGCAAAACGGCGATCACGATGTTGCCATCTTGCATGGAGGACGAATTGTACACAGATAAACTACGTATGTAACGTGAAATTTCAGAATTTTTTTTTTTTCATTTCAGATTCGAAGCTCTGCACGCAGAATGCGTCAGCCAATCTGATCGCAGCTTCTCTGCGAGAGCGAGAGATTGATTGGTCAGCGGGCGAATGACGTTTTCTCCATGTCTAGGGAATTTTTTTCCTAGTGTCTCGTTTGTGAAAAAAAGAAGATAATTTATAATTTCCGATTCGCATAAAAAATTAAAAATAAATCTATTAATAATAAAATATATATATATATATATTAAAAAATAAATATATTACTAATAAATAAATAATTTAAAAAAAATTAAAAATTAAAAAAAAAATTATTTATTATATTTTCTGTCATTTTATGCTCGAATCAGAAGACACGTAAAATTAATTTCACGCAATCGGCTTTCAAATAGAGCATTTTTAAAGCTTCGACAATTTCTCTATTTGATAGCCAATCATGTGAAATACTGAGTTTATGTTTTCCTAAAAAATTTTTTGAACACATTCATTCACTGATCTCCAGGGTTGAATAAGTTAATGATTTTTTAAAACTAAGTTAAGTTAAAGTTAATTGATTATAAAATTAATTTAATTATATATAAGTTAAAAGTTGCATGTACAAAAAATTGTATCAGGTAAAGTTACGCTAAGATTAAATTAACTAAAGTTAATTTTCAAATCAAAAGTTAATTTTCAAAAACATTATTTATATTAAATTAGAATTTTGTTTGTTAATTTTTTCAAATTTATAATAACAAATAACAAAGAAATTTTGATTTTTATATAGAAGTATATGCTTTAGTAATTACAATAATTGACGACAAATGAACATAAAAATTAATAAGACTTTAATTTAAAAAAAAAATACGTTTACAACTTATAAAAAACAATAATATATATGGTATTTAGAGATAAAAAAATTTAATATAAGAAAAAGTCAATAAGTTTAAGATTAAAAATAACTAGTTGAAGTTGAAAATTAATACATTTTTTAAATTAACTAAGCTAAGTTAAAAGGTATTTAACCTTTTTTTACTTTTAACTAATTAACTAGTTATTACCCCACTCTGCTGATTTCATATATAAAAATTATTAAATATTTATTTAGGTAATAAAAAATAATGATTATAATAATAAAATAATAATAATAATGATATAAATTATAATAAAACTGTTTATTAGACAGATTATAATTGTTTATGCTTTAACTTTTAGCTAAAGGATAAAACAAATATTATACATAAATACATAGAGATCAGTGATTTTCTAAATATCACGTATGTTCAGTTATAGAATGATATTTCAACAAGATAAAAATCTTATTACTGCAATGAATGCAAAAATTGACTGACAATGAGCAATCTATAACATTTAAAATATATTTTACAGAATATATATATATATATATATATATATATATATATATAATTATTTATTATTTGAAAGAATCTCATCCATTGCAAGTTTCGTAAATTTTCGTATATACTGACGATCTTCAGGCGAGCATTGATTTTGAGTTTGATACCAGAACAAGAATGTAATGATAGAATCAAGTGCACTCTTTGCTGTAACTTCATCATTCGTAAAGTCATTGTCATTTAAACACTCATTGTTTTCTTCCTCTTCTTCAACTTCTTGGTTTATTTTCTGGTTAACCTCGTCATTTTCTCCATGTTTCGCAAAGATTAGTTCTTCATCCAACATTTCTTGGTCTAATACTTCCTGGTCTAATACTTCTTGATCTAATACTTCTTGCTCCAACACTTCTTGGCATTCTTGTTTATCATTGTCACTGTTTAACCATAAATCAATCTCCTCTAATGTAATATTGTCATATTCAGGAATTTTATTTACCATACTTAAAAATAATCTTGAATCGAGCTGCTCTTCTAGATATAAAGGGAAAATATTTTTCCAGCTATTCCTTATGACAACTTCCATGACTTCATCCCACGCATCACTTATTAAGTGACAACACTTAAGTACGTCAAGTGATTTCAACAACTTCTGGACGTCTTCTGCAGTATCTGCTGTAAGTATTACTCTTAGAAAATGTTTTCTATATATCTTCTTCAGCTTTTCAATAACTCCATGATCCATAGGTATGAGCGAAGTCGCATAAGATGGTAGACAAATTACTTGACATTGTTCGCTAATTAAATTGAGTTCTTCTACTGAAGGATAATTGGGAACATCACTGAGTAGAAGAAGACATTGTTCGATATTGGAACTATGAACTGCTTCAATTTCTGGTAAAAAAACTTCCTGATACCATGTCAACATCAACTGTTTATCTATGCATGCATTGTTCTGTTTTGTATATATGACTGACGATGATCTTATGTTCTCGAGACAGTTATGATCTTGTCCGACAATTAACAGAGGCAATTTGTGACTTCCTGTCACATTTGTACACACCATTAATGTGACCTTATTTTTTACCGATTCTCCATCAGAAACTTCATTTTCACTGCTGGTGTCAAAAGTTTTATTTGGCAATGTTTTCCAATAGAATACAGTTTCTTTGGCATTATAAATTTTATCCAATGGTATTTTGTTATCTATAATATATTTTACAAATTCTCGACAAAAAGTGCTCACACTTTTACCTGCAGAAGTTTCCCCTGTTGAAGATCCAATGCTATGCCTTTTTTTAAATTTGGATATAAAACCATTGGTACCTTTGAAATTATTAGTTCCGTTAAGCATTTTATTCAACTCAACTGCCTTCTCTTGCAACATTGTTCCTGTAACAGATTCCCCTATGCTTTTCCTTTCGAGAAACCATTCATATAAGGCTTGCTCGAGAGGACTATTTTCAACACCAGTGCATCTCTTCTTAGATGTTTGTCCTTGACACATAATAAGTGCACTTCTTTTTTTTATCAGATGTTCCCTGGACTTCTTTATAAATGTAATTGCTGACCTGGATATCTTGTATTCCCGTGCAAGATCAATGCCTTTTTCTCCATTATCAAGCCGTTCTACAATTTTAACTCGCTCTTCGATGCTGAGACGGGTTTGCTTGGGCTGTTCCTGAGAAAAAGCAACACGACGCATTTTCTGCAAAGCAAATAAACAAGGTATTTTACTCTTTTTAATTGTCATATAAATATAAAAATTGAAATATTACATAAGAATTATTAATAAAAATTTCACCAACAATGTTTTCACTAATATTTCTAGTTTGATTGATATCATATGACACAGAAATTTCTGTGTATTATAGGCAATAATATATCTTTGTTAAATATTTTTATTCATCAAGCTAAATATTATTCTAATTATATGTATATTGTTGGCGACTTTAATTAGATTGTACCACAAGAACAAGTAAAAAATTTATAATTTTTACAAAGGGGAAATTTCGCTTTCAAATCATAACAAATTAAACATTTAACGTGATAAACAAAAATGAATGAAAATTGATTTCTTATTAGTAATATTTCAATTATAACCGTATTAAAACATTTATTATTCCTTGCATTTTCGACATAATTTCTATTGGATTACTTTAATTAAAATTACATACCTGTGTTAATGTATGGTTTTCGTGAACGTACGAAATAACTGTATATTGTCTTTGTATTTTGTTATTATTTTGTGAAAATCCGTTTCTGTCACAAACTTTTACAGGTTTGTTCCGAAATTCACCGTTCGCGCGATACGCATATGATTTTCTACGTCGGCAAATTTCGGACGTTTTGGAACACAACCTAAGTTAAATTGAATTCATCCTGTCATATAATTATAAACATTATAAAATAATTCAATGAATTTTGAGAGAAAGATACAAAAAAGATTTGTTTGGAAGACTTTAGAATTAAATAAGAAATTGGAAGAAGTAAATTGATCTTACAGAACTGAAAATTAAAATAAAATATACAATAGAGCTAATTCGACAATCTCGATATATATTACAAGTATAAATTGTGTGATATATTATTGAATTCTATAATGTTGTAATTCAACATAGAAAATGCAGGCTTAAAGAATTTTAACTGAGATATCCTAAAATTTTGTAACTATATACAAAATTATTAATTTTATTTACACTGGAATATAATTCAATCATAGAGAAGTTATTTAAAAAAATTTATACAAAGTCTTAAGAACGTACTTTCAATGATGCAATAATATAACAATTTCTCAGAATATTAGTACAAATGCAAATTGAATGCTATATTGATTTCTTCACTGAACAGCAGTGCACTGCCAAATTATAGAATCTAATTAGTTTACAAGACTAATATCTAGATTCTATGTTTTATCAGTAAATGCTTTGTGATTAAAACAAT
The DNA here is from genome assembly GCF_048542155.1 of Nylanderia fulva. Classification (NCBI taxonomy): domain Eukaryota; kingdom Metazoa; phylum Arthropoda; class Insecta; order Hymenoptera; family Formicidae; genus Nylanderia; species Nylanderia fulva. Next base: position 341,678 of record NW_028190390.1, on the reverse strand, counting down.
TATCACTTTAATTAGGATAAATCTTTTATCTCTAGGAGATTAGAGTCACATGCAAATATTTTTTTTTCTTAAATTCAGATAAATATTTACTTTTTTTACCTTACAGCGTGTTATCTGTTTCAATTGTTGAGTCTTGATACAGAAAGATGTGTGTATATATATATATATATATATTACAAAGTATATATTTCTGTAAACTCGTATAAATTGTCCTTCTAAATATATTGTATAAAATCAATTCAAATCTCTGACTTATTCCCGCAAATATCCACAGGGGACTCTGGTGTCGCGCCATCTGGTGACACTTCGCTCGAACTAATGGGGCGCGATTTGCGATGACGTGCGTAATGTCAGAGAGCTAGTAGTGTGCTCCGGGGCTCGTGTTGTGTGCACACTTATTATTAAAAATGTTTGTTTATAGTTGATAATCGTACCGATAACGCTAAACATGATGGATTATGAATTTAAGATGAAGACACAGAAAGACCGCACGAAGGTCGAGGATCTCTTTGAGTTCGAGGGATGCAAGGTCGGAAGAGGCACTTACGGGCACGTATACAAAGCTCGTAGGAAAGAAGGGTTAGTCTCTCTAACCTGGCCACTAAAACGCGAAATATAATATAATATTATTCCTTAAATATTATTCCTCCTTCGAGCGTTTACGCAAACTGTATCAGATTGTACGATGCAAATTGATATTCGCTCCAAAACTCGATGTAAATCCATTTCGGAGTCGGATTTCTTTGCACAAAAGTATCTGTCGTCTTCGTTCTATCGATTTTTTTCTTTCAAGTTTTATTTAAGGTTTCTCGACCAACCGAGAAGTATGTTTATTTTGTCTCTCACTCGTTGCATTTAGGATAATTTTTTAATTTTGGATTTGATCGATCTGATTTGTCATTTATTTTTAAGATTATGATAAATATTCATCATTGAATTTAAATTGTCATGTTTGATAATTTAATCATTTTTAATCCTTTGAGAGGATTTATATGATATAAATCGTTGATTCACTCGGCTTCAAAATTTCTATAAATCTATTTTAAAGTTTCTTTCCATATAAGCACCTGCTTTATTCTATTGATTGATTTATTTAAGATTTCTTGAACAGTAGAAAACTATGGGTTTGTTCTTTATTGTTGCACTAGTGAACTAGTGCAGACTGTTGCAGTAAGTTAGAGTGAAACAAAATATATTTGTCTCACTTTAACTTATTGCATTAGTTCATCAGTGCAGCAATAAAGAAGAAACTCTATATTTATTAATCATTTATTTTGTTCATCTTTACAAACAATTGTTAATACAATTCTTTTAATTATAAATAATTAATATAATGCAAACAAAATGATAAAACTTATTACACTTTAATTTTTCAGCTAGCTAGTTTTAATTGACAGTTTTTTTACATAGTTGTTTAAACAATTATTTGAAATGAATATTTGATTAATACCTTTTTATTTTTAATTGTTGAAATTATGATTATACAGTTAAAAGCATTCTATTTTGTAAATTTTATAGTGTACCGGATAGTGAATTGAAGTCTCGGCCTGATACAAAAGATTTTGGCCTTAAGCAAATTGAGGGTACAGGACTTTCAATGTCTGCATGTCGAGAAATTGCTGTAAGTTGTCTCATTGCTCTTAAATAACAAACAATATTTGTCTGCATCTTACAAAAGAAGAAGTTTGATTTATATAATCTTTTCTATTTTAGTTACTCAGGGAATTAAAACATGTCAATGTCATTACTCTTATTCGTGTCTTTGTCTCTCACAATGACCGCAAAGTTTGGTTGTTATTTGACTTTGCCGAGCACGATTTATGGGTATGTTTATATTCCTAATGCAAGAGATAAAAGTGTGCAGTAATATGTGATGTAAATATGTAACAGCATGCTAATTTTATTTGCAGCATATAATTAAATTTCATAGAGCGGCAAAGGCTAATAAAAAGCCAGTAATGGTTCCGAAAGGCATGGTCAAGTCTTTATTGTATCAAATTTTAGATGGTATCCATTATTTACATTCCAACTGGGTCCTTCATAGAGATTTGGTACGTGTTACTAGCACAAATTAAAGAGATGTATATTTCTATTATATTTTTATTATATTTATATCAAAGATTAATTAATTTTCTTTGTTTTAGAAACCGGCAAATATTTTAGTAATGGGTGAAGGAAATGAGCGAGGACGTGTGAAAATTGCCGACATGGGCTTTGCTAGATTATTTAACGCTCCTCTTAAACCTCTGGCAGATTTAGATCCTGTTGTAGTAACCTTTTGGTATAGAGCTCCGGAATTACTTTTAGGTGCCAGACATTATACGAAAGCTATAGGTTCGTAATACTTTTGTGTGACATTTTATTTTAAATTCGTATAAATTATACATATTGAATTATTTATTCCGCTATTTCAGATATATGGGCTATCGGCTGTATATTCGCGGAACTTTTAACATCCGAACCTATATTTCATTGTAGACAAGAGGACATCAAGACTAGTAATCCATATCATCATGATCAACTAGATAGGTGACGATACATTTACGATTTTGTACAAAACAAATGTTTTGCATATTATAGAAAATGACATGAACTAATTTTTGTTTAGGATATTCAATGTAATGGGATTTCCATTGGAGAAAGATTGGGAGGATATTAAGAAAATGCCAGAGCACCCTACGTTACTTAAAGATTTTAAAAGATCCAAGTGAGTTTGTCATATGTTTTTGTAAAATGTATTTCCATCGATATCTCATTCAAAATCTTTAAATATCGATTTTGTCATTTTCAGCTATGCAAACTGTTCGCTTACTAAATATATGGATCGGCATAAGATCAAACCTGATAGCAAGGCATTTAATTTGGTATGAATTAAAAGAGAAACGTAAACATTTTGTTACACGTACTGGACAAAAAAGCAATCTTTCTTGTATTACTCTGTTTTAGTTACAAAAGTTACTGATGATGGATCCAAATAAGCGTATCACATCAGAGCATTCTATGCAGGATGCCTACTTCCAAGAGGAGCCACTGCCAACACAGGAGTAAGCATCTAGTTCTATATTTTTTATATACAAATAAAATAATTTAGATTCTTTTAAATAATAATCTTGCTAAATTACATTTATTTGATCTTAGCATATTTGCCGGATGCCCTATCCCTTATCCCAAGAGGGAATTCCTCACGGATGACGATACTGAAGAAAAGACTGAAAACAAAGCAAGGCAAAATCAACAACAAACGGTAATTACTTCCGAGATACAGCTCGAAAACATTCGTATGTGATATACTTCATAGGGTTTAAGCCACAACTACTATAATAAGATAACCATATTAATACAGATATAGTTTTTAATAATATATACATATATATATATATATATATATATATTTACGTATTGTTTTCAAATTTTTTAAAAATATGGTTTCGATTTTTTAAACGACCCTGCAATGGCAAAGGCGAGTGAAGCCTACTTTGCTGTTATCTGAGCTCCATCGGTTATATGGTAGTTGAGGATTAAACTGAACTTTTAACATCGCCTTGTTGCTCATCCGAGTATTCGTGAAATAGCAACAGCAGAATCAACAGCAACAAGGTAACGGCGATCACAATCACGGACAGAATGCGAAACGGGTGAGACTGAACGGGCCACACGGCGCTCCGGAATTCCATCAGCATCAGAGCCACGCGATGACCCACCAGCAACCGCCGGGGATGGTTTACTCGACGGCTCAGCCGACTCAGCCGTCGAACTTTCATCAACGTTTCTAATCTCCGTGACCCTTAATCCGCTCGATCACACACCATGAATCAGACCGAAAAAACTTAAAACTGTCTTACGCAGATAAAAATGCATATTAATTTAGTTCACTAATCAACATATTGTCGACAAGAGTGGTCAGTGATTCGTGTATATTCCGTAAGTATGATAATACAACTTTATTTATATATATACATGCGGAGAATTATTTTCTTCTCGTTTCCGCGTCCGCTTTTACATCTCTCTCCACATCCTTTGGTCTCCGTTTTGTACCCCCCATATCAATATATGTATATCCCTCCCGCCGTGATTATCAGTATACGCGCCAATAAAAAAGTCTCGGTCATGGGCGTTCGCAGAATTTTTTTCCAGGGAGGCATGATTACAATTTTTTTAATTATTTCTATTAATTTTTTTCCAGGGGGTCATGATTAAAATTTAAAAAATTTTTATTTTAATTTAATTTTTATTTATTAATTTTTTTTATAATTTAAATATGCAAATAAATTTCCGCGTTTGTTCCAAACAAGTGTAATTTTTATTTTTGTTAAAAATTAATTTTTTCCAGGGGGTCACGATTAAACTTTTTTTTTATTTTTCTCTCTTAATTGTTAATTTTTTTAATGTCAGTTTTCTAATAATTAAATTTCCGTGTTTATTCAAAATGAGAGCAATGCTTAATTGCTTAATTAATTTCAAGGGGGACAAACGTTGCCCCCCTGCGGACGCCCATGGTCTCGATCGTATAAGAACGCCGATGATGGTCACGAAGACGAGAAAAGGCTCTCGGCGGAAAGGAAGGACTCGTAGGGGGAGGGAGCGAGCGATCGAAGTCGGCGGCCGATTAAACTCGGGCAGGGAAGGGGATCTCGATCTATCGCGCACGCGCGCGGGCCGAATCGCGCGTGCGATCGCGTCGTCGCGGGCACCTGAAACGCAGTTTCCGCGAATCGCTGCTCGGTGAAAAAAGTGCGTGCGCGCGTGCCGCTCCGGATTGTCAGGATGAGCCATCGATCCCCGGGAGTCGTTGCGCTGATCCGATGAGAGGACGACGCAGGTGAGAATGAATCTCCATTCGCGACGATTTGGAGCAAGATAGTTTTTTTTTCATTCACTATTCGCGAACACACTTTGGCGAGAAATTTAAAACGATTTTAGAAATTGAAAAAAATTCCAAGTTTTTCTGAAAAAAAAAAAAAAAAAAAAAAAAAAACATTTGACAGGTAGCAATTTTATTTAAAGCTTAAAAGGGATATATATATAGGTTATATAGGAAACGTGTGTGGTCCCCAAAAGAAATAAATGATTTAAACTATTCGATCGAAGATTGCAATTAAGATTGTATTTACATATTTAAGATTGAATATTATTATTGCATTCTCTCTCTCTTTCTTAGCCTATAATTATTACATCGTGCAATATCTTTAATATCAAAATAATATGCGAGATACTATAATAAATATATGATATTTATGTTGTATGATTGCATAGAAATTTATATGCAATTCTCCGACTGCATAGAGATTTCAATGCCTTTTACTCGCGCAGATGATGTCTCTCGTGTTCGCGTTCGAGGTCCTGATATTTTCCTCGTGCGACACACGAGGACAGTTATTGATTGAGAGGGATATCGTGAAATATCTGCTACAGGTGCGGTCTCCTTAAGCGATAAGCGATTATTAGTGCCGCTGGTATTTGGCATTTGATCTGCAGACATGCATTAAATTAATCGAATTAATTTCTGCTTAGCAACTTGCATTGATTATATAAATATTCGTTTATTTTAAGTACATATATTTAATATGTAATTGCTGGTAGTTAAATATGTGCAAGAAACCGCACACTAAATCATTTTCACATCACATCGCACACATTCTACATATTTCATTATTATTTTCATTAATCTGCTTGAAAAAGAGAGATGTCAAAGTATTTTTTAAATATTTTCTACACTGAAACAAATTATTAAATTAATAAATATTTATTTCAATATTCAATATTGTCTTATAAAGCATTTATTTGAAACTAATAAATATTTATCTGTTTTGAAAAGGATTTTCTTATATCGAATAAATATTTTTTCAAATCAAATATTTTTTCAATACTATTAGTTCCAAATAAATGATTTATAAGGCAGTATTGAAATAAGTATTTATTCGAATTCAATAAATTTTTTTTCAGTGTATGTAATTAATGTAGCGTTTAATAGTATTGACAAACACATTTGTTTTATCAATATTAAATGCCAGTATTTTTAACATATTCATTATTTTGCATTATGATTAACATATGTATATAAATACAATATTTCACTTTTATTATTATGAATCAATAATAACATATATTTTTAAGTTTTATTTTATTTTTATTATTACGAAAATCATAATAACATCAAATTTTATTTTGTTAAATACGATTTTGTAAAGTAACACATACCTCTTATATTTGTTTAATATACGGAGAGAATTTTCTCTTAGAATTTACCCTGAAAATCAAGAGCTAATCATGGAACAATAATGTATTGGAAGAATTTTATAAGAGTTTCTCGGATTAATATTTACCACAATAAAAAATATTAATATGTCCATAGTAAAATTAATCGAACACATTTTATATCTTATTATGGTAGATATGAATATTTTTTATTATGGTAAATGTTAATAAGAGAAACTCTTGTAAAGTTTTTCCAACATCACATTGTCTCATGATTATTATAATTTTCAAAGCAAATTCCAAGATTAAACTCTGCGTTAAGATTACTCTCCAAGTAATATATTTTCTAGATCTCTCCAGTTTAAATTACACACTGAAAAAAATGACTAAGTTAATAAATATTTATTCGAATACTCCCAAACGAATCATTTATTTGAAATAAATAAATATTTTATTTGCTTTGAAAAAGATTTTCTTATATCAAATAAATATTTTTCATATCAAATCAATATTATTAGTTTCAAATCAATAATTCCTTGGGCAGTATTGAAATAAATATACTTATTCGAATTCAATAAATTTTTTTAGCGCATATTCACACTCATACATGTATTAATTCCCAGACCACGTTTGCTAAAGCCGGCCCTGTTACTCGGTAAACAAATGTGGCATTTAGAAACAGAGCGAGCGAGCGATAATCGTGCTCTCGATTGCGAGAGCTAGAGTAATCGAGGATATATCACTGAAAATATCAATTTAATATCGTCGTCTTTATTTCGCTTTTAGTTCGGATCGAGACATATGCAAGCGAAATGTTAAAGGAAAAACGCTTAATGCTACGCCCTCTCGCGGTCTGAAAGGATTAATTCTGAATATATGATTGCCTGTCTCCACTATTATGTTATATTATATAGCTCTAAGTATATATATAATAATAGAAGTGGAAAAGGAAAGTCAAATCAAGCTTAATCCTCTATCGAATCGTGTTGCCTTTGGGCAACAGAAAATCAGACAAACGCGATATAAGACGTGTTTTATTAACAAGATTTACGTTTTTCACACATCTTTTCAAAGTACGTGGAATATAAATGAAAGGCCAACATTAAATAACGTTGATGTAATCGATTTGTGAAACAGATTATTTTTTTTTAGCTATTTGTAATTATTGATAACTAAAAATTGTGAGAGCAAAATATGGAAGTGAGAAAAAGTTGGAACGAAAATGATTGTAGTTCAAAATTAAAAATTTTGCAATTAATTCCTAGTGAAGGGGAGAGGGGAAATTTTGAATTTTAGTTATTTTTGTCGAAATATATTCACCTGCTCTTTTAATGATTTTTTATTAATATTTCGAATATATGTATATCCAAACTGAATTTATCTATTATTACACTGAAAAAAATTATTAAATTATAAAATATTTCAATACTGCCTATAAATCATTTATTTGAAACAAATATTTATCTGTTTTGAAATGGATTTTCTTATATCGAATAAATATTTTTTTAAAACCAATCAATATTATTAATTTAAAACAAATGATTTATAAAGCCTAAAGCATTATTGCGTTATAAAGCAGGTTGAAATAAGTTGGAATAAATATTTATTCGAAATTAATAATTTTTTTTAGTGTGGCATTAAATATAATTGCATTTATTGCTTTAATAATGTTTAATAATATATGTACCGAATGAAAAGGATTGAATGATCGATGATTTTACCCCGCGTGTCGATCGCGACTCGCGTTTACATATCAGTCTTCGATTACTCACCCAACGTCAACGTCTAATAACATACAATTATAGGAATCATGAGGATTTTTCTCGGTCTTACCATTTGTATGATTGTTGAAAAATCGCACGACTTGTATTGCCCCTGTTTTTGCTTATGTAACAATTTATAATCATCAAATAAAGAAGTACGCATTTTTTTCTAAGAAAATCAAACGTGATGAAACTTGCCATAAAAGTAATGTAAGGCTAAATATTAAGAACTGCGTCAATAATAATGTGGACTTTTACTGTCCCTCCTTTCCATGTCCCAAGGATACATTTTTCCAGGGTTTTGTCAAGGATCCACTCAAAAGTCCACATTACTATTGACACAGTTCTTGTTATTTAGCTTCATATAATTTCTGTAGCAAGTTTCTTGAAGATTGGTTTTCTTAGAAAAAATAATGTTGCATGTTCTTTTAAATTTCAAATAAATTCTAAAAGTTAGAAAAGTCAGGTTTTATAAAGTTACACCTGTTAACGTGCAACTGATGAATTTTGCAAAACGATTTTACTATCATTATTACTTGTCAACTTTCACGGTGCACAGAGAGAATTTTCTCTTAGAATTTATCCTGAAAATTATGGTAATTGTGGGACAATATCGTATAAGAAGAATTCCTCTAGTTAATATTTACCACAATAACAATATTAATATCTACCACAATAAAATATAAAATATGTTCGATTAATTTTACTGTACGTCACTGAAAAAAGTATTTGTGCGAAATGACATTATGCTGGGTCTTTTTCAACCAGCATAATCGTGCAGTATTGCTACCCATATAGAAGATTACAGATTATGTAATCTTGATGTAATTTCACATGAAATATGTTCTTATATATTTTCAAGATTAAAAATATTCCTCTGACCATGGAATTATACACATACGAAATGCTAGTAACGTATAAATGCTATAAAATAATGTTATAAATAAAATAGATAAATGCTTATAAAATAAAATTCTAGTACAGTAAAAATACTAAATTTAAAATTACAAGTAATTTTTGCATACAATTTTATATATATTTTATATTAATATGTATTTTCACTTTAAAAAATACGGCGAAAAAATTACAGTGATAATTAAGTAATTTTTCCAGTTTTGGACAAATAATTTCCACATAAAAGTACATGGATTTTTTCAGTGTATTAATATTTTTTATTGTGGTAAATATTAATTGGAGAAACTTTTATAAAATTCTTCCAATGCCATATTGTCTCACGATTATTATAATTTTTTTTCAGGATAAATTCGAAGAAAAAATTCCGTGTGTCTATTTCGATTTTCTTACGATATTCCAATGCCATATTGTCTCGCAATTATTATAATTTCCGGATAAATTCCAAGAAAAAATTCCGCGCGTCTATTTCGATTTTCTTCCGATAAAATGAGGATCCGAGCGCAGTTCAGTCACCGAAATCGCTCAATATGCAGATATCTGGCGTCCGAAGGACGTAAACATCGGACGGGATGATCGTCGATGCAAATCGGTCTCGCCCGGTTTCTCCACGTGTGCGACGAAAAAAAAAATATAACGAGATCTAGCGCATTTCATTTCGCTCCGGGCAAGGACGATCGCGTTATGCCATCGTCGTCGTGCTTTCACGCGGTAAGAAACATGCGTGACTTTCAACGGGAGAACGAGAAAATACGCCTCGAATATACGCGTCGGTCGCCCGATTAATTATTTATCATTATTTATTGTATCAATCATTGTCGGCTAATCATCCCCGACGAATGGGGAAGCTTTTCGCGCCATTGTCGACCATGTGTTGGGTTGATCGCCTGTTGACAGCGCGTGAAACCACGTGTTGTCCCAGCAACGTATAGAACCACCTGTTGCACAGTCCAGTGCATGCTGTTTCCCGTTACGCGACTTCATCTCAATCGCGTCAATCATTAAGAAAACGCGAATTCGCGGAATATAGCCAATCTTTTTCACGCCGATATAATATTATTGATCCAAAAAAATTATTGAATTAATAAATATTTATTTCAATACTGCCTAATAAATCATTTATTTGAAACTAATAAATATTGATCTGTCTTGAAAAGGATTTTCTTATATCAAATAAATATTTTTCACATCAAATCAATATTATAAGCTGCAAATAGATGATTTATTTGGCAGTATTGAAATAAATACTTATTCAAATTCAATAAATTTTTGTTCAGTGTAAGTTTTCGATTCGATTATTTCGATAAAATTTTTCTTATTTATTGTTTATATCCGTCCTTTATTTCAAGTAACTGTATTTTAAATTTATTAATTTTTCCAAAACTTAATTTAGTTTTTTTATCGATCTCCACTTTATCGCAAGGCCCTAAAATTGTCAAAAATTTGTCCCTTATTTTCTCTTAGAAATTATGGTCATCGTATTTATGTATAATATTAATATATTAATTTTAATATAAATTAATATAAATAATATTGATATAAATTAATACGTCAGAGACACATTAAAAGGATCGAAAATTCCATCCTGATATTTTTTCGCTGTTATTATATATACGAATTGTCGAAACTAGCACGAAGAAGTAAACCTTCGACTCTCCCAAATTCATCGCGAGGTTAAGGCCACCCCGTGTAAGAGTTTCGAGTGGCCCAGGTTAGGATCTAAAAAAAGCCTTCCACCGGTTAGCGCCCTATATGGAGACGTCGATGTCTACCTTCGCCTGATTCTTTTTTTTTTTTTTTTTTTAATCGTCAACGTGCCATTGCCTTACGGGCTCGAATTAAAAATAAAGATCCTTCTAAGCTCAGAAGCGCAATTGTGATCCTCCCCGAAAAGCTGGAGGACCGGCTGAGGAGGTGGTAGCGAAATAAATAAATTAAAAAAAAAAGAGGGAACGGGAGAGAAAATCCACGGTCGTCTGCGTCCGTACATGGCCGTCCATTAACCACTTCGCACTTTGCCTTTTCCGTTAATGGGATGACAGCGAAAATATCGGGTCCGCGTGAACAGGCGAACAAAGCGATTTACGATTTGTCGACGAATGCAGCTGCCTCTCGACGCTTCGAGACACATTGCAAATTGTGTTCCGCGTTCTTGGTCGATTTTATTTCACCCTACACAGAGAGAATTTTCACCTTAGAGTTTACCCTGAAAATCATGCTAATCCTGGGACAATATTAAAGTTTTCAGAATTTTATGAATTTCTTTTCGATTAATATTTTTTTACCATTATAAAAAATATTAATATCTACCACAGTAAGATATAAAATATGTTTGATTATTTTTTTACTGTATACATAATAAAATTTACCATGTACATATTAATATTTTTTATTGTGGTTTATATTAATCAGAGAAATGAATAAATATTTATTTCAATACTGCCTTATAAATCATTTGTTCGAAACAAATATTTTATTTGTTTGAAAAAGATTTTCTTATATCGAATAAATATTTTTTTCACATCAAATCAATATTATTAGTTTGAAATAAATGATTTATATAAGGCAGTATTGAAATAAATATTCGAATTCGATAAATTTATTTTTCAGTGTACAGGAACATATACGGTAAATGTTAAAGATAAATTGATATCGTTATACGTCTGTCATTGAATACGCTCGTCGTAATTAAAGCGATTTTTATATGCAAATTTGTTTTCGCAAAATACACGATATTTGCATTCCATCGATGGTTCTTGATTCTTTGATCCTTTCGTCGGAATGTCTCCGATTCTTCGAATCTTTCTTTTCTGACGAATTGACCAAAGATCGGCGAATCTTCAAGGAATATACAAAGCTGAAGTATATATCTCTTCTCTTTTTTCCTCTGATTTATTATTATTCCCCGTTTAAAAACGTACAGACTTAATCTTTATCTTTTATTTAGATAATTCTTCCTGGAGAACCGCCTACTCGCACTTCTCCTCGAACACTCGACAATCGAATTCCGACTGATTTATATTTGATGAACCGGTTCCTCTCTTAATACTGAACTGGAAAAAAGAAATATTCTCTCAAGAATATATCAGGATCACCGAAATCCGGATAAAGAAGGATAAATTCGCGCAGTTACGTCGAGAAATGCGGAAATACTCTTTACTTATATTCCGCGTTTGATTCGAGATATCGCGATATATCTCTCTCTATGTAAAAGGAATCAAATTTAAATTCACACGGCATGAAATTTATTCGGCCTTAAATTCGAGGTATAAAGCGCGAATGTACGCAGCTGAGAACTTAACTGGAGAACGCGCTCTTTATATGGTACCAGTTCGACTGCGTCCATGATGTTAATCATCCTTTGTGCAATCTTTACATATTATTTCTATTCTACTCGAGTCTCCCTGAATTCTGGGATAAGCAAAAAAAAAAAAAAGATAAACTGCCTTTTACAAAGCAAGCCGCGCAGTCATATAAAGTTTCCTCAACTAATTAATCCGCTTCTGCCCCTGGCGTCTTGCATCAGTATAATCTTCCTCGCGCATAATATAGCGAAATCCGTTCTAAGCCGTCCTTGTCATTTTTTCTCAGGAATCGCGAAATTTAAGTCGCATAGATATTCTGCCGATGCGTGACGAAGTTGAAGAGCGACATCCGAAATTCCCTTCGAAAGATCACGATGTTGCGCCTCTCTGCAGGAGGACAGAACGATCAGGGGCCAGGTGAACGAGAGAAAGAAAGAGAGAGAAGAGAAGCGAGGTCAACAAGGTGCCCGATATGGTATCCCGCGACCGTCCGGAGTGCCATTTTACTTTACACGCGTGACGAACGTGCGTGTGTATACATAAACACATACATATACATACGTCTGCCTACGCCTGCTTTACAATTAGCAGCGATCACCGCAACGGCTACCGCTAACCTGCCGAATGCAATTTTTTTTCGTACATCCGCACTCTGGTCCGCGATTCTCTTTTTCTCTTCTTTAAAAAAAAAAAAAAAAATATATATATATGCGTCTTTGCGCAAGAAACGCGAATGTGCGAGGTGAAGAAAAGTGCCTTCGCATCCGTTCCCGTCCCCGATGTCCATAATTGGCGCGATGCGCGCTTAATTCATACGGCTACGTAATTATAATTTTCTAGTCTCATCCGTGGTGGTTTATTATCATTCCTTGGCAAGGTGATGTCCAGAGAAACGAATGAAAACAGATCGATCCGAGAAGGGTTTGTCCAATGTACTTGTAAAATCTGATAATTATAGACAATTCCCAAACTGATGTCATTAAACGCCAAAATGACGTCATTTTGACGTTTAATAACGTCGGTTTGTTATCTGGGAATTGTCTATGATATTATCAAATTTTACTCGTACATCGAGCAAATTATTGAATTGATCTGTCATTAAATGTCAAAATGACGTCATTTTGACGTTTAATGACACCATTTTGACGTTTAATGACGTCAGTTTGTTATCTGAGAATTGTCTATGATATCAGATTTTATAAGTGCATCGGGAAAACCCTTATCGGATTGATCTGTCATTAAATGTCAAAATGACGTCATTTTGACGTTTCATAACGTCATTTTGACGTTTAATGACGTCAGTTTGTTATCTGAAAATTGTCCATGATATCAGATTTTATAAGTGCATCGGGCAAACCCTTATCGGATTGATCTGTCATTAAATGTCAAAATGACGTCATTTTGACGTTTAATGACGCCAGTTTATTATTTGGAAATTGTCTACGATATTGTTAGATTTTACAAGTACATTGAGCGAAACCTTATCAGATTGATCTGTCATTAAACGTCAAAATAACATCACTTTGACGTTTAATGACGTCAGTTTGCTATTTGGATTAATACTTCAGATTTTTAATCAAATACCCACTTATATTATAAAAGAAAGAAATATTGTGCCGCAAGATGACACTTTACCTCCCGGGAGAAATCTATCGCTCGCAGAACTCAATTTTCATTCCTTCGCGCGCGAATAAGGATTTAATTAACGAGACGATCCTCTTCGGACAACGTTACAGACACGTCCGAAGAAGAAAAGAAACTAGACCGCTCCTCTTTTTTTTCTTGCACCTTTAAAAGAGTCCGCGGTCTTCCTAAGATGGGCAGCGGACGTAAACGAGCACGCGCTCGAGGTCGTCGTCAAGGAGGAGGAATGGATGGATATCTCCCGCAGCCGAGGAAGCTCCTCGTATTAAGTGCGTTTAGCTTACAGCTCGAACGCACTCGCGTGAATCATCTCTCTCTCATCGCGATGCATCTCATCTCTATACCTGCATATCGCGTTATATTCGGACCTGCAGCAGCCGGTACAGCCTGCCTTTGAGAGAGGGAGGGTTGACCAGTGTCTCCTCTCTCGTTGGGTCCTTAATATTCGAACCGGTCTATTTTTAAGCGTGACTAGAGCGAGGTATGTGCATGTGCCTGGTGACGCAATCGTATGGTCTTTCCCCTTATATTTCCTTTCCTGCCGCTCTTCTTCTCTCACGTCCAGCGAGAATCGCGCCAACTTTCTTCATATTAAGAGGAAACAATTTCTTTATTTCGAGAAAAAAATTTAAATATTTTTATTACAAATTTAATTTTATTTTATTTTTTAAATAATTTTATTTATATTTTTTATTTTATTTTTTATATAATTTTATTTTATTTTATTTTATTTTATTACAAATTTAATTTAATTGAAAAAAGATTTAATTTTTTTTCATCGCAAAAAATAATTTTTATATTACAAAAAATCTAAGATCCTTAAAAAGGATTCACTCGATTCTTTTTTGGAACGTTCTGTACGTGCAGTTATCGAATCGATCGATGTGATGATTAAAAAGAGAAAGAAAATGTAGACTTTTTTATTGCCAGAAAAAAATTTAATTTTTTTTTATCGCAAGGGAAAAAATTTTATTACAAAAAAATCGAAGGTCCTTAAAGAGCTAGGAAGGGCTTTAATCCGCTCGATTCTTTTGGAACGTTCTGTACGCGCAGATATCGAATCGATCGATGTAATGAATAAATATACACACGTGTGCATATGTATGTACATTTATCTTGATCCCGTCGCTACCTATCTCGCTACTATCGAAACTCTACTCAGCCTGTCGCTCCTTCTCCTCATTTTCCTACGCACTCTCACTTCGTTCCTACGTCACAATGACTGTCTCGCTCCTTTCCGTTAACTGCCTATATCCGGTGGGACGTGATACCGGTATTCGCGAATGGTGACTAGCATGTAATATATCTTAAACTCTTTCAAAGAATTCGCGAGAGTCTAATGAGCACGCTCATTTCATTGTTTCATTATTGACAGTTATAATATACAATAAACTTTATGTCAAAATTATTTATATTAAAATATATATAACATTTATATAAATGTGTCTTTATAATATAAAATAGTATATTATATTTGATAATATTAAATATTCATAATATTATAAAATATTATAATATTAATATGATATAAAATATTATTATAATATAAATAAATTATATTACATAAATAAAATATATATAATATAAAAATTAGGTTATTATATTGTAATATAATTTATTTATATTATAATAATATTTTATATTATATATTAATATTATATTTTATTATAATATTATGTATTATTATAATATGAAATTTTATATAAATTGTGTATTATAATATAAAATTTCATATACAATTTTTGACAAACATTTGCATCGAATTTCCTCCAAAATTCTTCGAGAAATTAATAGATACCGTCTGAATTGAGGTCAAAGTTGTATAGTTTAATAATAGAGAATCTATATATACACAGATGTTCCTAAATAAATGCGAAAAACTTTAGGAAATGTGATTCTTTATCTTTGAAACATATATTTCTTTCCTGAAGAATTACACTCCTCCAAAGGAGGGGGTGAAAATTAGGGTTTTAATTTGTTTTTTCAAACTTTGGACAATTAAAAAAATGAAATTTGATGGATATTTTCCACTGCGGTAAAATAAATATAATATTTATTAATATTTTTTTAATCTTGCCGTAAACTTAAAATTTAAAAAAACCTAATTTTAAGCTCCCCTTTGAAGAAGTGTAACTTCTAAAATGTTTCACATTTATTTAGGAACACCCTGCATATGATAAATAATGTGAAAGATAAAAATGCTGTAAATAAAACGGAACTCTGATTTATCAATTCAATAGTAGCAAATTTGCATACTATGTATAGGAGAGAGGTTTCATTTCTTTTCTCAGTCTCTGATCCGCTTTTTCTTCTGATGACGAAATAGCGAAACTCGTCTAAGGAGCTTACAATTTACAATCAGCTTCGGCACTTATGTCCAGGCACGCACACGTTTTCAACCTAGACCTCACTCTTTGAGACCTCGCTCCACTCCACTTGTTATTGCGAATTTGACGTTTTATGAGAAGAGAGCTCTGTCTAGTCCAGAAATCATTAATCTTTCCGCCGTAAATGAAGCGTTTTCACGCTTTAATACAAAGCGATCACAGTCCTCGTCGCTTAGGAAGTTTGCTTTTTTGCTCGATTGAGTCAGAGTCGGGACGAAAGAGACAAACACGAATGGTTTTTTCTTTTTTTTTTTTTTTTGAATTGCGACTGTGGTCGGCTCTTCATTAAGATGTGGCTAGCGTATTTTTTTTTGTAGGATCTCATTTACATTTTTCTTCAATCCCTCCTACGAGTTTTCTGCAAGAGATCGATTTTTATTATTTGTTAATATTTTTAATATTTTTTATTTAATATTTTTTAAATATTTGTTAATTACTTGAAAGTAATAAAAATAGAAAAAAGTGAGAAGGATAAAATCTGAAGTCTAGAAAATTATAAAGTTACTTCGTATATGCTCTGTATTAATGATTTCATCAAAATTTGATATTTTTCCGATGGCGTGAAATCGGATTTTCGAGATCTAAAAGGCGCGAAATGGCTTAATTGAGACTCTAGAAGCGCGTTTATGGACGTCCCTATACGTCGCCGTATTAATTACGGTAAGAAAAGTTTTGTTGCGAAACTTTAACTAGCGTTGCGCATTTACCACGCAGTAATATCTATTTCTAATAGCGGTGGCGTCTCGTTTTAATGGGATATTAAGAGGAAATATGCGATAACGCACGACGCGTGTCGTATCCTTTCGCAGATACAGTCGACACCGGAATATAATTAGCATTTTATTGCACAAAAAACACAAGCGCTGGCAAATACGCGTTATAAATCAGACGCACGTGTGTGCATTTGGATTTGTCTGGAGCGATTAATATCTCGATCGACGCGATTTTTTTCACCGACAAAATACGTGATTATCTCACAACTTATATATCCCTGTCGTTAATAGCGACCATAAATAATTAGGTTCGAATGCGATAATTAATTGATTATTTATTTATTTCTTCAATTATTAAATTTATTTATTATAAGTTATTGAATTTATTTATTATAAATTGTTAAATTTATTTATTATAAATTATTAAATTATTTATAGTGTCTAACAAAAGGACGTTATATTGCCGACCCAACTAATCCTTTTACTACTGTTGCAGACTGGAAGCGCAGCATCCGCAGATGCAGCAGCCAGCATCATGGATTCCCATGTCGGACTCGACTACATCGTGGATAATCCTGATTATTGCGTCAAGCTCGCCTCAGGTAAATTATAATACAGCGTTTCCGATGCCATAATGATCCACCCAGGGTTGGGTAACAACTAGTTAATTTGTAAGAGCAAAAAACAAGTTAAAAAGTTAATAACTTTGAACTTAACTTAGTTGATTTAAAATATATTAATTTTTAACTTCAACTACAATAGTTATTTTTGACCTTAAACTTATTAACTTTTTTCTTAAGTTACATTTTTTTTATCTCCGAATACCATTATTGTTTTTTTATAAGTTATAAACGTATTATTTTTAAATTAAAGTAGTTATTATTAATTTTTATATTTATTTGTCATCAATTGTAATTACCAAAAAATAAATTCTAATTTAATATAAATAATTAAGGTTTTTAAAAATAAACTTTTGATTTAATTTCAGTTAATTTAATCTTAACTTAACTTTAACTGAGTTAATTTTTTGTCCATGCAACTTTTAACTTAACTAAATTAATTTTATAAGCAACTAACTTTAACATACATAACTTGGTTTAAAAAATCATTAACTTATACCTAATCCTGGATATCTCGGATTGCAGCGTTGGAAACGGCGTGTCCGTCCGTGAAGAAGAGAGTCGTGGAGTTACTGTCGGCTCTCTGCGTCTACAGCCAGGATGGAAGACAGAGAGCCATCGATACCCTTCACAGATACCAGGTGAAACTATGATATAATCTTGAAATGTCACTGATTAACCCTTCTGTCAATGCATAATTTTGTTTGACACATTGCCAATTTTTTGACCATTTTTTTATAGCATGAAACATTCCTTCTCGTTATATTTTAGGAGGTCTTTGAATACAAAGGCTCTTTGTATTTTGTCTCGGGCGGAGAGACAGTTTCGGCACAATTTTTACATTTCAAATGATTTTCGGCACCAGCTCATTGACAGACGGATTAATATACGGTGACACAAAATCAACGGATATTTCATTGACTTGCAGTATTGTCACTGATGATGGTATCAAGATCATACATATTTGCAAGATAATAAATTAAAATTTTTTTATTTTTCTTTATTTTAACTTGCTAACTTTTTTGAGAAGGAGGAAGAAAAATTCTTACACAACATCTCTAGAATGAAACATAAAATTAATATTGAAAAATTCAGAATTCTATATAATATTTTTTTTCTTAAGATATACCTTAAGATACAAAAAATAAACGAGACTCTTGATTAAATATTTTTTAACAAAATATATATTGCAAAAAAATATATTTTATACTATATAAGACACATTTTCAAATATACTGATTAAAGTAGCCACAAATTGATAATTCTTTCAATGAGATTTCATTGATCCACAGTGTTCTACTTTCTAACTGAGATAGAAAGAACATCAGTGACTATTCACTGCTTTTCAATGACAATAGACCGATTCTATTTAAGCGAATACGTTCGTTTGCCCGAACGATGAAGACATTCCTGGTTCGAAACGATCCTCCTGAATACCCTCGCGACAAATTATACACCATATTGAAGCCACGAATAAGCATTGTATGTATGTATGTATGTATGTACCTGCTCGTTGTAAAATAGCCCGAGGAGCTGCGCTTAGGTAAAAGTCACGTCGCGGTTCAAGGTCTTCCCCCTTCAATGAACAAAAGAAAGAAGGCTGTAATATTAACTCCGTATACACAAGTAAGAGTGAGTTGCCGTAACGTTTCCCATTGTATTAAACCATCGCGAGAGCTCGCTTTGCGTTGCGAAATTTATTTTTATCGCCGCGCAATTTGCATGCGCATTCAAGAAACGAACGACGGATTACAGGTCGTTCCTCTTTATTCATTCGTCTCGCGTGTGGTATTGAAAAAAGGAGAAGATTCGAGATCCGCGCAGAGCTGAACAAATCGCGTTTGATCGACATAAATGGATCTTGCTAGAGTATGTGAAGTTAGCTCCCCATTTTTTAAATTTTGAAAAAATTATTAAAGTTCTGACTGCCAAAATTATTAAACTTCACACTTTTTTCTAACTTTGAAGTCGTATAACTTTTTCTATTCACTTTAGCGCATTAAACAATTAGGGTAATTGATAGAACTCTTCGGGAGACTAGAACTCTCAGAACTCTCAATAAAATTGCCGATTGCCAAAGAAACTGCGGATTCGAAAATTTTTCCGCAGGGTTAAAATGTTTTTTCGAAATCGGCAATTTGATTTTAACTCTTCTGTTTAACCCTTCTGTCAATGAGTCAGCAGGTAACCAAGGCAGCTTTAAATGTTAAAAGTGGATTTTTTAAAGCGTAAAATTATGCATTGACAGAAGGATTAATAAGGGTTTAATTATAGTCGCGAGTACTCAAGTAGCAAACCGACGTCATCGACGTCATTTTGACATCTGATGATATAATTGACGTCATTTTGACGTCTAATGACGTCATCAGATATCAAAATGACGTCGTGACGTTATTTGACGTTTAATGACGTCGATGACGTTATTTGACGTTTAATGACGTCGATGACGTTATTTGACGTTTAATGACGTCGATGACGTTATTTGACGTTTAATGACGTCGATGACGTTATTTGACGTTTAATGACGTCGATGACGTTATTTGACGTTTAATGACGTCGGTTTGCTATATCCGAGTCTGCGTCATTTTGACATCTGATGACGTCATTAGACGTCAAAATGACGCGTGCTTGCGAGCTGAGTAATTTTTTGAATGCGAAAGGGAGAGAACATTGACCGACGTCTTTGTTCCTTCGAAGCGATGTTTCCAGGAATAGACGAGCGACGATAAGAGGCAATTCTTGTATTAAGATTTATATATTCGGACGTGTGTAGGAACGAAAGGGCGAGCGTTATCGATTGCGAGTCGTGGTCGACGAGCTACAGAAGGCGACAGCGGAGGATTACCAGACCGCACTGTTGGCATTCATAAATTGTTTGGTCATCTCGACGCCGGTGCTCAAGGATCGCATACGCATACGCAATGAGTTTATCGGTGAGTAGAGAAATATATCGAGTCTTCTCGATCGCGACTTCCTCGTTGCTTCATCTCAAGTCTGCTCGATATATAATCGCGCGTCTTCTCCAGAGTTGTTTTCATCAAAAATGAGTAGAACAGAATTTTTATTATTATATCTCTTGTCATTCTTTTTTTTCGAGTCGTTTTAAATTGTTTCCAATTTAAAAAAAAAAAATTAATCGGTATTTTTGGGATACCCTGCTTACATAAGTAATTTTGCTGATTTTTATTAAGATAAAATAATATAGATATAATTGTTATTAAATTTCTTTTGCGTTTAAGATAAATTCAAATGAAATAAATATTTGCGAATTTGGATTCTGCGTTTCTGTTACATCGTTACAGACGAGAGCTCAACATGCGATTTCCATTTCAGGCCTCAAACTCTTGCCGATTCTAAACGAGCTACGGTGAGTACATTATAACGATTATCCGGATTCGCGATATTTGCTAATTAATTAACACTTTGACGTTGTGGAATAAATAATGAATGTGCGAACGAAAGGAGACGCTTTATTGTACCCACATCGTCTTCTTCGCACGTCGCTTAATGTCGCGTGCTTCGTGTAATTAGAGTTAGAGATAATTACACGAAGGATTCACGGTTCATTAACGAGGGAGGATATCCCGTTGGGACGAATCTTAATACTAACACATTTGCATGCATATTAATCCGAATAATTTAATAAATAAAAATAAATCGCAAATCATTATTTAATTTTTTCTCATCATTTCTCGAATGGCAAAAAATTCATTAGTTTGCTCTTGCGTACGAAAATAAAAAATTAAAATCTTTGTACTATTTTATATACAGAATATTCCAAAATTATTTGATCTCTTAAAGTCAGATTTTTTTAGTCAATTTGTTAAGGAAAAATCGTCTGCAAATGGATCCAAGAATTTTCTGGTTTTTGGGATGTATATATATGTTCATAAGCAATTTTGCTAATTTTCATTGAGATGAAATAATGTAATTGTTATTTCAGATTAAATCTTATTCATTTTTTAAAGAGAGATTCTTGATTACATTTCTTAAGGTGTTAATGCTAAACGTTTTGCGATTGTGTACTTATTCGCTTATCAGTACACGTTTTATTGAGCAAACAGCCGCTACTATTATGCTCAAAGTACACATTCGTATGCGTATATAAGGCGTAATTATGCGATTATTAATCATTTCCTTCTTCTACCGTGCAAAGAATAAAATCACACAAATCTATAAAAAAAAATCTCCGTTCGATCATCGATCAGTATCTCTTTCTTGAAAAAGTCGCTTCTACATCGAATTGAAATAGCCTTTTTATAGTCCAAAGAAGAGATATATCGAAAAATTTATGCCGAATTAATTCAGCGTTTAGGAATATCGGAGAAATTAATTCCTTCATTATAATCAAAATGGCCAAGAAATAGAATTATACATATATTATATGTATATTTTCTCTGCATAATTTCAGCGAATGAAGAAGATAAAAAGAAGTAGAAAAAGAGAAAAGGAGAGAGATAATCTTAATTATAATCAGTGTTTGATAATAAAAATATGCATCTTAGATGCAAAAAGTATTATCTTTACTAAATTATCTAGAATAATTTTGGTTTAGAATCATAGCACACAAAAATGCTTAAATAGTAGAATAAAGAAAAATATGAATACATATATTTTTATAATTTACATCTTTTTATAACTGTGTTTACATAAGCAATCTTAAAAATTTTTTATCTAGATGAATCGCCATATAATTTCATCTTTTATCTAAATATATTTAAAACAAAATCATCTTCATCCAAGATAAAAATTTACATATTTTTATCTCATCTTTATCTAACTATTTTAAAATCATCTAACAATATAAGCACAACATTGATTATAATAAATGATTTAATTGATAAAAAGATAAATGTATAAATATTTGAATAAAATCAAGAGGGTGAGGGAGAGGGAGGAGGAATAAAAAAAGCCGCGAAATCGCGAAGAAAGGGGAGGGGGTTGTAGAGAGGTCGAGAGAGGCCCGAATTAACTCCTCACCATAGCACCCCGATGCACCTGCGACGACGTCGTCGTCGTCGCTCCAGCGTGGCGTCGCCAGAAATGCATCCGCCGTCGCGACGCATCGGTCCTCCGCGTTGCATTCTCCTCCGCATCCGTGTGATCGAATGCCGCCGTCGTCGTCGCATTCGTATTATACATACGTCGTCGTCGTCATCATCTCTCTCTTCTTCATCTCTGCAACGATGCGTTTAACGTCCATCAGCGGTAAGGAATAAAAAGGGAGACACGTCACGTTAGCGAAATCTTTTTCTTGCACATATCGGATGGTTTCGTGAAAAATATTAATTATTATTTTTTATAATTATTATTATAAATGTAATAATTTTGATTATATTACTGTTCTCTTTTATAATTATTTATATTCATAATTAATTTATAAATTATATTTATTATGTTAATTATATTAGTATATTTATATAGTAATAATTATTATAAATTATAAATATTATATATATATATATATATATATATATTTATTATACATAATAAATTATTGTGAATAATTATTATAAATATAATAATTATAAAAAAGAATTAATTTTAATAATAATTATTATACAATAATTCTTTGTGAAATTGGGACTCCTAGTAGCACAACTCGAGAAAAAAGATAGAAGGCATTCCACCCCAAATTGATGTTTATTCTCGCATTTTGGCGACTCTGTCGGAATGTAGAATATTTTTCTTTTCTTTTAGGTACACATTTATCCATTTATATTCGTTTATAGAGCGCGAGGCGCATACAAATTTCAAGTATCCTAAGAAGAGACACGGTCTTCGAGAATTCCCTCCGTTTTTCTTCCTTTTGTTCTAACAACGCATGGCATTGCTTCCCGTGAGTCACGGCCGTGTGCTCTCTCTCTCTCTCTCTCTCTCTCTCGTGCTCCTTTTTATCCGCTTCTGTTTTGCTCGTAGCGAAGATCGATGACAGGATTGGAGCGTCGTGCGGCGAGTATTTTGGTATACGCACTCTCTGGTAGGACACGCGCTGGAAGTCTCTCCCAGACTGTTCTGGATGCTCGACCTATCTCTCCGTTCGAATCTTAATTGCGTCTGTCATCTCTCTTTCTCTCTTGATCCTCTAATCACCAATTTAGCGCATTCCGCGTTATTTCATCTTGTTAAACTTTGCATTCTTCCAGAATTTATGCGTACACTTATTTCCATATATTTTATTATAAATGTGCCGCAAGTAAAAGTGCGGATCCTCATTTTATTTCAAATTTCTCGCGATCCAGTTCGTCTTCCTCTCTTCTTCTGGCATTTCGTATATTTCGATCTATTTATTGGAGCCGGTGGAGGTTCTTTCGAGATCTTCGACGACTATTTCCGTGCACTTTGAGGTGGCAGAATCGTTCACGGAACTATTCAGACGTCTCACGGAGGAATTCGTGATTGCTCGTGTGTGACAGTGATTTTTTTCACCTAGAAATTCTGACGTTTGCGTTGATATCTTCATCGGCAACTTTGATTTTTGGCAATAAAAACTTGGTCTCAAGTTTCATCATAAATAAATGTTAATATACTTATTAAATATGGGGATGGAAACATATGAAAATGTGCCTCGAGGAAGGAGGAGGAAGAGAATTTACCGAAATAGAAATTGAATTTCTAAAGAAAGCTCGCGGTCGAGCGCGCCGGAAATAGAGCGCGGACAACTCTATGTGTTGTTCGGCTTGAAATACATACATATATCCTCTGGATCATCGAGGAAAGTGGCGATTCTTCTTGCAGGAAGAGTCACGCGCCGGACGTGAGGGTGCAGCTCGACGCCTTCGAGGATCAACGGGAGACGGACGAGGAGCTCGCGAATCAAGGACCGCCAGGGATCGATCTCTCCTCTCACGTGGACGTCTTCTACGCCATCCTCGGCCAAGTGAGCGACACTTCCGGCATTCCTAATACTCGATTCCTAATATTTTTCAACAATCCCTAACAGCACGACATATCCCAAAGACATTTAAAGGATGTTCATAGGATATACATAGGATGTTCTGTAGAGGATATCCGTAGGATGTTCTAATGTTCTCGGGATATCCTTGAACGTCTTTCTGATAGATTGTGCTATTAGGGATTGTTCAATAAATCTCAGAATATACCCAGAGGATACTAGAAGCAAAGGATATCTTAGAATATCCTTTGCTTCTAGTATCCTAAGATATCCTTTGCTTCTAGTATCTTTTAGGTATATTCTGAGATTTTTTGAACAATCCCTAACAGCACAATCTATTTATTGGATTTATCTATTAGAAAGACGTTCAAGGATATCCAGAGGACATCAAGACATCCTGGATATCCTCTACTTCTAAATATCACATGGATGTTTAGTTATGTTATTAAGGATTGTTCAACAAATCCGAAAGACGTTCAGAGGATGTCCATAAGTAGGAATCTATAGAATATCCTTGAATATCCTTGAACGTATTTCGGATAGGTTGTGTTGTTAGGGATTACAATCCTAAATATATTCAGAAGCAGAGGATATCCTAGAATATCCTTGGAATATCTTTGGAATATATTGTTCAACAAATCTGAAAGCCGTTTGAGAATATCCAGAAGACATCTAAACCTTCTCTGGATATATCTTTCGGATATGTTAGGGATTTTTTCATTTTTAAAGCGTTCGTCTCTTCAAAATAAGAGCGTTTCGATTATTAGCTATTATAAACCTCCACGTCAGTCGATCAATCATCGGCCAAGAGCTGTTTGAAGAGACTAGACTGATAGAGCTAGCGTTTAAGTGAGACGTCTGATGAAACGCAGCATACTCTCTTTTTCAGGTTGCAGACACGCCGCAGGAGATACCCTTTCTGAGCGTCCTGCAGCATCTGCTGCGACTGGACCCGAAAGACGCCGCCAGTGATCTGGCGTGGGACATCGCCGAGACCCTGGTGCACCGAGCCACGTTGCTGGAGAGTCGCGAGGATGCCACGAAATTGTTGAGATCGCCCAGTCTTCAAGTGAGTTACTTGACATTTCATCTGGATATTCCACAGAATAAAAAGGTTTCCTAACTTGACGTTTCGCAACAACGTCTCTTCTTTAATCTTTAATCGGGCTTCTGGGCATTCTTAGACAGACACATGATCGGATTCATCCTTTACATTGAAAAGTCCTCAAGTTTATCGATTCCACCCAACTACAAGACTTTCGCCGATTACGCAATCGCGAAGAGGACCTCGGTTTACATCGTGGTGTTACATCAGATCGTTGAAAATTTCGCGATCATCGGGATGATCATCAATGTCAACCCTGCTAACGCAAACTAATATAACACGACGACACGTGTGTGCAACAGAGCCGTCGTGTACACTTTTACTTTTCTGACCGTACTTGACCGAAAGACGCGAGTCCATAAAAGAAGAAACTCGTACCACGCCTCGTGTCGATGAATCACGAAGCCTGCACTCGCGCACGTAAATGCGTTTCTTCCGTAAAGAATTTTACGAAAAACCTGATTCCCTGGAAAATTCGATTTTTTATTATTATATTATTCGATATTGAGATTCGATTGTTTTACTGTGCGTTCTAAATTCGAACGATAAAGAATGCGATGATATACTTCATTATAAGTCTTGCTGAAATATTTTATGCATTGGCAAAATTTTAATTCTCGAATTTTTTTATGTACATAATTTTAATTCTTGAATTTTTATTATGTATGTACATAATTTTAATTTTTAAAGTTCCATTACGTGCATAATTTTAATCCTCGAATTTTTATTATGTACATAACAGAAATTGAAGAATTAAAATTATTTACATAATAGAAATTCAAGCCATAAACGTGGAAAGGATTTCTTATAATAAACTTATTAATAAATTATTAACTTTTACAATTAATGTGTAATCAAATATATATTACGGTAATATATAGAATTTAAAACAAAATTAATAATAAATAAATATATTAATAAATATAATTAATTAAATAAATAAACACATATATGATCCTTAATAATTAATGAAACCTATAGAGAAATCCTCAGAGAAGCCCTACACGTGAGAAGATTAAGATTAAAAATAGGAGAAAACCAGAGATAGGTACATATATAAAAAAATGCTTGATATTTCCAGACGAATCTATGCTGTCACTGCCGCGGCGCCGATCAGACGTGTGGGACGTCGAGGAAAGCGTCGCTGCCGGCCAGCAGCGGTTCGCCGCCGCCGCCACCTCCGATTCCGGCGGCACCGCCAGGTCCCCCAAATCCACCACCGAGCGGCTTCGTCCTGCCACCACCTCCACCTCCGCCGCTCTTCGTCAACGTCGTCAACATCGCCGCCGCACCGATGGAGCCCCCGATGCCGCCTCCCTTGCGGGTGGCTCCCGTCGAGCGCGCGCTTACCCCCGAGCCACCCAGCAGTCACGCGAGACTGCTGCCGCAGCAGGAGATTCCAGCCCCCAGGACGAAAATGAAGACTATCAACTGGAACAAGATACCCAATCATAAGGTATCAGAAGTCAGAAAGAGGGATGAGTAATGAAAGGAGGACCTTTTTTCTGATTCCTTTATCGATCACCAGGTGATCGGCAAGCGGAACATCTGGTCCCTGGTGGCGAACGAGCATCAGAATTCGCCGATGGCGGACCTGGACTGGGCCGAGATGGAGGGCCTCTTCTGTCAACAAGTGCCCCCGTTAATGCCACCGGCTACCTACTCGGCCTCGTGCGGCACCGGAGTCGACGTTCGAACGACGTCGTCGAGAACCGACGGAGGTCGGTGCTTTTAATATTTTACTATTTATTTATATTTATTTTACTATTTTTACTTTGCAGTATGATATACTGAGAGTCTCTTAAGTGTATTATTTTTTTATTGCAATTTCAGATTGCATTACTCGATGGAAAAAGGAGCTTGAACGTTAACATCTTCCTCAAGCAATTCCGAAGGTACGATAAGAAAGAGAGAAAGGGAGTGAAAATATATTACTGTTACAAACTGAAAAAGATATTAATATATTTTATATATTTTTTTTTATTAGTTCGAACGAGGATATAATTCAGCTTATCAAGGAAGGTGGTCATGATGACATCGGCGCGGAGAAACTGCGTGGACTTTTGAAGATACTGCCGGAAGTGGACGAGCTCGAGATGCTCAAAAGCTTCGACGGCGACAAGTCGAAGCTGGGTAACGCCGAGAAGTTCTTCCTGCAGCTTATTCAAGTGCCAAAGTAATATAGTTTGTCATTTCTTCATTTAATACATAATTAAAAAAGAATATATATATAATTATTTACATGTATTTAATTTTTTAATTATATATATTTGTATATATATAATTTATTTATTTAATTAAATTATATATATAATTTATAATAAATTTATAATATATAAGAAATTTATATTCATTTTAATGGATACATACAGTTATAAGCTGCGCATTGAGTGCATGCTGCTGAAGGAAGAATTCGCCGCGAATATGAGCTACCTGGAGCCAAGTATCAACTCGATGATACTCGCCGGCGAGGACCTCATGACGAACAAGCCTCTCCAGGAAGTGCTGTACATGGTTTTGGTCGCCGGAAACTTCCTCAACTCTGTACGCATTTTCTCACCGATAAGCGAATCAATTTTTACTTATCGAATGTTATTACTTATATATATTTGCAGGGCGGTTACGCTGGCAATGCGGCAGGCGTGAAGCTTTCCTCGTTGCAGAAGCTGACGGAAATTCGTGCGAACAAACCGGGGATGAATCTGATACACTACGTGGCATTGGTAAAATGCAGATTAATTTTTTTGTCGATTATAATATACAATACATACATAATTTTGATTGTATGTTACTTTAGCAAGCCGAAAGAAAACGAAAGGATCTGCTAAATTTCGCAAAAAATATGACTGCCTTAGAAGCAGCGACAAAGTAAGGAATCATTATATTATTATATATGTATAATATTTATGTAGAGAAAAACACTAATTCTTGCAATAAATCATTTCCTGTAGAACCACGATTGAGCAACTTAACAACGAATTTAACACTTTGGACACGAAGATTAAAAAGATCAAAGGCCAAATTCAGCTCTCCTCGACCGAAAACGATATACAGGAACAAATGGCACAGTTTCTTCAGGTATATTAAGAAATGCAACAAATCTAAATAAATATCGCAATACATGAAATAAATAAAAAAAGAAAACAATTAAAACACACTTGAATAAAATGTTTCTTTCGCAGATGGCCGAACAAGAAATGGCGCAGTTGAAGAGGGACATGGAAGAGCTCGAGGGAGTGAGACGATCGCTGGCGGAATTCTTTTGCGAGGACACGAGCGCGTTCAAGATCGAAGAATGCTTCAGGATATTTCATCAGTTTTGCCAAAAGTTTAATCAGGCGATCGCGGAGAACGAGAGGCGACGTATCCAAGAAGAGCAGGTCCTGGCGCGTCGCAAACAACGCGAGGAACAGCTGTTAGCGAGAAAACGACTGCGTAAATATATATATAATTATTTACATATATAATTATATATATAATTATATATATATAATTATTTTTTATACCAAGCAACGATGTGTACCTGGTACACATTTTAAAGTATTCTTAAGATTGATAAATGTTTAGTTTATTTTTCGCAACATCTAGTGTGCTTTTCTATTCTTTTTTCTTCTTTGTCCTGTTCTTTTAATAAATGTGCGTTCGTCCATTGCGCAGTGAGCAGTCAAGCGGAGACACCAGGCTCGGAATCCGAGTCCAACCTAATGGACTATGGGCTATTCGAGCTTCATACCGGTTTACCTCAGAGAAATTACGGCCGCGGCGAGGCCAAGGTAAATTTTGCCATCTGCTTAGCATCTACTTAACATTCTCGTTGTAACCAGCGTGTTCTCTCGGCGACAGCGAATTTAAATACGAATGGACACTTTGGACGAAAGTAGAAAATTAGCTTCGGTATAATTTTACATTTAATCGTGTAAAAGTTACGCAGAAGTAATCGAATAAGCATATTTTATTATGATCAATTCATAAATTATTAGTCTGTTCTAAAGACATACATACGCATATGTCTTTTAATTTTGTATACGATCAGAATGAAAGATCTTCGACGATGTTTCCAGATGAGAAGATTGCAGAATGGCGGAGTCACGTCGGACGAGGACGTCTCCATCGTCGGATCGCCCAGCATCCGACGTCGTTTAGGATCATGTTCAGGCGGTCCTGATCAACAATCTACCAAAGAGGACACGTACTCGCCAGGTATTACGTGCGCGTATTGAAAGAAGTTGTAAAGGAGTTAGAAACTTTGTTGAACAAGATAATACATTATCATATAGTTCGAGTTTTCAGGAATAAACATTCCGAGTAACGTGTCTGTCTTTGTACAACCCAAACATTTCGAAATATGTATTCCAAGGTATAATTATTTCTCCTATTCTACAGATATCACGCCTAACGGCACGCTTCGTAGGCGCAGAAGCAGAATACCCTGCGAGGATGACGACGGAAATCTAATGGATTTCTTGCGAACATCCGGACAGGACAATACGCGGGAGAGAAAATCGTGGGGAAGTTTAGGTATCTAATTTGCCAGTTGACACCAACGAATTTCATTCATTAATTTTAATTTAATTATTTTTTAAATATATATTTATACATATATATAATATATAAAATACATTATATAATTATAATTATATATAAAATATATATATATATATTTTTTTTTTGTTCCGAAGATCGATCGTGGGCGCGAAGAGCTCGTGGACAGTCGCGAAGAGGCGACCTCCTGAACGCCGATTTTTCGGGAGATCGGGAACGACCGAGCTCGCCGTCTCCCCTCGCAGAGAGCAAGCCGTTCCTGCAGGAGGAGGAAGCGAAGCCGACCGGGTAAGTTGGAGGGATAATTCGTGCAGTCTTGAGAAAACGATTTTGTTGCTGTTATTTTTATGTTTAAAGACTTGAAAAGAGTAACAAGAGTTTAATTAATTGATATATCATCGATCAGGAAAGCCTGGCGGCAAAAGATCGAGGCGTGGCTGTCGGAGAACGAGAAAGAGGATCGCGCGGGCGAGCAGCTTCAGAGAAGAGCGAAGCAATTGCACCAGGCGAACCGACGGTCCTTCGAAGACTCGGGTGAGTGTCCGGAGACTTTACTTTCCATAAATATTAAACTTGGATCTGAATGCGAGACACGTTTCGGCTCTGCAGAAAACGAAGGCAAAGGCGCGTCGAACCCTTCGACGGAGGATCGATCCGTGCACGAAGGAGAATTCTCCGGGGTTTACGACTGGCGACCGTCCGTCGAGAAGACGGATGTGATGCGCACGATGGAGGCCATTGAAGGTGATTTTTCACTTCTATAAAAGTCCAAGGAATTTTCTCCTTGCGTTCGCTGTAAAAAGAATTAAATTTATTTGCAATTTTTTGTATTATTTTTATTATCTTATTATTATTTATATTATTCTCTATTATTTTGATATTATTATATTTATCTATTATTTATATTATTAGATTTATTATTTGCAATTTTATTGTATTATTTTTATTATCATTGAGTAAGCTTTCCAAGTGCGTATTTTCGTTTCAGAAGCTCAACCGCTCTCGTCGCAGGACAAGTCTCCTTGGCGGAAGTCGAGCTTGAACGTACCAAATAGTATGGAAGAGACTGATCCGCGTTATTCCCGTAGATTTAGATCTAGACACAGTACGGAGAACGCTCTCGTCCCGAGTACACTGCAGGTAAATATAATAATTATTTAAGCCAAGTCTTTGGCAGAAGAATGTTTAACAACATAATAAGGTTGCAAAGATTGAAATTGCACGATGCGATATGCTTATCAGGCGATCAGAGAAGAGGACAGGAAGAAGAACAAGCTCAGCGACACTCTGAACACGGACGCCCAGGACGAACTGACTATTTATCTTCGGCAACCTTACACCGGATCGCAAGCGCCCGCAACCCGGCGATTCTCGAAGCTCAGCAAGAAAACCGCGGACGAGGAAAGAATCAGCGACAAGATCGAGATTGACTCGGACAACATCGAGACGCCGCCGGCGACCAGACGGCTGTTTAGTCCTCCGAAGGAGGTGAAACCCGTGGAGAAGGAGCCCTGCAAAAGAGAACGTTGCAATGGCTCCTTCCAGAGTCGAGAAATGAAGACTGCGATCCTGAAACCCATCGCCTCAGATCTCGGTACCGGTAAATAAAAAAAAAGAAAAAGAAGGATTATCTATATAATATATATTATAAATAATTATAATATTAATATAATTATATTATTATTATTATAATATTAATACATTAATATAATTATATTATTTTATGTTATATTATTTATATATTATTAAAATAATGTTATATTAATAGAATGAGAGGATAATCGTGCTCATAATTATTTTCAGGCAACTTCGACAGGTACTCGGCGACGCGTCGTACTCGTAGATACAAGAAGACTCAGGATTCGGCAGGTGACAAGGACGTGTCGAGTCCCGAGTTGATCTGCGACGAAAAGCCGGCGATGCAACGACCCAGCACCCTCGCCCTGGCTGACGAGGGCACCCGCGAGGACGAGGACGTCATGCTGCGTATCTGGCAGGACAAGCTGAAGCGGCGCGACATCGTCGCCTCGTCGTCGTCGCGCGACATCGACGCCGCGCTGGCGGAGATCGCGCGCTCCGGCGAGGATCTGCAGCGTCTCTCGACGACGAAGACGACGGAGACGCCGGCGACGATGACCGCGACGAGCCACAGGACCTCGAGACTGCCGATCAGTCAGCCTCCGCCGCCAGTGGTAGCGGTGAGCAACACGGTGCTGAGTCCGGTGATGCAGGAGTCGCGACCCCGCGAGGCCGTCACGGTGCTTGCAGAGCGAGCGGTGACGAGTCGCGAGCGTCATCGGAGCATGATCGATCCGAGCCAGGTGAAGGAAGCGGTCCGCTTGACCAGCAATCCACCCAGCCAGGTGAACCAGAAGCGGGAGACGTCGAGCAGGAACAACTTCTGCAGCGAGAACTCGCTGCACGAGCGAGACGACGTCTCCAGAATCACGAGGGAAGACGAGCAACGCGCAGGAGACTCGAGGAGCGTCGAAGGAAGCCTGGAGAAGGACGTTCGATCCGTGGACGACCTTCGCGATCGGTCGACGATGACGCGGCAGAACTCCATGTTCCGCAGCAGATTTATCCCCGATATAAGCGTGACGTCGTCGCCGCCGCCGACATCCGGCAAGGTCAGCCGAGACCAAGAGCTGAATGACGAAGGCTTCGAGGAGACGCAGAGCCTCGTTTCAGAGACTCTGAGTCAAGAGACGTCCTCTGGCAATTACGAGACGGACACGCACGACTCGACGAGGTGCTCGCCGGCAGAGCTGAGCTACAGCGGGGACCAGCATCGACGTAGCGTCACGAAGACGATGCACGACGATGATGACTTGAACAGTCATGGTCGAAGATCCTTGTCCATCGACAAGTTAGTGAAGCCAAGCTCGGGGAAGATTTTCGGCAAGAAGGAGACCCCGAGAAACGCGTCGGAAAAATCGAGCTTTCTGCCGACAAGAGCTGCAGGTGCGAAACGCGAGTCCGCGCTGAGGAAGAACGAGAAGACCTTGAAGAAGACCTCGAACGGCCAGGCGAGTAATCCAGGAGCTCTGTTGAAGAACGAGGTGCAACGTTCCGGTTCCAGGAGCAGCCTACGCAGCTCCCGGAGCTCTCTGAACAGTGCTACGTCCGTGAACACGGTACGCAATTTGGCCACGAATCACGCTCATCTGCGTAGCTACACCTCGGCCATTCGCGCGCTCACCAACGACCTCAGGAAGAGCAGCCCGTCGAGCAGTCCGCTGCCGCCGAAGAACGTCGTCGACAAGAGACGTCTGAGTCCTCGTCAGGTGAGCGTCAGCAGGATACCTGCCAGCAGAAGCAGCAGTAGCGGCAGCAGCGTTGGTCCGACAGTGAGAAGTCTTCGCAAGGCTCCGGAGGTTGGTTCCAGTTTCGATCATTTCTAGAAAGTTTTTGAAAAAAAATATAAATATATTAATATATATATATATATTTAATATATACTTTTTTATATGTTAAATAGATTAAATATTTTATATTATATTACATATTATATATGTATTATAATTCTATATTAAATATATTAATATATATCTATAGACCTTGGTAAGGTTTTTACACAAAATTTTACGTGTTAATTAACAGATAGTGTCTGACATACCAAAGGTCACGAGGAGTCGGCCCATCACCTCGCGCAGCAGCAGCAGCGGGAGCAGCATCGGTCAGCAGTCGATCTTGGGAAATCGATCAGCGATCACCGGTAATAAGATGTCCAGTAATACGAGGAGTAGATTAATCCAGCCGCGAGCTGGGTCGAAGAGTCACAGTTTTATGCGGCCTACAGCTGCCAGCGTGAACAAGGGTTCCATCCAAAACCTCCCGAAGAGTATCAAGGCTATGGTGAAATGATGCGTCTTCTTCGAACAAGAAAACAAGATCGTATTTGTAACGTTGCTTGGAGAATTTAGAAAGTCTATTCGTTTAACAATTACAATTAGGAAAATAACAAATCAAGCAACGTTTGACAGCCGAACAGCTGATCGATGGTTATCGTAAGATAGAATTCGCAAGATTGCGTAATAAAAATTGTTATTATTATTCTCGCTTATATATTACATCGTCTCACAGTGTTAAGCCAAAATAAGTAAGATTATTCTAGTTTACTATACGCCACTACCACACCAAACAATGCAAAAATTGCTCGATTTAAGAGAAAGATAATCAAATTTATCTTCAGCTTTAGCACGCGCGACCTACGTTTTATATATGACCAAGGAAACTTTAAGGAACATCCCGAACTTTATGTTTGACGCCAAATTGCGGGAGTTTTCCTTCTAGTTTTTCCTTAGAATACATATTTATAAAATTACATGTAACATATTCGCGACTAATATAATATACGTACGAAATATTGTAATCATTCTTACCGCGTTAACACAAAGATATAAATATATTATATTGTAGAAATTATGTCCGATACAATAAATTAACAGACATTTACATTGATGGTATATATATATATAAATATAATATAATACAATTCGAAATTTGATCGAAGGAATACATACGCAATGTTATATTTTAAATATAAATTTACAATTAACTATACATACTTTAATGCGAGAAAGTATTAAAAAAACGAGATTTGCCGAATAATTTTGCAAACATTTAATTTCATATATATTTCACAATTTTATCTATATATATTTTTTACGCATTATATATTTTAACAAGAAATATCTACATATTTTATGTACAAGTGTATAAATCAACGATCATTTTCATCAATGATCCATTTTCAAAAATTGCATGAAAAAACCGCGCGAGAAAAAAAAACCGACGGAGATGTTTAATGAGATCGCTCTCTAATAAAGTATGATATAATTCGGCACCGACGCTTTTTAAAAAGCGTAAATAATTCGAAAAAAAACGAATTTTTTTCGATAGTCAACGGATTACGTTGCGTATAAATCTTTCGTACGGTAACGTAAATATAACAATTCAGCCACAGCTAGTCAATCGGTGCGCGCAATCGATATTAGACAACACATCGGGATCGTCTTACTTTCACTGTAAACGGAAAATAAATTATATATATATACGCGCGCGCAGCTTAGAGAGAGAGAAATAAATAATTTATATAAATTATATAATTAAATCTGCCGCTTTCCCTACGTCATTGACAAGATATAATTCCATAAAGAGGCGTCTAATCCATCTTATGAGTTTACGATGCGGGATAACTCGGTCACCCCAATTATTAAGATTTTGACACAGCTGTACGAAATAACTCTGGCAAGTTTTAATAAAGAAAATTCAAATAAATATCACATTATAATTAAATAAATGAACATTACACCATATATATATATATATTTTTTAAAATATATAATATATATATTAAAAAATATATATTTTAATATATAGTATATATACATATATTATAATATATAAATAATTATAATATATATAATTATATATTTAATTTTTTATGTAACAAATACGAGATCAACATTTTTTGCATGCGTGTTATGTACATTAACTATTTTATTAATTATTATTATATATAGTTATCGTGAATAAAACTAAATGAGGTGACTGAGAAATCCACGTGCATATTTGCATTTGCATTGCCGTCTCTTCCACCCCATCTTTTTTTAAATTAATTTATTATTTTATTACGAATGCGAAGTGACTCATCTTTTGCGCTCGACGTGGCAAGAAGAGAGTTTTGACTATAACTTTCATTTTATAGCATATTATAAGAAAAAGAATAACACATGATAATAACAGGGCATTGCAAGCAATATATGCGTCAATGTCTTAAAAGGTAAGAGGATCCCGATTGTTTACGCTTCCCTTACAACTAGATATAAATATTATAACATTAAGTAAATAACGACAAATACCCCTTCCCCTCCTCGGACGAACGGAGTTCCTTTTCAACGAATTAAAAAGAATCTTACAGATAATACACAAACGCTAAAATCTAACGCTCGGAAATCAATCGATGAAAAAAACGAGGAGCGCCGAGCCGGAAGTCGTGAGCGAAGCACGTGCGAAGCCCCGCTCGACGGCGCAATAATAATTCGAACCTACCCATTCGTTCATTCAATTTAACATTCATTGTTCGGCAAACGTTCGCCGACGAAAACGCGAATAAGATATGTTCAGGTCATCTCGGCCCTCGACATACGATCCCGGAATCCGAGGGATACGGGACTTTGCGGCGCCAGGATAAATTCAAACTGCAAATCGAGCTCTTCCTCGACGACGATCTCGAATTCACGAACGATCTGAATGAAAACCAATTAACCAACAGGGGTACAATCTCTCTTTCGTGCGCAATTTACATATACAAATTCGTCCCGAAATTTATATAGAAATTTGCCTCTTTATGTATAAGAGTGTTCCATAGGAAATTGCTGTAACTAATCAGCTGTCATTTTCTAATGCACGCACTTTTTTCATTATTTTTTATCAATAAAATAAACTAGTATACAAACATTTTATTTATATCCATGAGAAACTATAACTATAGACTTTCCTCTTTCCAACACAATTGTTGTTTTCTCAATAACTGCATGCATTAAAAAATGACAAATAATGATTAGGTTCAGCAATTTCCTATGGGACACCCTGTACTTTGCCGCACCTTTGCCAAAATGAGCTGCAGCGCGAGATCCACGAAACGTTTTCCTGGACATATCCTTCTACCGGCGCCGAAGGGAGCCACCAGTAGAGGCGAGTGAGGGGCCATAGGTTTCAACCATCTCTCCGGCAGGCACTTGGACGCATCTTTGAAATTGTCGTCGCTCAATCCTGCTATCCACGTGTGCAGCAACACCACTGTCTGAAATTCGACGAAGATGAATTTGGTATTCTTCCAAAAATTCGTACACAAATAATGTTGAAACTTACTCCGGGATCGAGGCGATACCCTCCCAGTTCTATAGGCTCGTCCAGGATGCGAGCTATGCAGGGTGTCGTCGGCACAACTCTGGAATATACACAAATCGTATTTAGAGAGGAATTATGTAAAATAAGTTTTTCAACAGTCTTATTAAGGCTCCTGGATACTCGCCGTAGAACTCCAAATTTTGATGGTAGCGACATCAGGATTATAGTTCTCTCTTTCTCTAAGCGAGAAATGACAGCCCGAAAGATTCTTGCGACGTACAGCGTTATTTTTCATTTTAGTGCGGTCTTTTTGTGTTTAAAATAATTGTCGTGGTGTTAAAATATACCAAAGACTCTCATTTTGGCATAATTTAATATGTGAAAGCAAATATTAATTTTTTTCGATACCTGTCAAACAGCTGGTTTTCGTTCTTATGATTAGGCTCAATTTAATTCGACATATACATGTTATTTATTGATAACCCAAGCAAAAGAAGAGTTTTCGGTATATTTTACAAGTGTGTTCTATCCATTTCAACCAGTATTTTATTGAAAAACATTTTTATTTTCACGTACGTCGCAAGAATTTTTATGGTATATTTTCTCGCTTCTGACGTCATCAATCCAAGATGGTCGCGGTGAGTATCCAGGAGCCTTAAATTAATTAGTATGAGATCTACCTGAAGGATTCCATGATGCAGGCGCGTAAATACTTGGCCTTTCGGAGATCGTCCACCGTGAGATCGCAACCGGGAGGCGCCAGGGACTGCGCCTCCTTGTATAGAGTTTCCTGCACTTCAGGATTACGGCCGATCAAATTGAAAAGAAACACCAGCGTGTTGCCTAGCTGCAAACGTCCAACGACTGTGTCTTTAACCCTGTAGTAGTAATCGCGATTGACAATCCGAATTGATATAAAGTTAAAAAAAAGAAGATAATGAATAAAAAACGGAAGGTCGGACGAAAAATTAGAATCCTCTTACGAAAGAGAGATTACAACTTTTTCAGAAATAAATTAATATAAATTAAATACATATATAAAGTTGATAACAAATTTTTTTTTCTATACTCTCACAAATTATGTAATACTTTAAGTAGCCAAAATCTAACAACTTAGCCAAGTTACATAATTAGTACAACGTGGTTTTCTCACTGTGTGTATCCCTGCCGCTATGAAATCGACTATGGCGGCCTTCTTATCTCTCATATCGAGATCTTTCTGCCGTAAAATAGACAGGAATACAGCCTCGACGGAATCGTCTCTGGCGTCGTTTTGTTTCTCCAACACAGTCGCTTCCACAAGCTCCGAGATAATACTAAGCAAAAAAAAAAGACAATAAGAAGTAGTGATTATTAAATATTTTCTTTGAACTAAATTCTCTTCGGTCTAATCAAATCTCTTTTTATGGATTTTAATAAAACTATATAGTCGAAGCAATTAAAAAAAATAAATTTAAAAGGACCCTGCACCCTGAATACGCAGGATATATTTTTTGTTCAGCACATCATAAGCCAGGATAGCCACAGTAATTATTATGACGTTATTTTGATGTCAAAATGACTACTATTGCTATCTAGGAAGTTACAACGTATGAAAAAAAGCCAATTCTACCAAAAGCTAAAATCCTATTATTTGGTGCAGGGTCCTTTATAAAATTTATAATAATAATTAAATTATTTGAAAGTGTCTCTCGAATTAACGATTCAACGAGGGGATCGGCGATTTAGCGTAACACAGATGATGATGAGTAATTACAAGTATACATGTGACGTACTTGTATATAGTGTCCTCGCTCTCTATCAGCTGCTTATACGCGGATGTCGGCAGCAGCTTCCAAAGCGGCAGGCCGTAAAAGGCGTCGCGCGAGGCCGTGAAGTGAATCCTGACCGCTTCAGCTAATCTCCTTGTCAGCGTACTGCTGGAATCTGGCTTTAAGAAGCCTAGGTGACGTCCCAAGATCAGCGTGCACGTACCTGCGGAACGAGATAACGCGTTATCAGGATTTAATAAAAGCAAACAAGGTGTATTTTATAATCTCTCTTTTTATAAAAAAAAAAAAAAGGAAAAATTTTCTCGCGGCTCCGAAGCGACGTCATTCTAATATTAAAGAATAGTAGCACGGTTTCAAATCAAGATGAAGAAATCGCTATGTAATATATGGGAAAGCATGTCGATGACTTACTCTCGAGTCCCATTCTGTAAGCGAGTTCCTCGAAGCCTTTCACGGTAAAGTCCGCTCTTCGTTTACGGATCAAGTCGATGAATCCATCGGTGACTATGTTGAGTGCCGGGAAGAAACCGAATACGGTGCCAGCTCCGGTGAGTTCCGGAGTCAAGGCGGCGCGAAGCTTTTGCCACGTCGCTCCTTGCCTATTAAGAATAATAAAATCATTGATTATATTATCATTGATTTTATATATATATATATATATATATATATATATCTTTCGCAATTTTGTTCTGTAAAAGTCCTAAGCGATTCGAGGAAGCAATATCTGTCATATTAAATCATCGTTGATTCTCTCGCAAATTAATTAATTATCAGCCTGGCATAAAATTAATTTATATAATTTTTTTATATTTTTCGTTATATTTATCCGCAGTATTATTTATTTTCCTAAAAATATAAAATTCTTATAAACAAATCATCTAAATAAAATACTTTTAATAAAATAACAAAGATAAATAAATAAATAAAAAATTGTAATAATGAGTAATCTAAATAAAAAATGACGCGAATAGTGATTTGCAGTTTTTTAAATTAAATTTTTTGTATAACGAGAAGATGAAGTAATTCGTTCCAGGCGATCACCTGGTATATCGATATATAAATAAACCGAAAAGTTGCAGGACGGCGACCTTAAACTTGACCTCGATACCGCGGCGAGCGTAATCACGAGAGCGGCTGCAGGCTACTCACTCATTGACCAGACCAAGGTTGGTGTAACGATCGGTCCGGGAACGCCGGTAGTGGGATATGACCTCCTGCGGAGGACGAAGCGGGTATCGCGAGCCTCGCCTGAGGATAGCCTCGATGTCGCGACGGGCAAACACAGACACCACGAAGCAATTCCACAGCGCCTCCTCTTTGCACAACGACCCGTATCGCCGATTCAGATCTACTCTTGAATCACGGGATAACGAGCCATATTAAAATACCATATATCGATGATGAAAGAAAAAAGGAGCGCGTCTCTCGTAAACGGAGCAATTTTTTACGAGAGGAAGAGATCGAGATCTAGATCCTATTTTAATTCTATCATCCTGGTACCTTGTCTTCAATCTAGAGCTTAGAAAAGGACTGTGTCAAGTGATTTTAAAGGACCGCAAATATAGATAGGATTTTGACTCTCGGTGGAATTGCTGGTCTTTTTCTGCTCAACAAAAGATGTAATAGCTTCAAAGCTAAGTATTGGATAGTTACTGAATACAGCTAGTCAAACAACTGGTAGAAGAGCCCAAGTTTTGAGTCTATTACATTTTTTGCGAGCTGCAACATATGAGAAAACCAGCTGGTTTTATCAAGATTTAATTTTATATGATTAGTGCAGGGTTTTGGAAGCTATACAATTTTTTAAATGAAATTAAATCCCAATAAAATCAGCTGATTTGCTCACATGTTATAACTTATGACTTGCTGGACAAAAAATGTAAGAGTTTCAAAGCTAAATAATAGATTTACAGCCAGTCAAACAACTGGTAGAAGACCCCAAGTTTTGAATCTATTTTATTTTTTGCAAGCTGCAACATATGAGAAAACCAGCTTTTGAAGCTATACAATTTTTAATGAAATTAAATTCCAGTAAATTCCAGCTGATTTTCTCACATATTGTAACTTATGACTTATAATGAACCAAAAAATGTAATAGATTCAGAGTTAAATAATAGATGATTATTGATTTAGAGCCAGTCAAACATGAACTAGAACTTTGCAAATTGTTTGACTAGTTGTAATTCAATAACTATCGAATATTTAGCTTTGAGGCTATTACATCTTAAAAATTACAGATTCAACATATATAAAAAAAAAAAAAAAAAAAAAACAGCCAACTCCACCGAAAACTAAAATCCTATGTATTTGGTGCAATGTCCTCTTCGACATTTTACAGATTTTTTTATAAGAGTCTACGTATCGAGATATTTTATGGGACGAATATAAAGTAAACGAAGAAAAATATGTTATGATTCAAAGAATCACTTGCGCATTATCAGTGTTGCGCAATTCGATAATACATAATAACTTATTCGTCAATTAAATTCGATGCATTTTCTGCACAAACAATTTTCTCGCGAATCCAATTATATCGTAACGTGACATAAGCAACTTTCGACGTGACGTAAACATAGGATTCTTCTTGCCATTCGCGGTTTGTCCCCTCGTTTTCCTCTTTCGCTCGCGATAAGATTGGAAGAGTATCATTGACCCTGACCCTCTGAAAAGATCGACACACGTTTCACCCGCCATATTTAGAATCGCGCGACCTTTTGTGAAGGGGAGACCCCCCGCATATACAATGCGATTAATCGAAATTGTTAATTATACATTAGCACATAATGAACCCCTCATTCTCTCTCTCGCAACCTTAAGATACCATTAATCAGGGTTGGGTAAGTTAATGATTTTTTAAAACTAAGTTAAGATTAAATTAACTGAAGTTAAATAAAAAATTAATTTTTAAAAACATTATATTAAATTAGAATTCTGTTGGTTAATTCCTTTAAAATTTATAATAACAAATAACAAAGAAATTTTGATTTTTATATAGAAATATATTTTTTGGTCATTACATTTGATAACAAATGAACATAAAAATTAATAATACTTTAATTTAAAAATAATTTATAACTAATAAAAAACAATAATGGTATTCAGAGCTTTAATTAATTAACTAGTTATTATCCAACCCTGCCATTAACTCGCATCAAAGTGGGGAACGCAGAATTAAAATGTCTTGAATAAAAGGGCAAAGGCCAAACTCTTTACCTTTATACGCCTCGTGGATTTTGTTCAGGCTGTAGTGGCCGAAACGGGAGTAAATCCACCTGGTGCCAAGAAACGGCAGAGCGAAAGGACCCGGGACGTCGCGCGCGGTCTTGAGTTTCCTGCCATTGTCACCCACATCTGCGAAAAGAATTTTTATCGGATTTCTCATCGAGCAAGAAGAATCTCGGAGCACCCTTTCTTTGCTCCGCATTGTTCGAGAGAAAAAATAAGTTCAATATTACAAAAACTCATCTTGCCTCTCCTTGAATTTCTCTCGCTCTCAAAGAAGCCTCATATAAACGAAGGCTGAAGATGCGTAACATCGTGACATTGTGTTGCGCTCTATATCGTTGTACATTTACAATTCATTAGTTATCAGTTGTGAAACGCGCGATTTCTTAAGGCTCCCGAGTCCTCGCCGCAACCAAATGTTAGATTGTGACGTCAGCGGCGAGAAAGCGCACGCTAAAAATTCTTAAGTGTCAGTTTTAAATGAAAATGATATTTCGATGAAACACTACTTCAGATGGCTTTAGCACACTTTTAAAATATCTCGAAACCTATTCTTTTCCCTTGACAATCGATCAACAATTAAAATGACTGCACATGCAAAGACCAGACGAACTAGATCTCAAATTACAGTCATTTTACAGCTGATTGATTATAAAGGGAAAAGGATAGTTTACGGGGTATTTAAAAATCTTTTTATCTTGAAATGGCATCTAAGAATTTTTAGCGTGTGTTTTCTCGCTTCTGACGTCACAATTCCAAAAGAGCCTTAAGGCTCCTGGATTCTCAGTCATGTTAGATTGTGACGTCAGAGACGAGATAACACATGCTAAAAATTCTTAAATGAATGAAAATGATATTTCGGTGAAACATTTACTTCAGCACACTTTTAAAATACATCGAAACCTATCCTTTTCCCTCAACAATCGATTAACAATTAAATATACATGCAAAGACCAGACAAACTAGACCTCAAATTACAGTCATTTTACAGCTAATTGATTATAAAAGGAAAAGGATAGTTTACTGGGTATTTTAAAATCTTTTTATTTTGAAATGGCATCTAAGAATTTTTAGCGTATGTTTTCTCGCTTCTGACGTCACAATTCCAAAAGAGCCTTAAGGCTTCTGGATCCTCAGTCATGTTAGATTGTGACGTCAGAGACGAGAAAGCACATGCTAAAAATTCTTAAATAAATAAAAATGATATTTCGGTGAAACATTTACTTCAGCACACTTTTAAAACACCTCGAAACCTATTCTTTTTCCTTAATAGTCAATCAACAATCGTAATAAATGATCACGTGCAAAAAGACCAGACGAACCAGACCTCAAATTACAGACATTTCACAGCTGTCGATCGATTATAAAGGGAAAGGGATAATTCTGGAGGTATTCAAGAGTGCGCCAAACCCAAGTGCTGCTTCATCGAAATATCTGCTTTTCGCCTCTGACGTCACAACTCGAACACGATCGGTGAGTGTAGCTGCTGGAACCTTAAACTCGAACCTAGAGCGTTCGTAAATAACATTCGATAGCGATAAAAATGATTATAGGGGAGAAAAGGAAGGAAGACGGAGGATGTGCGCGGTGCCATTGACCGATATCGCGAGACCAAGTGATATATATACCGAAGAGGAGCTCTGGGAAAGATCTCTCGCAGGATTCTCTCAACTCACCGACGTTTGCGTTGTGGTTTCTGGTCCAGACGGACCACCAGGGCGGCCAGTACCCAGTGGCCAGCACCAGGATCGCGAGCAGCGCGGCGGCGATGATCTCGAACCAGGCTCCGGACAGCAGCATCCTCCAGTCGAATCCCTGCACCGAGGGAGGATTAAAAGGATCCGGGCTTTTTCTCGGTCTCTGCTGGGAGACGTTCTCGCGGCAACAATTTCGCGCGCCGCGAGCACCCGGAGTATAATAGGTTCTTCTCTTATCTTAACACGCTTCGCGCGCGCTCTCGTCTCCTCTCGTCGGCTTCGAGATAGTACTACAACTGACGCCGTATCACCGGGAGTGCGTAAACTCCGCTCTCTCGCTCTCGCCCCTCAAAGGCGCGTTTTTAGTCATTATTTCAACGCCGACTTCGGTTCGGCGCCGACTGACTCGCGGAACAACGAATATTAATCACCATAATTAAATTTCAGCTATCTTTATACAGGGTGTCCCCCAGAAAGTTTTTAACGGCAGATTCCTGGTGTCATTCAGAGGCGATTGTTCCTCAGCGAAAATGTCGAGACACCAGTAATTTTCAAATTATAAGCAGTTGAAAATAAAGGCTTTTTTGGA
Source organism: Nylanderia fulva (assembly GCF_048542155.1). Taxonomy (NCBI): domain Eukaryota; kingdom Metazoa; phylum Arthropoda; class Insecta; order Hymenoptera; family Formicidae; genus Nylanderia; species Nylanderia fulva. Next base: position 297,456 of record NW_028190390.1, on the reverse strand, counting down.
AACTAAGACTTGTGGAAATAAAATATTAACAGAATTACATTCTTTAGTTAATTTTAGGTAGAGTTTGCTTTAATAGAATTTTAATATAAGGCTTAGTTACAGGTATAACGATACATAATAACAAAAATTAGGAACATAATGAGCTCCCTCGCAAGATTTTCACTAAGGAAAAATCGTCTCCAAATGATACCAAGAATCTGCCATTAAAATTTTTTCCGCCAGTTCTGAAACACTCTGTATATGAACACTTAAAATTTAGTTATCATGTCTAAATTTTTACTGAAATTTAATTACGATGTCTACAGAGATGATTTTCTCTTAGAATTTATTCTGAAATTTATGATAACCGTAGGACAATATTGGAAGAATTTTAATAAGAGTTTCTCTAATATATTTACCACAATAAAAAATATTAATATCTTTGGCATCGACTGACTTGCAGAACAAAAAATATTACCCACCATAATTGAATTTCAGCTGTCTTTAGTTATCATGTCTAATTTATATAAGCCAAAATTTGTACTGAAATTTAATTACCATATGTCTACAGAGAGGATTTTCTTTTAGAATCTATCCTGAAGTTCATGGTAATTGTGGGACAATTTTAAAGAATTTTTATAAGAATTTTCTCTGATTAATATTTGTCACAATAAGAAATATTAATATCTTTAAAGTCAATTGATTTACGGGACAAAAAATCTTAGCCACCATCATTGAATTTTAGTCTATATATGAACATTTAAAATTTCATTATCATGTCTAAATTTTACACAAAATTTTTACTGGAATTTAATTACCATGTCTATAGAGAGGATTTTTTTTTAGAATTTATTCTGAAATTCATGATAATCGTGACAATGTTAGAAGAATTTTGATGGAAGTTACTCTGATTAATATTTACAATAAAAATATTAATATGTACATAGTAAAATTAATCGAACATTTTTTATATCTTTATTATGTAGATATCAATATTTTTTGTTGGCAAATATTAATCAAAGAAACTTTTATACAATTCTTCCAATATTATATTGTCTCATGATTACCACATAATTTTCAGGGTAAATTAAAAAAAAAATCTCTCTGTGTATAATTAGTAAGAAAGAAAAATGTGGCCAAAATTTTTACAGAAATTTAATTACCATATCTATACAGAGAGAATTTTCTCTTAGAATTTATCTTAAAATTCATGATAATCGTGAGACAATATTGGAAGAATTTTGATAAGAGTTTCTCTGATTAATATTTACCGCAATAAAAAATGATTGACTCGCGGAAAGAAAAAATATTAGCCTTAGTTGAGTTTTTACTGTCTCCATATTAAAATTTAGTTATCATGCCTAAATTTTACCCAAAATGTTTACTGAAAGTTAATTACCATGTCTACACAGAGAAAACTTTCCTCTTAAAATTTCTTCAAAAAATCATGATAGTCGTTAATCTCTAACTAAGGACGAACGAGCTAATTAAAGATAGGACGCAATAAATAGTAGCGCGAATTATTTTTAATCAATTCAATAGTGCATTAAACTGATTAATATTTGCTGAAGAGATTTCATTTCTAATTTAATATTTAATCCTTTAATTTTAATTATAATCAGAGAAACTTTTATAAAATTATATATATATATATATATATATATATATTTATAAAATTCTATTATATATATATTTTAATTATATAAAATAAAGCTTTCGTGAAGATTTTTTAATACAATTTCCAGACACTTTCTATATCTTTTTGACAGGTGGATCCTCCGCGAGATCCGATAAAAATAATGAAGCAACAGGTCTCGTCCTTAGACAATTTAAGAGAGGGAGAGAGAATCCTTAGACTTGGTGCTGAACTTAATTAAAAAATTAGCAAGAACGCGATGCGAGAAGAGCGAGAATAAACGTGTTTTCGAGAAAGCAAGCAAGAGAGAAAAAGCGAGAACTGCGATTCTGTTTATGGATCTTTTCTTGTGACTGACTGAGTGCCCCAGTGTTATTTGCGGATTCCTTTATTTGCAATTCCCCGATAACGCTCCCGGTGTTGCCCCGATGATCCCTCTTTCTTCTCTCTCTCTCGTGCTTGCATTATAATATACATACGTATATATATATGCTTTGACGTATCTCGCGAGGCTCTGTTATACGGATCGGGAAGAAAATAGCGTAAACGAGAGAGAGATATATCGACGATAATAATACGAGATGTTAATTGCGGGGTGAAGGATCCGTGTGTACACTTGATTCTGATTCAGCGCTAATGTATAGCCAAGTCGATATGTGCATACATTAGCGCGAAAAACAATGTCAGCGTCATGTTCCGCTGACTTGGAAGCGGGAGAGAAACCATCTTGCGGATTCCTCGAAGAGAATCTGAATCCTTCCGCAGTAGGTTCCCATTGGCCGAGATTCGTCAAAATCGCACGCTCCTTATTCATTTTTCACACGGCATCCAACCTCGCGTTCGTATATCGATTTATCCCGCATTTCTTGGGGTATTTTTTTTATTATTTTATTTCCTCAATTATTCATTATATTTTTTATTTTTTTTTTTGAAATTTTAATTTGTCATTTTTTCTACAATTTTCACACGGTATACAGCCTCGCATTTGTATATCGATTTATCCCGCGTTTTTCGTCGTATTTTTTTTATTATTTTATTTCCTCATCTATTCATTTTTTTTTTTTTTTTTTTTCATGTTTATTTCATTTTAATTTCTCATTTTTTTCTATAATTTTCACATGGCATATACAGCCTCGCATTTGTATATCGATTTATCCCGCATTTTTGTTTTATTTTTATTTTATTTTAATTTCTCATTTTTTTCTATAATTTTTTCCCACATATTTTAAGCCCAACAAGTGATTGAAATAATTATTACTATTTTCGAAAATAAATGCACTGACAAAAACATTTTTAAATTAATAAATATTTATTTTCACATCAAATAAAAATTTTAGTTTCAAATAAATGATTTATTATAAGTCAGTATTGAATTAAATATTTATTCAAATTTAATAAATTTTTTTCAGTGTGAGATATATGTAAAAAAATATTTTTGAAAAATTTTGACACCTGTCAGAAATGTTCAAAAACAATATCTATCTATCGAGGAACGTGAATGATTGCAGAGAAGCTGCATTCTTCTGGAATAATGCGAACTTCTCTCTCTCCCTTTCTGCTTTTCGTTAAAAACAAATTTTTATTCACATTCACCTATTTTTATCTTCGTACGGAGATGAACGGAGAATCTCCGTAAAAAAATTCACGCGGAGAAAAACGAAGAATTCCTCAAACGTTCATTAATAGACGAAATGTGACATTCCTGCGCGCGTATCCCTTTCTTTTTTCAATTCATCTATTTTTTTCGCGTCCGGTCTGCGAACCTGTTCTATACGAATGGGCTATTCTTAGCTCGGCCGATTAGCGTCGGCGATTTTTCCGATCGGGGCTTTGATCGAATCTCTAATAAAGGTCTAATAAAGAATCGCGGAGCTCTAAACGTGTCGCTTTACATATCTCGCGGAACCAGTCCCACGCTAAAAGAAGGAAAAAGTGCGCGGCTATCGAAAGCTCTTTTTTTTTCTCCTTCCCTTTCTATATATCTCTCTCCTATGTAAATTCTTTTTTTTTCACCCTGCAACGCATACATTTTTTCGCTCAAAAAATCCCAGATATATTTATTACAGTAATAAAGAAATATAATTTTTTTTCGACCATATTTGCAGAAATATATGAGTCTACAGCCTTAAGAATAAATTTCAGAGAAAAAGTTATATATATAGCAATATATAATTATTTTACATTATTATTACATAATTAGAATTTTTTAAATAATATAAAAATTAAATTAAATTAAATTAAAAATTAAATTTTTATATCATTTAAAAAATTAATTATATTAATAAAAAATTCCAGATATATTTATTACAGTAATAAAGAAATATAATTTGCAGAAATATATGAGTCTACATCCTTAACTCAAATGAATAAATTTCAGAGACAATATAACAATATATAATAATAATAATAATAATGCAAAATCAATATATATAGTTTATATTTATAAACATACACGAGATTGGAATATAAATCTTTCTTCCTTCTAGATTGGGCAAATTTCGCAGTCGAGCTACGCGACGTCGTAGATGATAAGGAACGCGAGTAATTGTGCGCGAAGGCTTTGGAATGTCGCGGAGTGTCGCCGCCGACCAGTAAATAAAGGATTATTAAAGCTACAGGAGCAATTGAGAAAGCGCGAGAGAGTGAAAGAAGACGCGTAGAGGGACGAGAAAAATAATCAGGCCCGCTGGATTGTTATCTCTTTTTCTTCCTACATTTCTCCTATCATTTCTTTATCTTTTCACACTGCTGTGAAACGCATATGTTTTTTTCAAAAAAAATTTTAGATTTATATTTATTAAAGTAATGAAGAATAAAAATTATATATAATTTTATTTAGAATTATTTTGAATTTTATATATTTCGTTATTAATTTTATTTCTTTTTTCTTTTTTAACGAAATCTATGCATAGAATTTTTCTTAAAATTTCCGAAAATCATGATAATCGTAGAACAATATGGTATTGCAAGAATTTTATAAGAGTTTCTTTAATTAATATTTTTAGCACAATAAAAAATATATTATTATCTACCACAATAAGATATAAAATATGTTCGATTAATTTTACTATGTACATATTAATATTTTTAATTGTGGTAAATATTAATTAAAGAAACTCTTATAAATTCTTAAAAATCCAATACTGTCCCACGATTTTCAGAGTAAATTCTAAGATAAAGTTCTCTCAGCGTGCGTTTAAAAAAATTTTAATTAATTACTATTAAAAAAACTAATTAAAAAAACAAATCAAAAAATTAGTAAAGAAATAAATAAAAAAAATAAATAAAAAGAAAAATGTCAGAGTGTGTCAGAGTTAAATGCAGAAAAATATAATTGTAAGGTGATGTAATTTACTATATAATCGAAATGTCAGGAATGCGGGTCAGATCGCGCTATATATAAATAATGACAGGAATTGTCGGGCAATCTTCAATCTCAAAGGAGGTTCAATTAGTTTTTGCCGTCTTTTACGAATCATGTATCGTACACGTGTATAGCACGCAGCTCGTATATGCAACTCGATCTCGTTGCATTTTATCTCGTCTAGCTCTCGCTAATGCGATTTCCGTTACGCCTGTCAATTAAACGAACGATGAATAATGCAACGCGTTCCTCGCGTTAGAGAGACAGTTACGACTATTATATTATCTAGTTTCGCGAGCGCCACCCAATCATAAACTTTATTGTCAGACGTTACTCGGCACTTTTTTATTCGAGCGCAGACGGAATTATATACAGGGTGTATCTAAATAAGTACAAACCGTTTCGGAATCATTCTTTCTCAAAAATTAAATTTTTATTTTTCCCTTCAAAGTTCAGACAAATTAAAAAAAAATTAAACTCGGTGGATATTTTCCGCCAATAAAAAGAATACTTATTATAATATTAAAAAATATCCTTCTAACATCTGAAATTTTTCGCAAAAAGTATTCTTTTATTAAAAAAAAAAAAAAAAAAAGAATCTTTCATGGAAAATTTCGTTGCTGTGAAATACTTGTTTAGCTACCGTATATTTGCGTTTAATATCGCGACGAATGAACTCGGAGAAATGTTTACCGAAAGTGAAAACGACAAGGCCTTCGCGTTCACGGAAGGAATGCAAATTCCAGACACTCGCGACTGAATTATCTCATTAGTTGACCTATATTTGTCGAACACTCGATTTTATTTATGCTCATTTTGTTCGATAACCCACCGTGATAAAGTGTGGCTTTCCTTGCGCGTTACATATATATATATATATGCTTTCGCACCGCGATATTATCAGAAATAGCATAATAGGAGGAGCGATCTCCGCGAAATTAGACGCGGAGTTTCGGCGAATCAGCGAAAAATCGATTCATCATTCGTCAAATTTATTTTCTATCGATTTCGGAGATGTATCGTTTTTATTGTACTTTTTTAATAGCAATAAGAAATAATTATATCGCTTTTTTCGGTCCTCCATTCGGTTCGAGATTCCAGTTTGTACACAGAAAAAATTTTCTCTTATTTTCTCGAATTTTTATATTAAAAATTGTATAAAATTATATTTCGAATAATTTTAATATTAAGAGCTTCTCTAATTAGCATTTACCGCAATAAAAAATATTAATATCCACTGCAATAAGATATAAAATATGTTCGATTAATTTTACTAAAACTTCAACAATTGTATTTTTTTTAAATAGCAATGAGAAATATAATTATATCGTTTTTTTTTTAGTCCTTCATTCGGTTCGAGATTTCAGTTTGTATACAGAGAATTTTCTCTTCGAATTTTTATATTAAAAATTGTATAAAATTATATTTCGAATAATTTTAGAATTAAGAGTTTCTCTAATTAGTATTTACCGCAATAAAAAATATTAACATCCACTACAATAAAATATAAAATATGTTCAATTAATTTTACTAAAATGTCAACAATTGTAAAATGTGTTAAAAACTTATATATAATTCTTTGAAGTATTTTAAATAGATGCCAAAAAAGTAAATAACTATTTCATACATAAATTTTACAATGCATAATATATTTTCAATCTGGCTTAATTGCTCATGATAATTTTCGGCTTCTTCGCCAAACATGATAAAATTTATAGTAAATTTTGGGGCAAAATATGACCCAAAAAATGACTAAATTAATACATATTTAGTTCAATACTGCCAAATAAAATCATTTATTTGAAACAAATAAATATTTATTCGTTTTCAAAGGATTTTCTTATATCCAACAAATATTTTTCATATCAAATAAATATTATCAGTTTCAAATAAATGATTTATTTGACAGTATTGAAACAAATTCTTATTAAATTTGTTTCAGTGCAGCATCCGAAGTATCCGGAAAAAAAAAAAAAAAAAAAAAAAAAAAACATACATATATATAAATAATGAGCAAGCACAATGTGAAGTTGCATCTCGCCATTTCCGTATAACGTTCTTCATCTATGGTCTTGGCGAAGTTCCCGTTTCTCGTGATTACTTCCCTCCCCCTCCCCCTCCCCCCGGGGGCATAAATTACCGCCGCGTGTCAACGGCACTTTAGATTTCGCAAATAAAATGATTGACCGCCGCTTCGAGATTCCGATGCGTGCAATTAAACGGAGGGTTCCCGACGAGAGAAAAAGAAGGAGAAAAAAAGCAGCGAGCGCTCCGATATGTACAGGGTGTCTCGAGAGGTAAGGTCAATCGGCGGGAAGAAACACGCAGGCGCTTGTGTTTGTAGTAGATAGACAATGTAAATAGACGTTTGACAGAGAGAGAGAGAGAGAGAGAGAGAATTCAAGAGTTTTCTGCTATTATTTTTCTCAAAGATTGGAGAATTATCTTGGCGATGAATCTGCTGGATATATACTCGATTAGAATAAATTGAACGGAATAGAATATGCAAATGTGTTGTTTGTTGAATATCTTGAACTGAGAAAGTGAGAAAGAGAGAGAATATACATATTCCTTTAATAACAGAAAAACACAATTATTCCCCGAGCGAGGAACATATTTTCTGAAATATTTGTCGATCGTTACCATACTTTAAATATTTCTCAAACATTTTGTATATGCTAAACATCTATATATATATGACACAACAAATGTTGTCAGAAAAGTTTTCTGTGTATATTTTTTTATCGCGTTATCTGTCGTCTCTTCTCATCTTCCGATGACCTTTTATCTTTCGACGTCTTCTGTATTTGAAAAAAAGTGGAAAAAGAAATTTCGAAAGTAAATATTTTACAATTATATTTTTAAAAGGCATCGCGACACACAGTTCCAATAGATCGACGTCTAGTCGATCTATCGAATCATAGATTCGACGAGGGCAATTAATTATTTGTCGGGGCAAATGTCAATTTACGAGGAATTATCGCGAGTGCCTCGCAAGCGGAATCAATTTAATCTCGATGAGTTCACAAATTCTCGAATGCTGCGAGTGTACAGAAAGAATGTACCTTACCCTCACGTCAGGTGTCAACTGTCACACGTCAAACGTCACTCGCGGCGTGCTTCATCCATTGTTACACCGATGGTAAACATTACAACCGCGCGAGCGCGTTCTCAATCTCAAGAGAAACGAGCAAGAGATACAAGCCTATACATCGAAATTAATCAAATTCAAATCATTTCACCAAAATCCTCTCCTCGCACCGGATCCATCGAAGATGAAGAGAACTCGCCGGGGAAAAAGAAATTCACACCGCGATTACCAAGCACACCCAAAATTCACACACAAAATATACTCGCGAAAATTTATTTATTTATTTTTTTTCTTAAATTACCATGATTAATTTCGGCGCCTCTCGTGTATATCGATCAAATCGAACGAATCGCGCGCATATCGCGCCGGCTCGCGATCTCTCGCCGAACACTCGCTCTCCCGACGACTTCGCCGCGCCGAATTCCTCTCACTCTCTGGCTCACCGTGTATACACACTTGGCTCGCGATCGGCGAGCGATCGACGCGCGCGAGGGGGACCCGGAAATCCGAACTCGACTCTCTCGCGTGCCACAGGTGGGTAGTGCGCGATGACGACGATCGGCTTCCCCGGGAGATCGTAAAAACAAACTATTACCGCGAGCGAGTACGGTATATATGTCTTATAGGGTGTCCCGTAAAAAGCGGGATCGACACAAGAGGAATGCGCTGCTTTTCTTCGCGATCGATCGATCGATCGATCGAACTTTCTTTCATTCTCTCTCTTTCGCGTCTTCTCTTTCTCTCATTTTCCCCGAAATTCTCCAGAGAAAGCTAATTATCCCCTAACAGCTGTTAAAAACATGACAAGTACGAGATGACAGAAATCAGCTGATTTCTGTCAAAAATTGTTGAAATTTTAGTAAAATTAATCAAACATATTTTATATTTTATTGTAGTGGATATTAATATTTTTTATTACGGTAAATACTAATTAGAGAAGCTCTTAATTATATACAAATTATTATTTTATTATCTATTATAAAGAGATTAAAAAAGGAGAAGGAACAAAAATGCAAAAAAAAAAAACATGACAAATACGAGATGACAGAAATCAGCTGATTTCTGTCATCTCGTACTTGTCATGTTTTTTTTGCATAATAGATAATAAAATAATAATTTGTAAGAAAACAGTAAAGATGAGCTAACCCAGATTTATTTAATAAATTGCTGATATAATTAAACTGTATGTACAGTTTGGTACAGCAAACAGCTGATTTCTGTCATCTCATATTTGTTATATATTTCTTGAATCTTCTTCTTTCTCTTTTTTTATCTCTTATTATAGATAAAATTACAATGTATAAACAAGAAAATATAGTAGAGAGCTAAACCCGACTTATTTAATAAATTACTGAAATAATTAAACTGTGCGTAAAATTTGATATAGTAAACAGCTGATTTCTGTCATCTCATTTGTCATGTTTCTTGAATCTTCTTCTTTTTTGTCTCTTATTACAGATAAAATTATAATTTGTAAGCAAGGAAATAGTGAAGAGCTAAACCAGACGTATTTAATAAATTACTGATATAATTAAACTGTGTAAAGTTTGATTTATATACAGGGAACAGCTGATTTCTGTCACCTCATATTTATCATGTTTCTTTCATTATTGTGTTTTGCTCCTTTTTCTCTTTATTATTAGATAAAATTATAATCTAAATGTAACAAAATAATGAATAGCTAAAACATATTTGGCAAAACATGAATTATAAATACGATAAATAATTTTACAGTCACAAATAGAAAAAAAAATTACTAAACTGGGGGAGATAAATATAAACACGTGCATTATAACCATAATGAAAATAAGCTCCTAGAAACCTCCTTTTTAAAATATTTATCGAGTGCATAACGAAAAGAATTAATCAATTCCAAAAATGTCACATAATAGTAAAAAGTATCTCTCATAAAAATAACTTACGGGCTTCAAGCGTGTTATCATAACCCCCGTGGTTGTCGTCGTCAAAGTCGATTCTCTCAGCCGCCGTCTTGCTGACAAGAAAAAAAAATTCCCGGGCGGGAAATTCAGGAACCCTGGAAGAGACCGAGAAACTACCACGACGACGACAACGACGACGACGACGGATGAAACGTCTAAACCGACTCGTCGGGCAGCCGCGGCGGCACTGATCCCAAAAAGTTCCTCAGGGAACCCTTCCTCGATGTTTTCCAAAAACTCCGAAAGCGCGACAGGGGGCGGAGGAAGAAGAGGTCTGGAGAGAGCAGAGGTGGTGGTAAGTAAAGAAACTGAAGTGGAGGAAGATCGCGAACGAAGGAAGAGGAGAAGGAGGCTGAAGAAGAAGAAGAAGAAGATGATGAGGGTAGAGGAGAGGGAAGATCTCTTCTCCACGGAGAGGGTTCTCGGTGGGATGAGAGAAAGAGAAAGAGGGGAGATAAAGAAGAAAAAAGTCAGAAGTGCCCCCTCCTTCAGGGGAGGAAGAGATTAAGAGAAGCAGACGGGGGTAGAGAGAAGCTGGAAGCTGTCCAGTGAGATTGGAACTCTAATCGCGATTATTAATAACAACAACAACAACAACAACAATAATAATTACAATAACAATAATAATAATAAAAATAATAATAATAATATTAATAACCTATGCAGCACAAAATATTTTTAAAATCTTTTAAAAATACTTCTTAAAAGATAGAATAATTCTCGAAAATATTTTTTAAAAGATAAAATAATTCTGAAAAATATTTTTAAAATGTTTCCACGTCCGCTTTTTCGTGTTTAAAAATTATTGTTGAATATAGATTCAAACTACCATTTCAAAAATATGTATCAAATATTTAAGAAAATATTATTCGAGCTTTTTTTTTTTAGAGAAGCACATTTTTAGAAATATTTTTAAAAGCTTTTTAAAATAATCTAAAAAATGTTATCACAAAAAACTTTCAAATCATTTAAAAATATTTATGCAATATTTTATAGTAATATTTTTTGAAAACATTCATAATATTTTGTGCTGTATAATAACAATAATAATAATCGCGATTGTTGGAATATGATCGATCGGATTTATGAATGGTGGCGTCTGTCAGGGGAGACCAAGCAGAAGAAGAGAAAGCCCCCTCTTTTCAGCTCCTTTCTTCTCTCTTCCTCTTCGGAGAAGTTACGAGGCCCCTTCGGAGACGAAAACTTATCTCCTCGTCTGTTCTCTGTTTACATGCCCCATCATATGCCCTGCCAGTTGGTCCATCGCGAGGATGGTTGGTTGATGGTGGGGCCCCTGGGCTCAGTGGGAACTCTGGTGGGGGTTCCGGACGATCCAGAACGGAGGGCAGATGGCGCTGAATATCGAGGAAGATATCATCTCCCCCGATCGGGGAGATGATTCCCAGCATCCGCCGAGAGCTATACGGGATGCCGTAACTATAATGTATCCTTTTGCCTCCTTCCCGTCCTTCTTCTTTTCCCCGGACAAAAATAGCCATCAGGTCACTGCGACTGGGTCTTTCAACTTCCGTCTTCCTTTTCGAAACGCGAGGAAGATCCTTCGGGATATACGAATTTTCTTATTGCTTTCACATATGTATATCTTTTTCTCTTCTTTCTCTTTTCAAGAGTTAATTTACGCGACAAGGAAATAACGAGTCGAGTAAAATAATCGAGAAGTTATCGCGCTAGTGCAGCGTATTGATGACCCCTAATAAGTGTAATCAATTATATGCGGGACCGATTAGATAAATCATTCGGGAGAGTTTCATAAATATTTGAGGAGATAATAGTAATAGAAACAAGCGAGGCAGAAGAGAAGGTCTAGGACTCCCCAAAAAAAGGAAATAGAAAGAATTCTCATTGATCCTACACGGAATTTTCTCTTAGAATTTAACCTGAAAATCATGGGACAATATACGGTATTCGAAGAATTTTTATAAAAGTTTCTCTGATTAAATATTTACAATAAAAATATTAATATGTGAAGATGATAAAATTCATCGAATATATTTTATATCTTATTGTGTAAATATTAATATTATTGTTGGCAAATATTAATCAGAGAAATTCTTATTAAACTCTTCCAATATTGTCCCATAATTACCATATAATTTTCAGGGTAAATTCTGAAAGAAAAGTCTCTCTGTGCATGATGAGTAAGAAAAAACATAACTAGCTGAAAACATTTTTATTCTTTCTCAACGATTGATGTGTCTGTGCATAGTATCTTATAATTTATGATTTTACAATGATTTTAAGAATTAAAATACTAGAAAAATTATACAGAATTTTCTCTTGGAATTTATCCCGAAAATCATGGGACGATATTGGAAGAATTTTATGAGTTTCTCTAATTAAATACTTTTACAATAAAAAATATTAATGTACATAGTAAAATTAATGGAGCATATTTTATATTTTATTGTGATTAATATTAATATTTTTTCTTGTGGAAAATATTAATCAAAGAGACTCTTATTAAATTCTTCCAATATCATTTTGTTCTACGATTACCAGAATTTTCATCCATGAAATATGCACAAATTTTCATACAACAACGATTGAAAAAATAAAGGAATCCTAGCAAAATTTTTTCTTTTTTGCGTTTGTGATCCAAATCGGTTTCTCGATTCTCTTCATAATTTTCATATTTTTACGCATCAATTAAATTTTATTTGAAAAATGTAACTTTGATGCGGAGATTATTATTTCTTTTTACGGAATGAAGACATTTAAAATCTAGATATATTAATTCTCGAATAATTTTTTTTATAAAGTTAATATTAACTATTCGACGAGAAAAAGTAACGAAAAATATAATATATTGTTGTATATATAATTATAGACAATTTTGATAAAAATAAAATTAAGCTTGATAAGTAAAGCTTAGCTTGAGTAAAATCATTTGAATTTAAAAAATTAAAAATTGACAGACATGCTGACTTAAACGTGTAGTAATTTTCCTTATACATTATATGTATTTTTGAATAAACAATGAAATATTATAATCTGACAAAATTATATTTTAATTAATTGCAATTTTAATTTAAATATCAAAAATTTATACTTTTTACATTATATATATGTATATATATAATATGTATATATATATGTATATATATATATATTTATATTTATATCTTATATATATATATTTATATATATTTATATTTATTTATATATTTTTTTTTATAATTTTATATATATATATATTTTTTAATGCTGATATTAGTTGTCCAGCAAGAAGAGAAGTATGAGGAACAGTTGGTCATGTTTAAAGTAACGAGAAACTGCACATGACGAGTGTGTTGCTCCAGTACGAAGCTGCGGTCGCGCGAGACGGCATCTAATTTGCGCGTCCAAATCGATCTCGTCGTCTCGCGGTAAATTTGCGCGACCATGCGTAACGACCGTCAACCGGATCTCCACGAAGGGCGTAAACAACTCGACGAGAGAAGTTAAGTAAGCATAAGATGGTGAAGAGAAGTCAAGAGAAACTTAGTAGTCGAAGCAAGAAATTGAAATAAATTCGCCTTCTAAACGTCAGATGATACAATAAAAAAGCATCAGCAACCTGAAAAACGCTCGAAAAAAATTGGAAATGATTGACAAAAATATGAGAAAAATAGATCCACGGCATATTACGATTTACCCTACACTAAAAAAAAATTGTTAACTTTACTAAACCTTTCAACTAAATTACTATTTTGTTAATTGCACATATATTAGTATTTAAGTCAAATATACGTTTTGCTGGATTTAATATGTTACAATTAATTTAAATGGTTTTATATGTTTAATCAACGAAATAATATTTAGTTGAAAGATTTAGTCAAGTTAACTATTTTTTCATTGTAAAAATCATGGGATAATCGTGGGACAATAATGTATTAAGAATTTTCTAAGAATTCCTAGTATTTATCACAATAAAAAATATTAATATGTAGATAGTAAAATTAATCGAACATATTTTATATCTTATTAATATTTTTATTGTGGTAAATATTAATCAGAAAAACTTTCTGTATTTTCTTTATATTCTCTATATTTTTTTCTAGTATTTTAATTTTTTGAATCATTTTAAAATCACGAATTATTTGTATTGTGATTAAATATTTAATCAGAGAAACTCTAGTAAAATTTTTCCAATACCCTATCCCATGAATTTCAGGATAAATTCCAAGAGAAAATTCTCTATATTTTTTCTAGTATTTTAATTTTTTAAATTATTCTAAAATCACGAATTATTTTTATTCTGATTAAATATTTAATCAGAAAAGCTCTTATAAAATTCTTCCAATATTGTCCCACGATTACTATGATTTTCAGGGTAAATAGGACAAAATTCTCTCTGTGTACAATTTGAAAAAAGAAGCGGATTCATACATGTATATATGTATAAAGGAATAGACGTCTGGGGTCTCTTGCATCTTTCGAAATGAACTTTATAATCAGCAAATTAGTATTCATAGCGTAATTAACTTCGAGCAGGATAAAAATACCGGGATGGTGAGAAGCCTGTCTCACACATATACGTACGTATGTTAAAAACCGGTAATTTTCGGCCGATTCCCTTTCGCTTCTCCAAATGCCGGAGATGTTTTCGTTGGGAAAATTCGATCGTCCCTAGTGATTTTCGTGAAAGGATCTTAGGACGAGCGATAAAAAAGGTAGCTGTCAGAGAAAGGGCCCTTTTCCCTGGGGTCTGAAGAGGCTTAAAAATATTTGTCCATCCGTAATATAAAACGACCGGACGATCGTATAAAACGAGCTAGACCAGGTCAGGGGGAAATGACGTAGCTCTATCATATAGGGGGCGTGAACACGTGGAATGAGACGTCGATCGGAACTCGTTTCGAATCTAACGAAATAAAATGAAATAAAACTGTCGAAACGGCCGAGAGAGAGAGAGAGAGATACGATATAATGTACGAGGAAGTGTACAACGTTAGACACACGAAACGTTATAAAGAGAGTCATTGGATACGAAGATGGAACACATTTCAGCTCTTTTTCGCTCCCCCGATCGCTTTTCTTTCCATTTTCTCAAGATACCTTCTTTTTCAAATTTATTTAATATTAATTTAATATTTAATATTTAATATTTAATTTAATTTATTTAATATTTAATATTTATTATTAATTATTTCTTCCGAATTTATGTGCAAGACAGCTTAGTCGATAAATTATATACTAATTAAATTATTTCGTCAATAATTAGTAATATTAGCTGTATATATTTTTATATAATATATATATTTTTTATATATTATATTATATATATACCTATATATAATATATATTTTATGTATTATATATATATTATATATTAGTTAGAACATATGTATATATTGGAAGAATTTTATAAGAATTCTCTAATTAATATTTACCACAATAAAAACATATTAATATATGCACAGTAAAATTAATCAAACATTTTATATCTTGTGGTAAACATTAATATTTTTAATATTCTTATTATTAATATTTAATATTCTTATTATTAATATTTTTTATCGTGTAAATATTAATCAGAGAAACTCTTATATAAAATTCTTCGAATTTATTGTCTCACGATTAATTAATTTTAAGGGTAAATTCTAAGAAAAAATTCTCTCTGTGCAAGAATCAATAAAATTAGATTTTTACGGCATGTTTGACACCCAAAGTGGACGTCCAGCTCTAAATATTAACGATCGGATCGGTCGTATTTCTCCGATTGCGTATATGTCTGACCGGAGCTAAGTTTCCATAAGTAGGTTCAAAAATGCAGAACGTAAAATGTCCCATGATATTAATAAGTGATATATACATATAATCGATTTCTACGATCTTATGACCTCCTTTTTAAATGGCAATTCGATAAACCGACAAGGAAGTTTTGCAATTGCGGATTTAATCCAACTTACCCTATCGGTGTCACTTTTTATAGTAAACCTACCGTATGTTAATTTTTCAATATGTTCTTCAAATATGCGAATTCGGAGAAAGAATTAAATTCTTTCTCTACGTAAATGCTAATTTATTAAAATGTTAATGTGAAGTAGTTTCATTTTGTAAACATTTAAAATAATTTTCTTCAGAGTTGGATAATAACTAGTCAATTAGTTAAAAGTTAAAAAAAAATTAATAACTTTTAACTTATAGCTTAGTTTATTTAAAATGTATTAATTTTTAACTCCAACTAGTTATTTTTGACTTTAAATTTATTAACTTTTTTCCTAACAATAAGTTAAATTTTTTTGTCTGAGTACCATTATTGTTTTTTTTTATAAAAGTTATATTATTACATATTATTTTTAAAATAAAGTATTATTAATTTTTATGTTCATTTGTCATCAATAGTAATTACCAAAAAATATTTCTGTATAAAAATCAAAATTATTTCTTTGTTATTTGTTATTATAAATAAAAGAATTAACAAACAAAATTCCAATTTAATCTCAACTTAACTTTAACTAAGTTCATTTTTTGTTCATGCAATTAAATTAATTTTAGAAGCAACTAACTTTAACTTAACTTGGTTTAAAAAAATCACTGACATACCCAACCCTGATTTTCTTAGAGATTATGGTTTTTTTTTACTTAATCGTCCCGTTATTGGCGGAGGAAAGAATAGCACACCCTATATATACGCGCAAACATCTGTTCCTGCGGCGCGAAATAATCACACGCATAAATAAACCACGACACCGAGCCGGCGTGCGTGTCTCACGTGAAGCGAGAACGTGACTTCGCAGTTCACGATTCCGAAGTTCCCGAAACAAAGTTTTCTCCTGCGAGAGAGGCCAAGCAAGCTTCGCACGGATATCTTGCCGCTTCTGTCATTGACGTTGAATTTGTTTTGACATTTGAAATTATCGCCGAAAAATTCATATCGTTTGCATATAATCGGAAAAGAATATATCCACAAAATTTCTATAATTAAATATTTTCTTGCTATATATTATTATGTGAAACATGCTTGTCTTAAAAGATTGCCTGAGTTAATTTTGCTCCTATTTATACATTTTCATATTTACTTATTTTAAAGAAGATATGTTTATTTAGGTAGATTTTATTTATGTAGGAATTGAGCTCCTATTTTGTGTATTAAAAATGAATAATTTTTCATATAAAGATTTAAAACATGAGTTTTCGATAAAAGTGTAAATGAAATGATTTTACTTCATTTTATAGTTCACTTTTTTTTAACAAAAAAAAAATAATCTGTACGAAGAGAATTTTTTCTCTCAGAATTTACCCTGAAAATCACGATGATCGTATGGAACAATATTGGAAAAATTGTATAAGAGTTTTTCTCTGATTAATATTTACTACAATAAAAATATTAATATGTACATAGTAAAATTAATCAAACATATTTTATATCTTATTGTGATAGATATTAATATTTTTTATTGTAATAAAATATTAATCACAGAAACTTATAAAAATTGTCCCACAATTATCATGTTTTTCAAGGTAAATTCTAAGAAAAAATTGTGTGTTTAAGATATAAAAAGTAAGTTGTGTGAGATTGAAGATTGAGATCGAAAGTAAGAGAAAAACTATATTATTTTCGAAATTAACTCTTTACTGACATTCAATTATCTATTCATTTCGAATTAATTTCAAATAGTAAAGGCAAATCAATTTTTTGTAATTTTTTTATAACACAAGAAACATGAAATCGGTTTACTAAATATCAGCTGACTGTACAAAAAGATTGAACTAAAAGGATTTACTTAATCTTTTCAAGGATGATCGTGCAACTAAGTGGGCTAAATATAAAAATTTGGCCTTCGGCCTCAACCTTCTAATTTGTGCAATGAATTCGATTTCTCGTATCAGATTGCTTAGAATTTTCATCATCAGCTGACGTTTCTATTTTCGTCTTGGTGAAGCAAAAAATAGAGGAGAAACACAATTATTCTAATTAATACCTCGAGAAAAAATAGAAACGTAATCCCAAATATATCCAGAGGATATATTTTTACAAATTTTCTACTTTAAGTCAAGATTCCAAAAGTGACAAATGTGATTGGGGCTTTTTCGCAAAACTACGTTCGATTTAATGAAGATATTGCCTTCGGCATGAATAAGCAATGAGAATGTAAAACGATGAAGAATAAATGAATAAAGAATTAAGTGTAAAATATAGCGAGGAGTGAAGAGTGAATGAATAAAAAATGAAGCATACAAAAATGAAAAGAAATTCGGAATACATATATAAAAGATAAGATCTAGTGTTTTAAAAATCTCACGTTAAAACTATCTTTTCTCATCCACTTCATTCATTATAATACTCGAATAAATTATCGCTAATTCGTGTGAGATTGCGATATATCGATGTTTCGTCGAATGCACAGGGTCAACAGTTCTTTAAGCAAGTGTGACACCTCGATAAATCACTCGATTTTCGTAGAGGAAAAAAACGAAACCCCAACTTCTTGGCTTCCCATTCACCAAACGATAAATCTATAAATATACGTATATAATTCGTGCGTACGAGAAAACACGCGCGTGTGTTTAATCGCCCCGAAGGGATCTGGTCGACCAACCAGGAAGAGATCACGGACAACTGGTCATTCGCCGGAATTCTGTTCGGACGCGATTACGCATTAAGAAAAGAAAAACACAGACGGGAATCCTCTTCCCTTCCTTTCTCTCTTTCTCTCCTCGCTTAATATGCGGCGTCATTAAAACTTGAAACTCGCTTGAGAGATTCTTTCCAAAATTTCCAGAACTTTTCCTATTTGCCAGATTTATAATAATACAAAGATGAAAAAAAATTTTATTATATATTATTATATATTTTTAATATTTATATATTATTTATTTTTTAAATTAATTAATTTTATTTTGTATTAATTAGACAAAAATTATTTACTCACATTAGAATTATTCTAGATGTTACCGAGAATAAAGGGCAGGATTTCCGCGAAAATATCGATGTTCGGATCCAGGCGACGACCGAGACCCTCGATCATCAGCATGCTGAGAATCACTCCGCTGAAGGATCCGTCCTGCTTGACTCGATGACGGACCATCGCGGAGAATAATTCCGACACAACGGTACTCGCGTTCACCTGCGAGGATATTTGAGAAAAAAAGACCGCACTGTAATTTTTTATTACTCTCAAACACGCGAATTCGATTACTCTCATCGGATGAAAATTTTAGGATCATATCCTCCGCGACAGATTCAGGGTGTCCAGCAGACTCAATGAAAAAAATTTCCTGACTTTTTCAGATTTTCCAAGACTAGAAATTAATTTTTTCCCCGACTTTTTAGTATTATTATAGTCAATTACAAATATAATAATCAATATATAATAATCATATTATAATCAATATATAATAGTCATATTATAGTCAATATATAATAGTCATAATATTATAGCCAATATACAATAGTCATATTATAGTCAATATATAATAGTCATATTATAATCAATATATAATAGTCATATTATAGCTAATATATAATAGTCATATTATAGTCAATATGTAATAGTCATATCATAGTTAATATATAATAGTCAAATAATACATTTTTTCAAATATATAATTAGCATATATCTATATGATAAATCAATTAAATGTTAAATCATGAAATCCTTGAAATATTTTTATCAACAATGAAAAGATTCGGAAGTTAACACAAAAATTTAATCAATTATACAATCTGCATTATGTATGATAATCGAAACAAACATGTCACTATAAACTATTTAAATAATCACTTTTAATTTATATTATATCAAATTTTTTAGTTTTGTCTCTATCAAACACATTGAAATAAAATAACACGACGATGAAAATATAAATTAACGAACACGCTGTAGATGAATCGATTTTTAACAACACAGAAAATTAGCGTGCTGGGAGTCAAGGAAGTTTTTTTTTAATAAAATTATTATATATTATATATTAAATAATTTATTTAATAAAAAATTTCAAATTATTGAGAAAAATGTAGAATAATGTGAAAAAATTTCTTGACTCTTCACTGACAATTCCAAATTTATAAAATTCCCTGACAATGCCTGTTTTTTTAGATTTCTCTGGCCGCTGGACACCCTGAGATTTTGCCTTTTTTTCCTGGAGATAGAAATAGAGCTATCTTTAGAATCATAATAATCGTAATTATCCATTAGCGGCGTTACGATGATACCGGTATCGAAAACTGGTTAGACTACCCTCCGCGCGTGTTAATATACGCGATACGCCCCGTAATTTGCGTACAAATCTCTTTTTTTTCCTCCACGTGGTGCGTCTTTCCCGGAGGTCGATCGGTTCTGATTGAATCCGCACCGATATCCTCCCGCTATATAATCACGATCGCATTATTCCTCCTCGCGAAGCTGAAATGGTACCGGTACTTCGTACAATCATTTATAAGTCGAAAAAAAATGAAACCGCGGAAGATCGATCCCGAGAAGCGATGAAAATTAACGCGAAGACATGGAAAATTCATTCTTTCAACTATAGAGCCGAAATTTCTTTTCTACTTTTCTTTCATTTCAAATTAATATCTATTATACTTAGATATTTTTAAATAGTCAATTTTTTTTAACTTTTAAACTAATTTTTTTTTAATTTATAATAATTGTATCAGAAAATCCTCTTTTGAATTTCTAAGTGGGAAACTGTTCATATAACTGCTCATTTAATTATAAAAAAACCTATCAAAATCCTCTAGAGAAATCTTCATAAATATGAGATTGAAAAGGAGAAAAATTTCGACTCGAAAGAGAGATTACTAACGTTAAATGGATTTCGAAGATGAAGCTTCACGATGTTCTTCATCGTACGTCTGAAGCCATCCGGGTCAGGGGTCATGTGCGAACTGTGTTCTAGGATATATTGCGCAGCCATTTCGCCCTATGCATATTTTATACGTGAGCTTTACGAAAAAATAATGATACGATAGATGGAATGTTTTATACAAAATAATTATAAGATATTAATATTTTTTATTGTAGTAAATATTTTTATATAATCAGAGAAACTCATAAAATTCTTCCAATACCATATTTGCCCAATTGATTGTCTCATGAATTTCAGGATAAATTCCAAGAGAAAATTCTTTCTATTTTTTTCTAGTATTTTAATGTTTAAAATATAAAAATTAAAATACTAGAAAATACTATATAAAAATATTATAAAAATTAAAATCCTAGAAAAAATAGAAAGAATTTTATCCTGAAATTTATGAGATAATCAATTGAGACGATATAGTTATGGAAAAATATTTTATAAGAATTTCTCCGATTAAAAATATTCACCACAATAAAAAATATCAATATATTAATTTATATATCTTACACATTGTGGTAGATATTAAAATTCTCTCTGTGTATACATTATAAAGAGAGGAAGAGAAAAAGAAGGGAATAGTAAATATTTCCATCTCGGTTTACATTTTCCATTATAGCGAATTAAGAAGAAAAACCGAGAGGGCAAAAATAATGATATGCGTGTAAATATAAAAAGTGAACGCGTTATCTCTCTCGGGGACTTACGTTTCCCATTAGCACGGAGTAAAAAACGTCCCGGAGATTTTGTCGGCAGCGATCATTCAGGGATACCACTAGGCCGCAGTCCAGTATGATCAAGCGTGGGTCGTCCACCACGTAATCGGGGTTAATGACCCGTCGAAAGGTGTTAAACAGGCCCGCCTTCGGCGCGACCGCTTTTTCGACTAGAATGTTGCCCGGGTGCAGATCACAGTGGATAAAATTGTCCCGAAATATCTAGATATTTCAAAGATTTTTCTGTTTTCCTCGTATACATTTCACCCTTAATCGATTAAAAAAAATAATCTAACGCGATATTAATTATATTCGTCTCACAGAGAGAATTTTCTCTTAGAATTTTTATATCCCCACTGAAAAAAAAATTTATTTAATTCGAATAAGTATTTGTTTCAATACTGCCAAATAAATCATTTATTTGAAACTAATAATATTTATTTGATATAAGAAAATCCTTTTCAAAACAAATAAATATTTATTTGTTTCAAATAAATGATTTATTTGGCAGTATTGAACTAAATATGTACTTAATTTAGTCATTTTTTTTTCAGTGCCGAAATTCATGGTAATCTTGGGATAATAAATTAGAATTTTATAAGAGTTTCTCTGATTAAAATTAATTTTATCATGTACATTATTAATATTTTTTGTGATAAATATTAATCAGAAAAATTTTCATAAAATTCTTCAATTCTTCTAATATTCTTCTATATTCGCACGATTATCATGATTTTCATGGTAAATTCTAAGAGAAAATTCTCTCCGTCCATTTTTTACAAATATATATATTTTCATATACATTGAAAAAAATCGTTAACTTGATTAAATTGTTCAACTAAATTACTATTTTACTTTATTAATTAAATATATATTAGTATATTTAAGTTAAATATACGTTTTGTTAGATTTAATATTATATTTAATTTAAATTTTCCTACATGTTCAATTAACAAAATACTATTTAATTGAACAATTTAGTCAAGTTAACACATTTTTTTCACTATAGAAAATCTATTCAACCTCGTCTAAAAATCTGATATCTTCGACTGACGTCGATAGAATATTTTAAAATGTTTCAGAAAAGAAAAGTCAACTTGTGTAATTAATATATAATGATAAAATTGTTTGCTCTCAAATTATGTACACTGAAAAGAAATTTAACTTGACTAAATCTTTTTTAAACTAAATATTATTTTGTTAATTGAACATATAAAAATATTTAAATTAAATATAACATATTAAATCTAACAAAACGTATATTTTACTTTTAAATACTACTATATGTTCAATTAACAAAATAATAATTTATTTGAAAGGTTTGATCAAGTTAACAAATTCTTTTCAGTGTATATATTCAGTGTATTTATCAACTAAATATTATTTTGTTAATTAAACATATAAAAATATTTAAATTAAATATAACATATTAAATCTAACAAAACGTATATTTTACTTTTAAATACTAATATATGTTCCATTAACAAAATAATAATTTAATTGAAGGTTTGATCAAGTTAACAAATTTTTTTTTCAGTATATATATTAACCATTTTAAAGACTGTCGCGATTCCTATTCTGGCGAGCTTCCTCTGCAAAGCAGCGTCATCGTGGTCAAGGTAATCGGAAATCGACGTGCCCTCGTGGAAGCTCTCCACGAGTATCCTACGACGGGTCAAGTGCATAAAAGGATGCGGAAACGCGATATCGTTCCTCCTGGAAAAGTTCGCCGAAAATCTCGCCAGATTCGCGGCTTCCAGTCGCAAGTCGACCTTCGCAAACAATCGATTCAATTAAAAGCATCACTTATTCGATTGTTCCCTCTTCGGAGATGAGGCTATATAATTCGACGAGCTGGCAGCTCGTTTAAATTCCTTCTCGCGATCATCATCATTTCGCGATAATATCAAAGCGACAGTTTCTCATCGATCTCCTCCGTTTCTCACGGAGAGAATTTTCTCTTAAAATTTACCCTGAAAATCATGGTAATCGTGGAACAATATATGACATTGGAAGAACTGTAGAAGAGCTTTCTCTGATTAATTTTTACTACGATAAAAATATTAATATATATGTACATAATAAAATTAATCGAACATATTTTTATATCTTATTGTGATTAAATATTTAATCAGAGAAACTCTAATAAAATTCTTCCAATATCACATTGTCCCACGATTACTATAATTTTCAGGGTAAATAATTCTAAGGGAAAATTCTCTCTCTGTGCACGAACTCGTCGGAATTACATGAGGCTCTCTCGACGAGAAATTATCGTATCCCGACAAACAGAGTTCGCGTATAACGAGATATTCCTTCGATATTGCGCGAGAGAGGAGGATGCGGCGAGAGTCGTGGGAAATATTCGTGTTGTTGCAAAGTTACTTGCTTGGTCTTCCATTATGCGCGCGAATTCGTCGATGCAATCCGTGAGACTGAGCCAATGCAGTTCCGGTACGAAGTACATGACGCACTTGCTAAGGCCGCGCATTATCGCGATGTCTCTTCTGAAACGAATAGAAAATATATATACGGGGTGTCTTGTAATAAGTAATAACGAGATGCTGCGACGTGTCGATTCGTTCTCGATCAAAGAATCCAGACGCGCCAGGAATTTTCTTTTCATACATTTAAAAATAAGAAAAGCTGCACTCTTTGATTAATTTCTAAAAAAATTGAAAGATTTCTAAAAAAGAGTAAAATTTATTTTGACAAAGTTCTAAATTCGATTTGTTATAAAGTTGGGCACGTAATATATCTTCATCTATTTTTGCCGAGAAGAAATCGACGTTAAATTAGCCAAGAAATCCGCATATTATAAGCGTGCCAAACACACGCTTAATAATAGCGAAAAGCCTGATGTAATTGTAAAGTTATAAACATTCATAGTTCACATTGTGCGAGCTCTTATCTAAAACGCGATTGTACGTTTTGTTCGAGGATTATTAAAAGTATTATCTACACGATATTTTCAAAGGGGATACTTGAGTTGGCCTTTGATTCCGGGATGTAATACTTTTACGGCTACGACTTGCAATTTCCTGGCACGCAGACTGGCAGGCGCGAATTCATCATTTTCATCGTAAACTTGGTCTGAAATTATCGATTGTCGATCTGTCATGTATAACGAGTCATTTATTAATGACTTGTTTGTTAAATCATTAAATCGGAATTACAAGCATTAATAATAGCAAAAGAACGAAAAAAGAGGCAATGCTATTTCGATATTACACGGTTCAATATAGCTTTTTTTATCATAATTTTCCTTAGTTTTGAAAATTGTTGCAAACAAAAATTTATTAACTTTGAAGAAAAATTATTCATTATTCCGTAAAGAATTTAGTAAGTATTTTACAGTTGGTAGATTTTACAAAATTTTATGTGTGTGTATTTTACATCAAAATAAATTATTAATTAATTAATAATTTTATATTATATATATATATATTTTACATAAAATATAATTATATATATTATACATAATAAAAATAATATGTATAATATAATATATATAAAAATATTAATGTTAATTGTATATATTAATTAAAATGTATTTTGATGTATATACTAACGTATAATCCATAAAATCTATTAACTCTCTAAAGTATTTGCTAATTTTTTTCTAGAACAAACATAATAAACATATGACATATATATGTAATATATGAGCTATATGTAAATCCATCTCTAAATAGACCTGAATGTTTCGTCGCAAAACGAAAGATAACAAAGGCGATCTTTCGCAAAGTGTCTCGCGCGATTTCCTATCACATTACAGACGCACGCAAGGCAAGAAAATACTCTTTCTCGCTTACTTTCCACGAAACGCGACATCCGAGGCCCCCGTATCGTCGCATTCAAGTCGATCCACGCTTTGTACACCTGTAAATCGACTTTGCCGATGCATGTATATATAATCTTGCAAAAACAACATTCGGTGTATATGTATATCCTGAATAATATATTATCGTATGTACAACCTCATGTCCGATAGCCATCGATAGCCGCTATCTATATATAATTTATCCCATCGGGTTTTCCATCCACATACCTGCGCGCAGCATCCCGAGCCGATCAATCCATCGTCGTCGAATCTCGCAAACAAGTCCCGCCAGGAAGAGCCGTACGTGGCTTCGAGAAGGCGTTCCGTGTACAGCCAAGAGTGCGGCGTCACATCTCGTTGCAGCCTCGACAGAGTGTCGCAGATATCCCCCGGGATGACGTCTTTCCGCGTCGACATCCACTGCCCGAACTTGATAAAAATCGGTCCGAGAAACTCCATACCTGACAA
Organism: Nylanderia fulva; assembly: GCF_048542155.1. Lineage (NCBI taxonomy): Eukaryota > Metazoa > Arthropoda > Insecta > Hymenoptera > Formicidae > Nylanderia > Nylanderia fulva. Next base: position 271,633 of record NW_028190390.1, on the reverse strand, counting down.
AATATTATTATAAATACATGTACAACTTCCTGTTTTCACGTATCGAATGATCGTCAAAATGTGCATTTATTATATATAATTCAGATTTGTATTATATATTATTATTATATTTATTATATACATATATTAAATATGTAATAAGAGAAAAATTTTATTATATGTTATATCTATTATTTATTAAATAATGAATAATAGATATATCTTATTTTTTATTATATATGTATATATAATATCTATTATTTAATAAATAATAAATACCAGATTTATTAAATTAATAAATTAATTTAATAGATAATAAATTTATTAAATAATGAATAGATATCCTATATTATTATATATGTATATATGTAGTATCTATTATTTAATAAATAATAAATATATTACATATATATATAATAAAATATATAAATTTAATACATTTTAATAATTAACATTAGAAATTTTGGTAGATGTACTATTTTTTTTTTCAAATTATGTCTCAATTTCTCGACAATAATAACCAAGTTGTGGATGCGATATATATTTTCTAGATATACGATTTTTTATCTACATACCTGTTCTCAGAGCAATGGGGAAAAGATTGACATGCGTCAGACGCGTTATCAGGTACGCGACGATAAGGGTGGTGACGACCGAGCTTACGACGACGATTCTCGCCAAAATCAAAACCGTCTCGCGCGCGTGCTCCAGGAAGCTGCCCTTCCTCCGCAACTCCTCCTCGTCGTCGGCGAATCCGTAGATTTGCGGCTCGCGGATCTGAACGCGTGATGGATTCTTCCGGGAGATCGCGATGCTCGCAGAGGTTAGATCGCTGCTCCGAAAACGAGGCGTCAACTCCTGGTGGAAGCTTCTCCGACGAAGCTGCCATTTCTTCCGACGCAACGACGCGAGGAACCTCGCGAAATTCGGACGAGAAAACATGGCCGCCGCGACCCATAAAACATATCGGTACAAATTTATGTTGTTTTATGTCGTTTATTCGGAACGCGACAAATTCGCTTCTTCGCGGACGTTCGCGATGATCCCCCGGAATGATTCGTCCACGTCCATGACGCTAATTAAATGATAATTATCTCTCCCGGAACAATAATTTTCTTAAGTCGATCGCGCGCGCGTTCCCTCGACGAAAGTCACCCGCGACGTGAAGTTAGTCACGTGACGTCAGTCACGTGACGCGGAGTTTGCGTCTCTTCTTTCCCGCCTTTTTCTCGCGACCGCAGCGCCGCGCTTTGACACTCGCGCCGCGCGCGGAAAATTTAAATTCGTATTTGGGGACACGGTATATTTATGACGAATTTGAAATAGATCGCGACGTAGAAATGTAAACCTGTAATATAAAATAAATATTAAATCAATCTTATATCAATCTGTATATAAAACTTTATCATTTTGCTTGACAATGTAAGAAAAAATTATTGTAATGTATATTTACTTTTATCTTAATAATAATTATATATTTTTTTTATTTAATTATAATGAATATTTATTATAAAAATTAATTGTTATAGCGATTTTATGCTATTAAATTTTGCTCCACTTGACAATACAAAGAATAGAACCTAAAATTGTCCACACCTCCAATTGGTCAATATTCAGAATGGAACTCTCCGATTGGTCATTGGACTAGTTACTCTAGACGGCAATCGATTTGAGCGACTAGTGATTTACAAAATATATGGCCAAATGGAACGTTTCCTAACGCAAACTATTTCGAAGCATTCGTAAGCTCAAGCGGAATACGTTCTTATTTCGAGAAAGAGAGAAAAAGGTGAGTTTTGAAAATTTAATTGCAATTAGAATAATGAATAAAAATTTCATTTCCGTTCGGAAAATGCGGCGAGGGAACATATAATTTTTCTCAATAATGACAAAAATCTCGACGCGACTCGAGAGCGCCCGTTCGACTTCTCGCACGGTGTGTGTTAAAAATAAACACACGGACAAGCGTGGGAACGCGATATATTTCTCAGGATTGCATTGACATTATTTTCGTGCTGACCGAGATAAATATTAAAAAGTGTCGGATATAACGCGAGCGAAGCGTCGAAAAATTCCACGTACGATGCACCTGTCAAAATCAGCTGAGCGGAACGAATTGGAAGACTGAGGATCGGCCGAGTCACCCTGACACGTCTGGAAGGAATCCGGAATAAAAAATGCCCACCGTAGCCAACTCGTCGCTCACCTACGAGATTCTCATGTACCTGAACTCCTTCTACTTCGGCATGTTCGCTGTGTGCGAACTGGGCATGGGACTGTTCAAGGTCGCGAATCTGCCCTCGCCAGGCGCAAGCAAGACCCTGACGGAATTCGCGCTGCTGCTCTTCCTGATCGCGACGGAGGGCGGCAGGATATACCTTGGAAGGAAGGGAAATCTGACGGAGCGCGGAACGCCAATCCTTATAGGGATAGCCCTGACCGTCCCCAGCTCCTTAGCGACACTGTACTTCCTCCTTTGGCAGTACTATGTGCTCAAGCTGGAGGTGATTCTCTGCAGCATACAACTGGTCCTAGTGGCGTCCGAAGTGGTCATCGCTATCATGTGCCTTATAGCCATTTATCGACCACCACCCCCGGAGAAATGATATAGCTTTTGTATTTGTATTTCACTTCGCACGATAACTTTCATTTTACACCTTGTCACTTTGCTTAACAATGCATTCCGAGTGTTAATGGTTTGTCATAGACGAGGTTGAGCTGTCTATCATTGTTTTTGCCAAATAGTAAGATTTTTCATCCTTAATCGTTTCAATTATTGTATCTCTACATCTGAGAAACAAATTTACTATCGCCCTACATAATATAAATTTGGTATCGCATAGTTTCTCTGAATCTGGTTAATAAGTCTGCATTCTGTGCAATATATTACGCATGTATGCACTGAGATATAGTGTGTATTGGTATTTTGCAAATATTTATTATTAAATTTTTAAAATAAAGATTGGCTACTAAATAGAGAAGAGCTAGAATTCTATATTTTTATATCTTTCTAGAGATATAAAATGCTTACATGTAATGAAAAGATTTAAAATTTTACAAATAAAATATACATTTTGTAGTGTGCCTTGTATATGTACATATACACTAATCTACATTCCATATACTGAGAATTAGAGCATAAATAATTTTGGAATCTAAATTTTATATAATTATCTTAAAAGTAATAATTCATACACGCACTATATACTCAGTAGCTACTTAATTTTATTTAAAAGCGATTATATAAGAATAAAATTGAAAGATTTTGCTAGACTTGATGATTTCTAATATTGATATTAACAATATAAACACACTGCCATTTATATATATATATATATATATATATATATATATTTTACGTTTAAATAGAATTATTTATATAAATTCTATGGAAAAAAAAAGAAAATTTGTGTAATCTCAGTGCTATATCCCTGTGTTGAATGTAATTGCTATAGTGGAAAAAAAGCTTGCTGTACACACAGATGATTGTTTGTATATGTATTTATATCAAAATAAATATTTTTTTAAATAAATAATACAATGGCATAGCACTCATTACATTAATATGAACATGATATAATGCCAACGTGTTTTCTTTCAGATCACATACGTCCAAGTACTTTTCTTTCAAAATACATATTACACATATATGCGACATACACTTCATGTAACTACATTTTATAATAAATATATTTCTGAAAGAGTCAGTACGATTAAAAGCTATCAAAACTATCAGGAATATATTCGTGATACATATAGTATACAGAGACATTACGCGATCTCGAAAAATTGATTATACAAACGTAGGATAGAATTCTTGATGCTTGCAATAAAAGGCTAGAATAGAAATAATTACAGTGACAGAATTCTATCCTATAATCTACAGCAATTACAATGAACAATTGAATTCTACAGTTACAATTGCAATTCTGCCTAAGTAATACAACTCTTAATGTTTTATACTATTTGCCGCGGCCCTTCGTCTTCTAATTGCCCGTAATCGATTGTTACAATAAATTCGTAAAAATACTGAGCCGAATACCAACAGTATACCGAATACTCCGATTACTGTGATTTCGTGATGATAAATTAAGCAAGACAATAGTATTGCCAAACCCTGTAACAAACATTGTTTATATAGAGTTGTGTGTTTTAATTATCTCAATTTTTTATATATAATAATATTCTATTATCGTACCTGACGAATAGTCATCATAATGACAAATGTAATCGATCCAAATTTAGAAATGGTGTAAAAGATGTACAACTGTCCGCTTGCTGAGCAAATTGATATCAGCAAGCAATCAATTATAAACCTAGGGTACTGTACAATAACATTATTAGCATTATATTCTTATGCAATATATAACAATTAATAAAAATACTAATGTATGATGCAAAATTGATTACCGTTGTCATAAAAGAGAATATTAGTGGAAAGCTTGATTGCTGAAACAAAGACATTGCAGTCAGCAGACAGGAAAACATATTAACTGCACACATCATTTGTACGCTTGTTACACCATAGTCTATAAAAAGTGCATTTTGCCAGGTACTCGTAAAACTATCTAATAATAAGTAGCCTCCCAATAATATAACACCAGAGAGTGTTGTAGCTCCGTCTGAAAGCGTTTGTAAGTCTGTCATAATGTTTAACCACATCTATAAAAAAATATACATTGTCTTTTGAGTTAGCACTCATTGTCAGGCATTACCATTTTTATGATCAGAACTGTCCAACATAAAGAGAGTCATTCCGATGGAAATAAGAATCGCGGTGACATACTCGTAATATTCATATGTTGTATGTGAAACTATTTTTCCCATTATCATAACAGGAATAATTTTCGAAGCTTTGGCCAAAACCTAAAAATAAAATGTTACACATGTAAAACAGTGTGCAAACTTTTATTAATTGGTTACTGTAAAAAATAATATCAGTGATTAGAGAAAAGTATCATATGTAAAATTGTAATTTTTTTACCTGCGATGGAAAACTGACATATTTCAGAGCTTCGTATTGACACCAACTACTCATGATATTTGACAGAGAACAAAACGCGTACTTATATAACGGAGTCTTATGCTGTGGCTGACGTTGTATAAGTAAATATATTCCCGACATGATAAAGGCAAGAATACGATTTACAAACACCAAGAATTGTGAATCTTGAAACCGTGCTTTATTGCCAGAAGCATCTTCATATTCCTGTAAAAAATTATTTAATTAGAAATTTATTATATATATATATAAGCAAGGTTTAATCATAAAATAACAGTACAAATAGCATTCTTTTTAATAGATATTTATAATGTTTTAGAATCTTGACAAAATATTTATATTTTGAACATACTTGTGTCATTATCTTTTCTTGTAAATAGCCCCATGTTAAATAACTGATTTGCAATCCAAGGAAACAATACATTAGGAGTAGGGCATCTTGAGTAAAAGTCCGTTGGACATGTGCGGAAGCATTGGGAGTATATGAAGGCGAATCCAAAAGACCCGTCTCACAGTGTCCCATAAAACATGAATGCACCAATCTAGAGATAGAGCTTTTCCCTGCAAAAATATTAGTTACTCTATTATTGCAACACACATGTATCTAAGAATTTATATTAATTCTTTACAATTACTTACCACCCCTTTGAATATATTTTGTATAGCGTACATATTTGTATGTAAGGCAACCTGGCAACAATATAGTGGCATATCCCAATAGATTTAAACATAATCGAACAATCCAACTGTACGTAGACGTCTTAAGAATATCTTCTCCATTATTTGTGAATGATTTGATGACCTCGCTGATTCCAAATACGACACTGACTGAAAGTAGTACCAGCAGGCTACGAAAAATATTCTTTTAATTATATTGCAATAAATATGAATCATATATGTACACACACACACACATATATATATTTGTATAAACACACTTGTAGATGTGACGTAAAGTTTATATCTCTTTATGATGTAAAGATATATAAACTCAATTTATTTTGTGTGATAAGAAAATATTCATTAATATTCATTATAAGAAAATATGATAAAATTGTATGCGAGATTGTACACTACTAATTGCCTGCACTTAATGTATGCAGATGAGCGAAAAGTGAAAAGTGCTACAACAGCATTTGCATTTTTAGCGCAAAATTAGAACTGAAACGCACCAGATCACGATGTCACCCATAAAGTTTCCCATACTTTTAACGAAATGAGAAACTTTCGCGATCCGATTTGGTTATCCGGTTATCCCATAACCTTCGTCATGGACGTCCCCTTACTCGATCGTCCACGTACATCCGCGCGGTGCGTACGAATGCGCTTAGAGGAACCTTCATCGACTGTGCATTGTGTTATACATCCATCACATCAAAACTGTAATTAATCTTATCTTTCGCACTCAGTTCTATCATGCTTTGCGATGCTCCAATCTTCGTCGCAACAAAACCTAGATATATCGCATATGAATAGATATATATATGTATGTATATATATATATATATATATATATATATATATATATACACATATATATATGTATATGTATATTTTATCACGTTAGGAAGAGCATCAGAGCTGAATTAAATTTTTTGGAGACATCTGCTATATTTAAATGTCATTATTTATTTTATTAATCGATTAATTTATTTTTCAAATAGAGTCGCGAAGTGAAGCTGTCATAATCAGCTGATCGAGGCGATACAATCGATCTAAGATCTATCACACTCGATTATATCAGCAGCAACTTCACGTTTGTCAAATCAGAGACTTCGCTCGCTGTTATAAGACACAATGGAAAATTGGCACCGGATCTGTCAAGCTCAGTACGAATTTAAATATGCATATAGTTTTGCAGCGCGATTTCATGGTATTTATATCATTATGTATATTGTTTGGCAGATGATTATTGTTCATCTCGTCCATTTTCATGCTGTATTTCAAATGACAGATAGAGGTAACCTACATCTTAATACAGCCCTGATGACACGTCATACGTGCATACGTCACGTGTCATGTATAGGAGAATCGCGCGCTTATAGTGCAACAATTATTTAATCAGGCGTTGGAAAATGACGAAAAAAAAAATCATAAACTCGAAGGACGTCCGCGCAAGAGAGAAAGAGGGAGAAACATCGTATATCCGTCGATTTGGCGGGGCAGAATAAAGTCGCGGCCTTGGGATAGCGCATTCGGATATGCAAATGTGCGTTGCGCCTGCGTATATGTGTAAGTATTTGTATATATTATATATATATATATATATATAATATATACAGAAAATATATATATATGGATATAAGGTACGTGTACATATATTTATGTGCGTCCGACTAACCCGACGTTTTCTATTAAAAAAAAAATAATAAAGGTTCGCAAGGACATCGGACGCACCCCCGACTCAATTTTGCGAAAGTTTAGAAGTTAACTTTCTCATCTATACGCACGCGGAGAGACGATTTGCATCTGATTATTCCTCGATGGGAAATTCGATCCGACGTCATTCCTCATTTTACGTCCTTTTAACGATCGGCGTTAAGTATCCCGGTAATTAAACGTTGTAATTGTTCGCTTTTATAAGTGAAAGTTTCTTTGCGGGATTTAATGTATTCTTTTAATGTCACTTAATTATATTTATAAGCAGGTTTCTCGAATTGAATTTATATGTTGTATTTATTTACTTGATCGATGAAAAACCGAAAGTTGGATGATTTAAAGATCTGGGATCTAAGAGGAATTTTCTCTCTCTCCAATTAATCTCTCTCCTTTCGCTTTTCAGATAAAATGAAGATGAGAGCTGATGATGACGATGATGGAAGTTGACTTTATCGAAATCAAAAATCCAAGAATGATTAAAAACCGGTTGATCAGAGTCGAGAATGACAGAGAGGACAAGAAAGAAGAAGGAAGAGGAGAGATACTCGGATCGTTCTTCCTCGTACTTGGCGGATGCTGATGAAGGTGTGACGCAATCGAGAAAAAATTCCACCTTTATATACATTAGCCAATCGCGAAAGATATGGAAAACCGTGAGATTTCTTTCATTAACGAGCTCCATCATTAGCGAATGCATTCTTTCCCCGATACGAATAATAATCCTAAGCCGATTATCACAATTCCGTTTCGAAAGGAATCTCCCTCTTCTCCTTCAGCTACAGAATTAACGACCGGTTGTTATCAGCCGTGTTATCAGGCCTATTAAGTATCGCCGTCAGGCGATATTTAATTGAACGGAAAATTAAGTAAGTTAATTAAGTCTGTCTAATATAATAGTACAGAAAATTAATATAATAGATTGGTGCGTTTGTTTGTTTATTGAGAGATCGCACGCATAAAACGCGCTCTTGTGTTCGTGAAAATTCAAAGGGGAGACAATGCATTTGTTTACTTCAGTTTAAAGCAGATAAAGATCGATTGATCGAATCGAATTATATATTACTCCGACCACGCGCGTTCCAGATTCAAGCGTGTTTCTCATTATTCAGTTCGATGCACCAGTGCACATTATAAGCTGTCGGATATCAATTTACAATAGCATAAGTAATTGAAACAGCGAGATAATTAATACTACGAGATGAACAATATATGGAATAATAATCATCCATTAATTATCTCGCTATTTTATCTTCCTGAAAAAATATGTATATTAATTTGCAATAATATAAGTAAATTAAACCGCAAGATAATTAATACTAGCTATTATTATTATTATTCAATATAGTATATATACAATAATAATAATAATCTATTAATTATCTTGTAATTTTCTCTTCCGAAAAAAAATTTATATAATATAAACTATATATAAACTCATGACTCATTAATTATTTCTTGTTGTTTTAATTACTTATGCTATTATAAATGTGTATACATATAAATATTGTACACATTTAAATAGTGCATCCAATCGAATTTGCTATTACCCATACAGCACAAAATATTTTAAAAATCTTTTAAAAATATTTGTTAAAAGATAAAATAATTCTCAAAAATATTTGTAAAATGTTTTTATGTCCGCTTTTTCATGTTTAAAAAATATTTTTAAATGTAGATTGAAACTAATATTTCAAAAATATGTATTAAATATTTAAGAAAATATTATCTGAGTGATAAAGAACATTTTTTAAAATATTTTTAAAAGTTTTTCAAAATATTTTAAAAAATGTTATTACAAAAAATTTTTTAATTATTTTAAAATATTCCTAAAATTATTTTAAAATGTTTTTATACAATATTTTATAGAAATATGTGGAAATAGTTTTTTAAAACATTCATAATATTTTGTGCTGTATGGACATATGCACCTGCCACTTTTGACTTATTATCAGTTTATTTTTTTTCCGTCTATAATTATACAGACGATAAAGAAGCATGCAGAATAGTGTTTGGTAATAGACGCAATTAAGATAAAATAGGTTCTTACAACAGTTTTTTACAATGCAAGACTTTAGAGACAAAAGATTATAAAACTCTGTATTCAAAATTTATTCTTGTGGACGCTGCATCTTTTCAAAATATTTATTAAATATCTCGCTTATTGTACGTATCGCTTTTTGCATATGTGTATATATATATATATATACACATATGCAAAAAGCGATACGTATTATTTACGTATTATATATATATATATATATATACACATATGCAAAAAGCGATACGTATTATTTACGTATTATATATATATATATATATACACATATGCAAAAAGCGATACGTATTATTTACGTATTATATATATATATATATATATATATATATATGTCAAAATATATTTCTCATACTTTTCGTATAAATTCCAAAAAAGAAAATTATTCACGCCTTGACATTTTAGTCATCGCGATGGACGAATCGTTTCGACTCAACATTAAACGCTTGTTTATTACCAAACAATCTACCTTACTCTATAGCTTGTTCAATTTATCGAGAAATTTATTTAGGAATCTATCGAGAAATTTTTTCCTGAGCCACACATTCGTACCCATATATACAGGGTGTTAAAAAAATTAGACCGATAAATTTTGAAAAGAAATAGAAAAAACTTTTTGTTAATTTCGCTATTTTTCTCTAGAACGATTTTAGTTTTATATTATATGAAATAGTTTGAAAAAATATCCACCCCCACCAAGTTTTATTTTTAATTTGTTTGAAATTAGAGAAAAAGTAAAAACGTAATTTTTACCTCCCTCTTTAAAAAAGAATGTAATCCCTCGGGCGGAGTATATGTTTATATAAAAATAAAGTCCCCTTAATTTTCGATAAAGAATTATGTAAAATGTTTCGCACTTATTTAGATACACCCTGTATATATACACGTGTGTAATATGATGACCGCGAGAGAGCGCGATTAATTAAAAGCCCCGATCTTGCCGTCCCACTTTTCCCAATGCTGCATTCGAAACCTTGAACGATATATCTCATCTATTCTATCCTGCTTTATTATGCCTCGCGATCTTCTAGTCCGTCCGGAGTGCAGTGTGTCATGCGCAAGCGATGACTCCACTGCATTAAAACGTCATATATAAATATCACAACACAACGCGTTCACACTACTTCACACCAGATGGGCGCTTCTTATATATCGCGATGTGGCCAGGTGGCCAACGTGTATTGTATGACTAATCGTTGTGAGAAAAATAGCTAACAACTTGATAAGTAATTGACGGCTGCGTGGCACTTTGACGCGTAAAATCGTACATGTTCATCCCCTGTATATAGGTCTCATATTTCCAAACAAGATTCATTTGCATCGCAATCAAATCGCATCATTGCGAGATAAATGACGCTGAAAATAGCTCGAACGAAATATCGAACTCTTTCGAGTTTAATTTTTATTTATATATTTTATTGTTATATTAATTATATATTTATGCGATATATATTTAAGTTTTTTATATTACTTATTTAGACTAGTCGATCATTTTTTTATATTATTTATTTAGACTGATATTTTTTAAAGAGGAAGCTCGAGAGGCCGACGAAAGATCGAAGGAATCGAAATTAATAATCGATCTCTCGTGTAACACGCGAGTCTTGGAACTTTGCTCCAACTAATCTCTCTCTCTCTATATATATATATATACATATACGCGCTCTCTAATACATTTATAGACCAAGGATAAAAGAAATCGAGCGCTATCGCGATCCATCGTCATCGTGCATGGATGCAGCAGAGCGTGAAAAGCGGTAGGCGAGATCGCGCTATCGCGTTGTACGGAGGCGCAAAGGTCGTCGTCGTCGTCGTCGTCGTCGACGAGAAAAGAATATGGTAACTATATAGTCTCTCTCAAGTGCGTTGAGATTCATAATATGCACCGCGCATACAAGGTGTCCCATCCGATAGATTTTTTTATATTTATATTTTATTTTTTTTTATTATATTTATAATTTTCTAGAATTATAATCCTCGCGTGTTAAATCAAACTATATATATAATATATATATATAGTCTTTTTATATTATTTTTTATATTTATAGATTTAGTTGACCATTTTTTTAATCAATACTTTTTATTTCCGTCTCACACACGTGCGTTTAATATCGATCATCTGTCAGACTCAAACTCTCGGCTCCTAAATTGCGAATTTTTTGAAAAATGCTAAAGGGAAAGAAAAAAAAAGAGAAAAATGGCGCGCGAAGCCCGAGGCTGAAAAGGGCGGGAAAACGTCAGGGTGACGTTTGGAGGGAGACTGCGTCACGTCGTGCCATAAATTCGATCTAAAGCGCGCGCGTCCGAGCGCGCAGGACGCGCGACGCATCGGGGCCGAAGCGTCGTCGTCGTCGTCGTCGTCGTCGGGTTACGTCCACGTCCCCTTCCACTCAATCGCGCTTACGTAACGCGAGCGCGCGCGCGCGCGCACTCGCCCGCGTTTTTACACGAGAGCGTCTCGCTGCCTCCCGGAAGTGTCATCTCTCCGCAGTCGCCTCCCGAACTCTTTATTTTCCCCGAAAGCGGGACGAGTGGGAACAACGGCGCCCCCGGTGCGTCGGCTCGCTCCGCTCCTGTCAAACGAAGAGAGAGAGAGAGACTGCGCGCGCACGAGAAAGAGAGACGGGAGTTCCGCGCCGTAAATTGGAGAAGGACGCGACTAGAGAGGTGTCCGCACACAACACACCAACCACAACGAGTATCAACCAGCTGGTTGGCAAGGGAGCCGCGAGCAGTCGCCAGTGAGACGCGGCACCCCGCGTGTGTCACTTGTTCATTCACTCATCCGCTCGGTTCGTTCGTTCGTTCGTTCGTTCGTTCGTCCGTCCATCCTGTGCAACGTCGTACGTCGTCCGCGGGTATATATCCTCCTCCTCTTCTTCTTCACCACCTCTATATCTTCCTCAACCTATATATCCAGTTTGTTGCCATCGCCTCCTCGCGGGAAGGACAGGACGACGAGCGGATTCTGGTTCTGTCAATTTTGACAGCTATCTATATCTCGCGTCTATTCCGCGCCTGGCACCTCGTTCTCGGAGGTTGAGCTGGTCCCCTAACATCGTCTGCTGGTGCCTCCTACTTCCTCACGTTCCCTCACATCGTTCGTCTCTCTTTACCTTTCTGGCCTTCCTCTCCTTCTTCCTTCTCTTCCCCCACTTTTTCTTCCACCGATCAGTACAAGTGTGCACGGTGCGTGTTGTGTGTGTGCAATCTACACGTTCTCTCCCCTCGGTGTGTTGTGTGGCAGTGTGTGTGTCACGAGCGAAGCAAGATGGCCGCCGACTCAGGAATGGAGACGTGTCCCTCCCCGGAGATTGCGGACTCCAGGAAGCGGCCGCTCGACTGCGACGCGGAAAACGGCGCCACCAAGAGGTCGCACTACGGATCAGGTATTTTCGTCGGAGGTGTCGCCCGCCGGGCGCGTCATCCCTGAGAATTCCCGATCTTCCTACGTCATCATCGTTCTCTCTCTCTCTCTCTCTTTCTCTCTCCCTCACGCACACATCCTCATATATATATAAGCGTCCATCTTCCTCCAGCTCCCTCTCTCTCTACCCCGCTCGCTCTCTCTCTCGCTCTGTCTTTCGCGCGCGCCTTTGACAATCTCGCTCTGTTGACACGGCGCGGTCGCCGGGCCATTCCCTTTCGTTTCCCACTTCGTGGGGGCCTCGTCGACGGATCGCTTCGGCTCGGCGATCGCTACATGGCACCGCGCCTCGCCTCGCCTCGCGCATCCTCAGCTGTGCCACGTCTCCTCTTTTCCTCTTCTTTTTTCCTTCTCCTTCTAGCTGTCTCTCTTTTTCCGATCGCGCTCGTCTTCGACGATCCGGAGTCACGCGCGCGAAACGCGTCCGAGTTCGACGACTGGACCCGCGTTTGACGTCTTCCTCTCGTCTCTGTCTTTCTCTCTCTCTCTCTTTCTATCTTTCTATTAGTCTAGACTACGTGTGGGCGATCGCGCCTGTCGTGGAACGTCGACGTTAATGGAGGACCGCTTCCACGGCGGTGACTCTGCAAGTTTGTCGCGCGAACGTCGTCGTCGTCGTCGTGAAAAGAGCAGCGCCGCCAAGTCGTCTCTGTGCGTCGTCCGCGCTTGTACGTCGTCGTCGTCGTCGTCATCGTCATCATCGTCGAGAAGTCGCCGAAGACGACGTAGTCACGCGCGCAGAACGACGGCGCCCGCTCTAGGATGTGGCGCATCGGTGAGTTGTCACGCACACGCACCTCGTCTCCTCCTCCTGCCCGCCCTCTCCTCGAGGTTGCGGGTCAAGGTCGCCGGGCCAAGCAGCGAGCGAGCGAGCGAGGCAAGTCGAGCCGAGCCGAGCCGAGCCGAGGCTCGAGCCAGCGAGCGCGCTAGGGCTTCCATCTGTCAAACAGCTGTTTGCCTTCCGCAAACGTCAAACGTCAAACTTCACCCTTTCGGCACCCCGATCGCGCATCGATCTCGCTTCGACCTCTCCTCCGAGGTTTCTCCCCTTCCCCATTCCCTGCCTCCCCGGGGATCCCCCGAAGAGGGCGGACGTGGACCGCCAGGTCCACTTCCTCGGCCACGTCGAGCTGTCGTTTGACGTTTGTACTTTGGAGCGTTTTTTTTTTTTTTTGCTCGTTTGGATCGTTTTCGGTTCTAATCTTGATCTCTTGATCCTGTATCTCGTCTTTTTTTTGGGCTCAACCCAGGTTAGTCATCGCTGCGATGACCGTGACCAAGTCAATTTTTGATGACATAATCGAGATTTGCTATGCGGAAGGAGGGAATAAAAAACCTGGTTCTATCGGAAATGAGGATTTTGAATTAGAAATTGGATCTTTCGGAATCTGAAATAATTGAATGTATTGATATTTAATCGTCTTCTTTCTTCGAGGAAATAATCAAGTTGGTATAATATAATATCTCGAACTGTTATCTCGCGAGGGAACTGACAGTCATTAATCAAGCGAATTAATTTCTGCAACTGGGCTTTTTCTTCGTTTCTTATTTACGCTCCATGCGTTTCTAATGATCGTGTGTCGTCATCGCTCGGTTAGCTAACTTCGTCGACGTCAACTGCTTTCGATTTCCTAGAGTTTTCTTAATGGCCTTCGATCATGTTCGATTGCGTGTTCGCGGGCGTGAGCGAGATAAAAAAAGAATCATCTCTCTTCGGGACGTATGATTCGAGGAATATCAGTTGATTGTAGATTAAAAATTTCGATTCTCGATCTTTGATCGACAATTTTTTGATAAATTGTATGCTCACGTGATTAACGAGGCAATATGATGCTTCTCGAGTTACGTTAGTGTAACGTTACATTTGACAGTGTAAAATAAGAGGGCCAATTTTTCTTCAAATTGACCCAGTTTTCAGAAAAATTATTAACGTGTTTCTTTTTCATAGAATATATCCTCGTTTTTAATACTTTGAATCATTAATAGATTTTTTACACATTACTATTTTCTTCCATCAATAATTTCCTTAAATTTGATCATTAATTCATTATATTTTTTCAACAATTTTTTTTCTCTGTTTCTTCCATTTACATGAAGAATACAGATAATGTTCAGGAATTTATTCATTATATTTAATATAAATATTTAAAATTAATGTAAACGAAGGAAGCACATACTACTCAGATATTATTTTATCTATTTAGAAATTTTGCCTTGTAATTATACATGTTTATTTACATGTATTTTTACACACGTGTAAAAAATGATTAAGAAACAGAGAAAGAATTTATTGAAACTTATTAAAAAATTAACAATGAAATATAGGTGCAGAATGATTGAAAAAAGTATATTTTATTGATGGTTTGCTCTGATTTCAGGAGGAGATGGAACGTATCATCTTAAAGTATTGGTTCCCGGTGTGGCGGCCGGGGCCATTATTGGGAAAGGTGGAGACACAATTGCTCAACTTCAAAAGGATACAGGGGCAAGGGTGAAGATGTCTAAATCGCACGACTTCTATCCTGGTATGTATTTATACTGGTACACGCGTATTGCGTGATTCATTATTCAAGGGAATTATTTTATTTGCTTCGTTGTAGGAACTACCGAGAGGGTATGCCTGATCACTGGCACCGTAGACGCCATAATGGAAGTTATGGAGTTTATCATGGATAAAATTCGCGAGAAACCTGATCTTACCTCGAAAACTACAGTGGACTTTGACTCTGGTAAAGCCACTGCGGAGAGAGACAAGCAGGTATAAAGCTCAAACTTTTTTGTTTACGAGCAAAAGAATTTTTAATATCTCTATTTTCTTTTATGGACAAGATATTTTTTCAGAGAGAATTGTAAATTTATTATTACATTACTAATTTTTAATATTTCTCTCTCGTATAAAAATATTGTAATATTAAAGATAATTGCACAGATTTTAGAATATCTGTTGCATTTTCTTGACAGGATGTCTTTTAAAAATAGCACCAATTTGCTGTTATTATAATATTAATAATAATTCTCTTTATAAAAAAAACATGATAACAATGAGTCATAAAAACATGATAACAATTTTAATGACAATGAGTCATAGAGAATATAGTTGTTAAATTTATACCAGATAAAATTATTTGTCTCTGATAATTGAGCTTGTGATTTCGCTTATGCAAACTTTCTATGTGCCAAAACTGCTATTTCAGGTCAAAATTTTAGTACCTAATAGCACCGCGGGAATGATAATAGGAAAAGCCGGGAATTACATTAAGCAAATTAAGGAAGAATCCGGCTCGTACGTCCAAATAAGTCAGAAGGCTAAAGATCTGTCTCTGCAAGAGCGATGTATAACGGTGATCGGTGAGAAAGAGAATAATCACAGGGCGTTACATATGATCTTAGCGAAAGTAGCGGATGATCCGCAAAGCGGTACCTGTCTTAATGTCAGCTATGCGGACGTAAGTGGCCCAGTTGCCAACTATAATCCAACAGGCAGTCCTTACGCTCAAGCTCCCACAAGCACTCCCACGTATACATCTACACCTGGTCTCAATACAGGTTAGTGTTTAGCAAGTTTTATAATGCTTATAGGATTGCGATGCAACTATTTTTATTATCCTATTATCATAAGATTATATAATAATATTTATAGTAACAATATATATCCATTGTTGCAAGTTTCTAAATACGCGTTTCTTTCCCTTAAACTTTATTATTAATTAACTGGATGTGGGAAGAACTCTGAATTAAATAAAGAAAATTAATGTCTTTAGAGTACAAGAGAAATTGTGTCTCGTAATAAATTTCTTTTTAGGCTCCTGGCTCCTCGCCGACCATGTTGTGAAATTGTGATGTCGAAAGCGAGAGAGTACCTTTTCATGAAAAAAATGGCATCTAAGAATTTTCAGCGCCTGCTTTCTCGTCTCTGACGTCATAATCGTAACACATTTGGTCACGGCGAGGATCCAGGAGCTTTAAACTCGGATGGCGTCTCATCGTTCTCATGATTAATCAGTGTCACAATGTGATTAATCGTTGATTGTTTTGTGTTTAGTGAGTCTGTTGAACGGTGCTGGTTTGAGTCTTAACTTGAATCTGGGCGCGGCCATTACAGCGGGCACGGCGCCGGTGACGACGCAGCTGTTGGAACATATAAAACTGAATCTACGTACGACAGGTTTCTCCGAGCCGGCGGCAACGGAGATACTCGCCGCGATCGCGACTCTCGCCAAGTACAACATCCTCGGGATGGGGATAGGAATGCCGTCGAGTATGAGCTACCTGGGCAATCCGATGGACAGCACGACGACCGCGAATGGGTCGAACAACAACGGCGGCGTGTTCGGGCCGATCGGGACCGTGCCTGCCCTCGGATCGACCTCACCGACGCCGCGCAATGCCCTTGATCGATACGAGTCGTTCGATCAAGGGTTGTTCCGACAGAACAACACCGCCGCCAGCGCGATACATCTGAACAACAATTCGTTTGGCCTGGGCACTAACCAGTTACCACTTGTAAGTAAGAGTCCTACACAGGTAGACGTCAACAACAAGGAGACCAAGAAAGTAGACATAGAAATTGCAGAGGTTATAGTGGGAGCTATTCTGGGACCCGGTGGTCGTGCCCTCATTGAGATTCAGCACCTAAGTGGCGCCAACATACAAATCTCTAAGAAGGGCATGTTCGCCCCTGGTACCAGGAACCGCATAGTGACTATCACGGGTTATCCCAATGCGATCAACACTGCTCAATACTTGATCGAGCAGAGGATCAGTGAAGAGGAGGCGAAGCGAGCACGTCAGAATGCCATCGCCAGTATGATACATTGATTTCAAGTACAGCACTCCTCTTGTTCATCCCCATTATTGAGCTCCGTTGTTCACCTCTTCACACCCTGAGAAGATGGAACGTGCCCGCGAACACGGCGCGCGATTCTCTTCTCTCCTCTATATACTTTTGACATATATATAATATATATATATATATATACACATATATATTTCGTCCAACATCGCCAATCTACCGCCCGTTGTCATCTATCGCGCTGCGTTGTCACTATAGCGCTTGCATTGTCGTATCACTTACGTTCGTACATCCATCATGGCTCGTCAACACATTTATCTCTATCTTTTAAGATTATATTATGACATATATATATATATACATATTTGAAATTATGTATGTTGAATGCTATATATATACATATATTTACATATATTTATATGTATATATATATCTACTATATATATATATAAAACTACTACGATTGTTCTGTGATACACCACATTACGGAGCTTTATCACACACGACACGCGCGTATCGCATCAGAATTGCCACGAATAACTAGTTGTTATTGTGTATAGCATATTACCGAGTTGAGGTAATCTACACGATGTAATTGTTATCGATTCAGAAAGATTCGATTACGGCATCCCCTTAGCCACACACACAATTGTTCACACCAACCACTCTATACACTGACAAATTACTACTACACACTTGGAAAAGATACAGCTTCTTCTTTCGGTAGAAACAGAAACACTTTTCTGCCCGGATTAATATTGCGAATGCATCCTCTAGATTTTTATGGGACAATTTCACCATAAATAATGATCCAGCTCATACAGAACTCAACGTCAAAAAATAAAAACGGCAATGAATCAGTCAATGAATGGATCGATCGTCGATTCAGTCAACTGAGAGAAAATGTTGAGACTTAGAGTTTAAACGTGATCAACATTCTGAATTGTCTTTCGAGATGGAAAATACTTAGACTAACAGACTCTTCCCGCTATTTTTTGCAAAATACGTTATTTATTTATTTCGTTCACTGCGCGAGTACACGAGAGTAATATCTTGGCAAAACCAAAGAGTTTATATATACACGGGATGTTTCGGAAAAAGGAAGGAGTACAAATTCTCGGAGCCTTCAAATTTTGGGCCCTGAAACTTTGTAGGAACTTTTCCCGAAACTCGTGTATAACGCAGAAATATATATATATATCTGGAAGTTTAATATATACATAATATATAAATATATATCTATCCAAAGTGAGAGCTATTCTATATATATATAAACATATATTTATATATTTACAATGCCGCTGGCTGGTCCAGCTAAATAAATAACGGATATAACACTCCTTATTGCCAAGTTATATTCTTAATTCCAAAGCGTTTATTAAGTCTCCATCTCTGAACGAACCTCTCTCTCATCTAACTTTTCATCTAAGTTTCCTAGCGTTTAGAGTAATAAATATATATATATATATATATATATATATATATATATATATATATATATACAAAACTAGATTTAACTTTAAACTCGTTGTTACTTTTATATTTCTAAGAGAGATGGAAAAATCTATATTTTTACGCTTTAGCACTCGTTTATTAAGATATATATAATACCTTTTTTGCACATCATTTTAGAGAGATTGTATTCTCGAATATTATATATTTAATATATATATTTACGCGCGCGTGCGCAATTGTTCCATTATGTTTACAACTTTTAGTCTAATTATTTCCTCTTCTAAGGCGATCGTCAGTTGACTACGATTCAGATCTATTAATATTTTGCCCTGGTGTGTTTACTTTAGTCTCATTTAATCGGACTGGACTATTGAAATTTGTTATGTGCCTTTTGGAGGGAAAAGTAGGATCTATATTGGCGTTATTTGCTTTCTTAAAAATGACAGACGCTCGTCCGGCACCTTTCGGAAGTCTTTTATTTAGTGTGCGAGCTATTTTTCCTCTCGTCGCGCGCGAGAGACTTTTTATCGATGCAGATTCGTGTATTTTAAAGTGATCCAGCAGAGATTCATCGATATCGTAAACGTATACGAGAAATCTCTCGAATTTGTTGCTCGTTTTAATCGTTACTTTGGACAATCTCTGGATTATTTAGCCAAGTCGCGTAATTTTTGAGTTCTGTATGGAACGTGAGGAAAAAACGGAGCGGACTTTTCGAATGGAAAATCACTGTTCATGTCAGCCAAACGGAAAGGGTTTTCTTGAAGCTTTGAAACCGGAAGCGAGTAGGTTTGTCGAACGATAGAGGGTTGATTTAAACATTTTTCAGACAAATCTGTCGCGCTTTCTGTAGTTGATCGGAGGAAGGGATATCCGCTACAAGAGTAGGGAAGATTTTTATAATCATTCTTTCTTTTTTGAGGGTAGATAAATAGAGAGGAAGGGGTGATATGAGCTAGGTAGTAATCAATAATGGGTGTAGTTAAAATGATGATTATATCGAAATGTTAGCTATATGTATACATATGTACGCATGTATATATATGTAAATATAGAGCTAGCGTTTAAATGAAATATATAACTGTACTTGAGTACAATTCATAAATGGAGGCACTGGCCCACCGCTCTTTAAACAATGACTTGTATATTTATAAATATCACATAACAGGAATGATAATGATAATATATTATGCAAAGAGAAAGATATAATATATATATATATGTATATATACATACACACACACTCATACATGCATATATACATTCGGATATATGTATATATGTACCTACGTATGTATGTATTATATACAGCGAGAGAGATAGAGAGAGCGATGCATTAGATTATTACAAAAAGAGAAATCACGTTTAAATAAATTAAAATAAAAAATGACGTATATATGTATATATATATAAAAAGAAAAATATATATATATATAAATATATAATATATATAATATACAGAAAATATTATATAGATATATATAAAAGAACGTGGAAAAATATGAGAGTATATTATAAAAAAATTGTTGACAAAATATTTGCGTCCGCAAAGGGGAGAGAACAGATTTATGTTTATCCATAAATTCTATGTGAACTCTATTATCAATTAAACTTCACTGTGTTGCCCAAATAGAATTGAAAAGTCACCGAGAATAATGAGAAATAATTAACTAGGTTGCTGTAGATAGAACGATTCTAAAGATTTTAAGAGAGCATATATATAAATGTAACTTATATAGGCATTAATTTAATTTATGGATTAGTGTGTTCTGATGGCCTTCGTGCTATTAAACGCTATAACGGCAGCATAATATATTTCATTACATATTGATTAATATAAAGAAAAAAAAAGAATAATATATATATATACACAAGTCTCTATATTCGTCATTCTCTCCGAAGTCATCACATTAGAGCTAATATTAATTTGCTACCGCTGTGATTCTCTCATCGTGCTACAGATTTTTCCATCATAGTTGGCTAGATCAAGCATTCTCTGGTCGAGAGAGATGCTGAATTTGTCGCGCGACACGAGACGAGCGTATAAAGGGGGAAAAAAAAGCATTTTTGTCATTCGAATTTGCCATTAGTCCCGTTTATACACAAACACACACGCATACAAGTACACGCATACATACAATTTTACATTGCCACTGCTACAAATATGTACGTTACCTATTAGATTTAATATTATTTATTCGTGTTTTATATTCACGATTCTCAGTGTTATTTAATCGTGTCTAATATTTATTCCGCGTTTCTCTTCGACAGAAACGTCGCATTATGCATATACGAAATTATCATCGATTGAGAATCTTCATTTTATATTCTCCACGTTGTTAAAGTTGTGAAAGAGAGAGTGAGAGAGAGAAAGAGAGAGGGAGAGATAGATTTTGTATAGAGAATTTGTATAGAGTCTCAACTTGATTGTAACGCGAATGTGAACAAGATAGTTGGACGATAAACTCTTGAACCCGAAAGCTCTCGCTTACATCTCAATTCGCTCCCGCTTTTGCTTCTCTATTTTACATCCAAACGTCTCCAAGAGATGCGATTACTTTACATTTATTTTCGTCTCCGAACCTATTCACTCTGTCGTTATTATACATATTCGCAAATAGCCATGCTGTTGACACAAGAAATTGAAAGAAACAATCTTGCACGTCCCTCGGGACGTCTCCATCTTCGTTAGCGCAGAATAAAGCGACTAATTTTGTGATATGCAATCGCCTGTTGGTACAAATAAACACACACAAGTTATGACGTACATGTTTGTAGATAGATGCAATATTTATCCGAAAACGAGAAGGAGGAGGACGGAAAAAAAAACAACTTGTAGGTAGCAGTTCAGTCGTTAAATTATAGGAATATAATAGGGTTCTCTCTAATACTAAACATTCCGTAGTAGAGCAGATTACGATATAATAAGACTAGCTGTGATGGAGCCGAGAAAAAAAGAGAGTGTGCAAATACTATATATCTATATATATTTATCAGCCGCCAGAGTACGCGAAAAAAAAAGATGTCGAAAAACGCGTGAACGAACCATGTATGTACGTTGATATAGAATGTAAAATTGTAGAATTTATTTGCGCAGGTAAAGTAAAGCGCATGCGACCGCAAAGTTCGGCCAAGACGAGGGAGAGATCAAGGGAGGAAAAAGGACAGCTTCTCGTCAAGCAGGGCGCACGAAAAATAAAGTTAACACATACACACATACACACACACACACACACATATACACACATAGAGTTGTTAAGTCCGTATATGTTTGTTTTTTTCGATGACGACGAGAGAGATTCAGGACCCTTTGTAAATGTGAAATGCGTTAAACGCGCGCAAGACAAATCTCCATATGCGATATATACTCCGGGTAAGAAAAATCAAACGAGAAACACGCAAAAAAAAAAAGAAAAAAAACATGGATTATAGAGGCCATAGCGCGATCAGCCAGTCTAACAATAAGTATTCTCCTTATAGTGTAATGTTGATTTGTAAAGAGTATATACCGCCTGTTATAACGTTTTAGTGATCGTATATGATTCTTGTAGAGAGTTTGCGGCGTAGAAAGTGTTATTTTAAATATCAAAGGTGTCTCTCTTCGAAATACGCTTATCCGATACAGCGAAAAACATCTTCTCGGTTAACAACAAAGTGCTAAGTATATAATATATATATATATATTTTTTTTTTTTTTTTTACGATTCGGGATTAAGGGGGAAAAAGTTAACGGAGTAAGAGTATTCTAAGACACATTTCTGAGAAGAGAAGAGACTATTGACGAACCCGCTCTGTAAAATTAAGATTAAGATTGTCATTCCTCATACTCGTGGTATCTCGAAGACGTACACCCTTGTCACTATATTAAAATAACACTTTCGTTAATAAACTTTCCTGGTGTCGTTCAACGACTCATGTGCGTGTACATGCATTAGTACGTGTATATATATATACATACATATATCTATCTTCAACGTATTACGTAATAATACTGAGATATATAACGGTGGCATCAACAATTCCGGGTGCGAAGTTGTGCGAATCAACATTTCGAGTGGAGATCACCTTGTCGCTAAATATTAAATGACGATGATCGACGTGTCTCTCGCAATATATCGAATGTATATTATAGTAGAATGTTATATTGGCGACAGGATTATCGATTACAATGTGTGCAATGATGTTGATTCGCGCAAGGGATCTCTTCTCACCCTTTCCGATCGCGATCAAACGCTGTTTCCTTCAATTTCTCTCTCAGAATTCGGTTGTCATTGAAGAAAAATTATGGAATTTTTTTTTTTTTTTTTTTGTGAGAGATTGGCGTATAAATATTCTCTCCGGAGAGGAGGGCAACTCCGCAGGATCGAATCGGAAAGGGACGAAGGTGTGTCGTGGCGTCGAGGATTTTCCAAGAGGAACGACGACGATGCATCCGCGCACGAAGTGGCAAAGCAGTATTGATCGGCCAGTCAATGTTACCTACGAGTTGTTTAACGCGAGAGGACATGCATACCGTTTTGCAATAGACCCCATCAGACATTCGTCATCGAAACCCCAATTTCCCACCCAGCCCTTTCCACCTCCTTGCTAGAAGAATCTTTTATTTTTTCATACAGCGCTTTGTTTTGTACAGTTTAAGATATATTTCTTCGTTTCTACTCGCCAAGAGAACCCGCGGTGCGTCGTCAGTCGATATAGGACGGTTAGGCGCATAGACGTGTGTAGCTAGTTTCTTAAATCTCTTACGAAATATTAATATAACAAATTATAAAGAGCATAAACGATGAGAGATGCGAGCCTGTCCGAGACGAAAGAGAGATGATTATAATGATTCTACGTATATGTAAATATATATATACGTGTAAAATTCTTTCGCACGAAGATACTAGAGGACAGAGGAAGAAAGAGAGAAGGTTGAGTTACGTACAACTCTTATAGGAAAGAATGGAAGAAAGAGAAAATCCGCGAGGAAGAGAGGTGTAGCGTAGTAATCAGGGAACTGTAGGAATTGCATTGACTCGCCTCAATTCTAATTACGACTATTATTAACAGTAACTATATTAAATGAATCTTCGACACTCCGTCGCCGCGCGATTAAAGGGTGACTTCGCGTGTCACGTTACTTGGCTGTGTGTGCTAGGCTACATCGTAAAGATCATGTTCCACATCGTACTTTCTCTCATTAATCGCATTGATCCTCCATTTTAAGATCCGACGATACGTGAAGACAAAAGGGAAAAAAAAGAAGGAGAGAAAACAGGAGAGCAAAAAAGAGGCAGAAAGTGATATTCGAAAATCGCGTTTTATGCCAAGAGAGTTTAAAATAATAATAATAATGGTAATATTAATCTGCTGCATGTCACTCCACATCCTTTAGTGCCATATCGAACTTTTCCTCCCCCTTTTCTCCCCCTCCCCCTCCTCTCTTTCCAATTCATCAGCCACCACACTTGTTAACGTTTGACAGTAGAACGTGTTGTTAAAGATGTGTATATCCTGCACGCGACAGGCAGGCCGTTTTCAATTAAGAGTCGGACATTTATTTCCCATTAATACGCTAAATATATATATATAATATATATCGTTATATGGAGTATATATATTTTACGAGATATATCTTTGTATACTCCTATTATATTCTTAGTTTACGGTAAAACGGGGACTCTCTCGCAGCCAGGAATATTGCGAGGATGGAAAGAAGGATTTGATAGACGCTGATTATTGCAAATCGAAAGAGAGCGAGAGAGATGTTATTTATAATTGACACTTTAATTTCGGATATTGTCGCACGTGCTTGCGTTTCCCAACTCTTTTTCTTTCACACGCGTGTGTCTTGTTCCACAGTTTGTCTTACACGATCGACGATAATAATTAAAAAGAAATCGGAGATGCAACAATTTCTGAAGGAATATTTCCGCACGGTTTGATCCGATTGAAATTAATCGTCGCGAATAATTAAAAAAAAATTATTATTAAAGTCAATAAATTTAATAATATTGCGGGAGTATTTTTTTTTTTTTTTTTTTTTTTTTCTTTTTAGAAATTATATCGGCGAAAAGAATTTATATCAAAGCTGTATCGTATCGAGAGGCGAATCGAGGGCCTAATGGATCGATGAACAACAATTAAAAAAAAAGAAAATATATAATATATATTAAAATTATTGTTTCAGAAAGAATGTTGCATTTGTCTCTATATATATTAAGAGTTTTACTTATCTATACTTGTTAGTTTACTGCCACTTTTTTGCAATCGTTCGCTATAATCAAATGTTTAAATAATAGGGCGAATTCGCCAAGATAGCCAAGGAAATCAATGTAAAACGTAATATATATATATATATATTACGCTATATAAGGACATGTTACACTAATAAGATATATCGTTATATAGAGAACGTCGCAAAGATTAAAAAAAAAAGAAGAAAAAATTATTTATTGCATCGTGTATCGCATCGATTGACAATAGCGGAGGCGAAGTTTTATTATATACATGTGGTACAAAAGATATACAGATATTATCGAGGATTGCAGCACTAAATTATTCGATTAGCCGCGACATGAGATATATATATATATATATATATATATATATATATATATATATAAAATATATATATATAATATATATATATATATATATATATAATATATATATATATATAAATATATATATATATATATATATATATATATATATATTTCCCATATCAAGATCTTCGTTTAATGTAGTTTCTCAGCATCATTCTCATAAAATAGCGCGAAAAGGCCATCTAATCGAGAGGAAGAAAGACAGAGAGAGATAGAGAAGGATCAAATCAACTAAAAAATAAAAATAATGTATCGAAACGCACATAACGAGGCGACGTTACGTGTGTCTGAACAGCTAGAACACACATGAAACACATTCGTTACAAAATACATTAAGAGGGTTGTACAAAAATTGTATGTAATGTTATTTTATCGGAAGTGAGAATATTATAATAGAGTTAGGCTGTTAATATGGTATATTATTTT
This sequence comes from Nylanderia fulva, assembly GCF_048542155.1. Lineage (NCBI taxonomy): Eukaryota > Metazoa > Arthropoda > Insecta > Hymenoptera > Formicidae > Nylanderia > Nylanderia fulva. Next base: position 245,530 of record NW_028190390.1, on the reverse strand, counting down.
GGGTAAGAGCGTATAACGTATAAGAAAGAGAGAAGAAATATGAAAAAAAAAATTACACACACATACAGGAGACGTGAGAGAGATGATCGTTGTTGTTGAGAAGTAGAAGTAGTACATAGCAGCTCGGGGATTTAAAAAAAAGGAGAATATTAAAAAAATAATACAATATAAAGTAGCGAGACAGGGAGAGGAAGGAAGAGAGAAAGGAAACTATCGAGTACCTTGTTGAGTATAAGTAGTATATTGCTATATAAGTCGCAAAATGCACGTGGGTGCGCGTGTTTTCTCATCCCACACAATCATTCGCATACATACATACATACAATACACACATACACACATTGTACGACGTCAAAATTGCATGCCTACACATGAATAGATCCTGCAGACAAAATGCAACAGAGAGAGAACGCGTGTTTGCGCTTCACTTTCGCGATGATAAGTCTTTTTCATACGTCTTAGGACGTACTTGGCGAATTATTAGACCGACAGAAAGAAAGAGAGAGAGAATAGTTATCTTCCATATATGATATAATATATATATATATATACATACATATATATATAATCGAGATATATATGAGAGCGAGAGAAAAAGAAAGAGAGAGAGCAGCTGGCTGCGAAAAGGTACCATAGAGATTTTCTTCGTCTCGCACTGATGATGAAATCACACGATCAAGAGTATTGTACCTTACATTCCTTCGGCTATAAAATAATTTAAGGACACACATCAGACACACACACACATATATGCGACACAGTGCGTTTTTTTCTCATCATCATATGCGTTTTACCGAGTTTCGAGCGAATTATTATATCACACACATGATTAGACGAAAGGAAAAAAAAGAGAGAATCCGCATTACATCGTTATACATTTTATGCTGTAATTGTGTATGTACACACGGTTCGGTTTCTTTTCCTTATATCTCGAACACAACACGAGAATGACAGTGCATTACGAGTAATGGGCAAAATTGCGTATTTTTTAATATTCCGAGGCGTCTCGCCTCCGCGAAGAGAGAGGGAGAGTGAAAAAAAATACAGGAAAAAAAGGGTATTGCGATATAATCGACTCCTTAGACAGAGGGAGAGAGCTATAAGATTATCGTCGATATTTACGCTAAGTTAGTGGTAAAAAAAAGTAGTCGTAACTCGTCGGAAATATCGGATATTTAGGCAAATAAGGATTCGAGGAAACAAAGCGAATACACAAGCGAAAGGATTGTAATATTATCATTCAGATAATAGGAAAATTATCCGCGGTATCGTCGATCTTGGTTTTGTATCATTATATCATCCCAAATAGCGAACTGACGTCATCGAACGTCATTTGACGTCAACTTGACGTGCGCTTGCTATCTGGGACATCTGACGGAAAATTGGCAAAAGACAAGATGTACATAATATATCTTACATAAAACATTATTATAATTGAAAAATTATGATGTTAAGAGACGCTGTTGATTAAAAGGATGATATATTTAATTTCTATGCGAGAAAGTGAATTGCGAGATAATCAAATTTCTTCTTTTCGCAATTTTTGGATAATAATGCTCCAATGATCGACGAAACCGTGGATGATCGCGCGAAATCTATATCTCGGAGAGATATAATAATTTAAAAAAAAAACGGCAAAGAGCTACGTGTGTAAGGGACTATATTACGCGACGGTGAAAAAGAAAAAAAAAGACACGGCGAACCGGAAACGCAATTTTGTCAAATGAAGTCGACTAAGAGGGGAAATTCCAGTAAAGACTCTCGTAAAGGTTTACACAGAGAAATTCTCTATTTATTGATTATTATCGACCGCGAGGAAAAAAGCGACGATATATAATTTTCCTTTTGCACTTTCGCGCTCTCGACGACGAAGTTTAATTAATGAATAAATTAATTGCTCTTGGATCCCGACGTGACCTCTCTTTTTAACGTGGGCACCACTATATTATTGTTATCGCGAATGAAGTTATATATATATATATATATATATATATATATATATATATATATATATATAATTTAGTTCACACACGAGCATTCTTTCCGAAAAAAGGGCTAATCTTTATATAATATTATTACTTTACACTCTAACCACATTTATTTGCATCCATAAATTGTTATTCTTTCATCATCTCTCAATTTATCTCCATTCAATGTTGAATAATTATATAAAAGTAAAAAGAAGCAAACAAAACAAACATAATATATTAACTATTTTCACTCATTGAGAAGCATCGTTACCTGTATGACAAGTGACCATAATAAGAGCATAATAAACAATCGCTCATTAAATGCATTCTGTTGTTCTTCATTTCATGACCTGGCCACCGTCCATACATCCATCCATTTGTCCATTCAGTGTCGCAGTATGATCATATCATACGCGTTTTTAATCATCGTCTCTCTCTTCATTCACCAAAAAGAAAAAGAGAACCAAAATTAATCTCCCGGTGAAATATTTGTCGGTAAAAAACACGCTCTGTCCCTTCTGTTCTCGATCGAAATCACGAAAGCGACGATTGTAATTTTGTGGACATTTGGAAGGTTTATGATGAATTACCTGTGAAAGACAGCCTTCCAAATTTCGACAAAAAATAAATAAAAAAAAGAAGAAAACATCCCAAAACGGTACAGACGAGAAAATCGCGCGCGTAGTATTTATATTAATTACATAATTAAGAATAATGTGTTTTTCATCTTCTTAATAAAGTGCAGATTTTTTAAAAATAATTCTTGTGTCTCTCGCGGTGAGAAAAATATTACGTAACGCGATATAATCGCAACTGTACCGTTTTGGAGGTTGTATAACAAAGCAGCGTTTTCGAGATGTATACAGTATTCGTGGCAATAATATTCGAGTGAGACGCGATTTATAATGCGTTTAAATACGGCCGATTCCAAGGTTCGGGACATAGGTCGAAATCAACAAATGTCAATAAAGTTTGTGATGTAAGGTATATACACAGGCGCCATTGTTTCACGATTTTTATATTAAAATATTCGAATATATATACATATTTGTATCTTCTTATATATATATATATATATATATATATATAATTATTAAATATATATAAACTATATATATATATATATATATAATTTATATATATAAATATATATATAAATATAAACATATATATATAAATATAAACATATATATATATATATATATATATGTGTGTGTGTGTATCTTATTAAGCACATCGTAATTAATTATGGATACACATACGAATCTTTTTTCCTTTTTTTTCTCGTTTTACATTCCATTAAGTGTACAATTTCGAGCGTACGAGAGACGCAAAGAGTCTCTTCAACTAGTCAGTAAAGAAAATGAAGGATTGTATTTTTTTTTATACGACGAATTGTTTGTAAATAAGAAAGAGAAAGGAGAAGGTGATATATATCAACGGGCAGAGCACCGACGATCGAGTGATATACGGTTTATTTCGAACGATCTTATTATCGAGCTTTTGATAAAAGAGAAAGATATGTAATGTAAACTCTAAAGAAGTAAATAAGAATTTTTAAATAAGAAGTTTGTAAATAAGAAAGAGAAAGGAGAAGATGATATATATCAACGGGCAGAGCACCGACGATCGAGTGATATACGGTTTATTTCGAACGATCTTATTATCGAGCTTTTGATAAAAGAGAAAGATATGTAATGTAAACTCTAAAGAAGTAACAAATAAAAAACTATTTTTGTACAGATAATCATAATCAGTCCCGACAGTTTATTTCGAGCTCTTGCACGCTCTTCGTATATTATATGGCAAAATATATCGTGAATTATATACGTCCGCTTCGTATGCGATTTCATTTGAAGAAAATAATCTTTTTTTAAGAAAACGAGAAAAAATCAGTGTTCGATGCAGATTTTATTGGTAAGTCAGATAAATATCTATTTAGCGCTAATTACATTTTGACAGGATTGGGTAATAACTAGTTAATTAGTTAAAAGTCAAAAAGTTTATAACTTTTAACTTAGTTCATTTAAAATGTATTAATTTTTAACTTCAACTAGTTATTTTTAATCCTAAACTTATCAACTTAGATAAATTTTTGTTATCTCTGAATATTATTATTTTTTTATAAGTTATAAACATATTATTTTTAAATTAAAGTATTATTAATTTTTATGCTCATTTGTCATCAATTGTAATTACCAAAAAAATATATTTCTATATAAAAATCAAAATTTCTTTGTTATTTGTGATCATAAATTTTAAAGGAATTAACAAACAAAATTCTAATTTAATATAAACAATGTTTTTGAAGATTAACTTTTGATTTAACTTCAGTTCATTTAATCTTAACTTTAACCGAGTTAATTTTTTGTTCATGCAACTTTCAACTTGGCTAAATTAATTTTATAGGCAACTAACTCTTAGTTTTAAAAAATCATTATTTATCCAACCCTGCATTTCGGGTACTTCCCATTCAGAATATTCCTTCAAGATAAAGGAATGTCCATCCAGGTACTGGAGCCTACATCAAGGTGTATGAATGACGTCATTAAACGTCAAAATGACGTTTCTTTTTCATTTTCTGTGCTCAAACTCGTTTACTTCTCTATTTTTTATTTTACATATTGTAGGCGAGAGATGGATTCTTTTCTTTTTAGAAAGGATAATCTTCTCGATCGGGAGATTGTATTGTATAGTCAGGATAGATCAAGTCTGAATATTTATTCCAACGTTAAGCATGTATATGTACACTATTATTGCGAAACTTATACGTCTTCAAGTCGTGCCGTGAACGATTTCAATCCTTCCGAGCTGGGTGTTCCAATTTCGCCGTCCGTTCCGAATTAAAGAGAAGAAGTATCTTTTCGGATGTTTAAGAGAAGATCTGACTCAAGATGTTTAAGCTGGAGAGAACCTCGCGATTCCCAAAAGTCGGCATATATATATACCCGGCGTTAAAAACCTTCCCACCCGAAATATCGGACCAATCAGCGTTACCTTCGTTTATCGAACAGAGATGTGTTTTTGGTTTCTCCGATAGACAAAAGGATCGTTCAGAACGCTCTCGAAAATAAATAATACCTGATACGAGGTCGACAAACAAAACACGGAGATCAGATAATCTCTTTGTCAAACAAAGTTTCTCTACCTCTCTTATGAGAGTTTATAAAAAATGCCCACAATATTTAATAAAGCCTTTTTACATTTTTGTCAGATATTTTTTATCAATAAAATTTTAATCATAATAAAAAAATTATATTCGAGTCTTGAGCGAAAAAAAGACCCAGGTAGCAAGCTGACGTCATATTAAACGTCAAAATGACGTCATTTTGACGTCGATGACGTCAGCTTGCTATCTGGGGACATTTAAATAATTGTTCTACGTTGTATAATAAAGAATAATTTAGGATTGTGAAAAATGTGCTCGCAAAAATGTTCGCGACAAACAGAAGAAACGTCGAGAGGTAATCATTAGCGTTTATATATATTTTGTAGATCTTTCGTTTACATCAAAGCTCGCTCGTAGTAAAAAATATGCCACTACAGACAAACGTAGCTTTTTATTCGGCTATAAATGACGGTACAATTACGAAATGCACTTACTTTGTTTTTTGATCTTTTCGTCTCGCGACTCTACCACGAATGTAATTATACATACACTATTGACACAGAATCGTTTATTTTTTTTATTCGCTATATAAGCAGTGTGCGAACATACATCATTACGTTTTTTTTTCTCGCTTACAAAATATCTACTCGTACTTTTCCTCAAGTAAGTGTCGAAAAGATCGACGCTGTCAGTCGCTACAATTAATTATTTATTGTACACGCTCTCATTTGCTCATCCTAATTAAATGACCTCGCACACATCATCCTTCCGCGTAAAAAATTACGTTCTACTAAGAATAGATTTAGAACCATTGTATGACGGGAGAAAATTACACGGTGCGTTTTATTATTGCCATATTATTCTCGGTCGGGTTACAAAGCGACGTGCAGTTTCGTAAGAGCGTTACAAAAGTCGAGCTCGCATTCTTCAATTGCGGAATTATAAAACGCTATATAATCAAAAATGCCTGGACGACGAGTGAGAAAAAAGAAGAGCGCAATTAAAACGATTATAAAAATTAATACAATTAAGATTCCGTTACTCTCTTGCAAAATGTGTGAGCAGAATGTCGCTTTTATATTTTATTTACGGATGACATGTCGGATAAAAAAGTTGACAGAATTTATCTGTAGCAAAAGAGATACAAAATAAAGATCAAATCACTGAAATCCCTTTTCTCTTTCGATATTTTTGAAAGATAAATATACAAGTGAAATGTCTGTAAATTTACTCTTCAGGAAGCAGTTGAGATATTTCAGAAATAAGGAAGGCAGGACTGAACATTATAATATTCTAAGTAAATCAACTACAAATTCTCTATCTTTTTCTGAATTCCAGAGCTATTAAATATAATAAAGATGACAAAAGGGTATTCCTCGTTTAATCATAAAAGTCGATTTTACCTTACGAAATTGCAATCTTTTTCGAAACTAATTACCAAGATATATTTATATAATAATATATTTATAATATCGTATTATATATATATATATATATATATATATATATATATATATATGAGTTACCGCGATAATTACAAATAACACAGCTCGTTTTCGACAAAATGATTAACTTGTCCGCTTTTACGAGTTCGTGACTCGGGTACAAAAGTGCTTCGGGGGTCGAAAGTTCGATAAACAGGATCACATTCAGATGTAAGATTTCATCCGTTGCCCCCGTAATTAACGTCATCGTTCATTACGACGAGATCCTCTTAACTCAATCGCACATAACTCTCGAATCATCACATAATATGCAAATACAGGCGTTGTTATCAAAACGTAAGCAAACACTCATGGAGGTCTCAATCGATTTCGAGTACGCTTGTTTCGCCTCGGTGTACTGCGGATATTTGTAGAGCAAGTCTGTGGAAGGGGAATGTGTGTGGCTCGCGTACAAAGATTATATACATTATTATCTAATCACTCGGTCGATTAATATACGTTCTATGTGGAGCGTGTTTATGGACACGCGTATGTTCTTACTCGTCCTAAAGTACTGCGCGACATAGGACGACGTCTCACTGCAATTATCATCATGCAAGGTGTCCAAGAGTTAAATTTTGCCAGTGCATTTTATCAATAGAAATTAGACAACAATTTCGTGGGAACATAACAATGTTATCAGATAAAAAATATTTTTATCGGCTCTCAATATTAATAATAATATAAAATATGATATTTTAAATCGGCCAACAGAGCCAAAGCGCGAAAAATTAAATCTTCGGAACTGTATCTCTTGGTTTGAGATCACTAAGTTCCATATATAAATTAATCTCGAACTTACATATGGAGAAATATATAGGCGAGAAAAATATAGGTCCAAAAAGTCAACAAAGATATCAAAGATAACAATGTTATGTACAGAGATGTAGGAAATATAGACTTTGCGTACTGAACCAATGTTACGCTGAATATTAAACAATATTGGACAATGTTATATCCAGATAGATGTAGGAAATGTAGACTTTGCATATTGAACAAGCGCTACGCTAAAATTAGAAAAAGAGACAAAGTTTTGGGAAGTATGGTTTGCTCTGACAAATGCAAGAGCAGAGGAGGATTATAGATATTGCTTTCTTTTTCTAATTTTGACTAAAATTTCTGACAAAACATTAGATATGCGCAGTCTATATTTCCTACGTCTATGATTACATCAAATATTATACAAGAGTTAAGTTATCAAGAAGATTAACTAGTTTGCCACTTATTGAACTAAAAAAGACAGACATGTAAGACTTCACAAGATGTTAATTTTGATCTCTTAATATTAAACTTGTATTAAAAAATTGAGCGAATGAATTTCTTTTCAAGTAATGTGATTATAGTTTCCAGACACAATGTTGATATATTTTTTCTATCTATAGAATATACTGGTAAAACTTGATGGTTTAACTGAGAGACACCCTGTATATTTAATTCTTAATCTTCCCTAGCGGAAAATGTAAAGAGAATTATAGCTTTGTTATAAGATACTATATCTGCTATAAAAAAATAATTGTGAAGGCTGGAGGCTACAGCTGGAAGAAGTACTCGTCAAAGTCTCAAAAAGGCAGTTACAACGTGCGCGATATACGATTTTATGAAATTCCAAGTGCAAATGTAGTCGCGACGTTTGTAAAATCAGAAGAGAAGAAGAAGGATAACGCGGCAATAAGGAAGAATGCCAGGTGTAATTTGATTATCGGCCTTCAGAGATCGGTCCTGTTCGATATATCCACAGGACTTGACTTTTTCTTTTGACGTGCGAACGATACGTTTGTTTTTTTTTTATAAAATTTCTCGAAGGGCACACGAGGGCTATGTATAACGCAGCTTCACAATGAGAGCGATCCTATAAAAAACATTCGTGAAAAATATCGATATCTCTCTGTTTACATGCTCTGAACCCCGGGAAAACTATTTGTAAGAGCATAAATATACACTTTGATTCTGTCGACACACGTTTTCCTCTCATCGTTTGCGTTTGAAATCGTTCGCGATATTGTACTACGGCATTTCAATGGCACATTCTAATCTTCGCATCAACGTCACTTCGGTTCTGCAAACGTAATTCCAAAAATCACAGATTATCTAACTACAGTTACGTAGGAAGTTCATTTTTTTATGAATCTTAAAAAATACACGTGTTGAGACGTTTGGTACATTTCTGATGAAGAAATTGTTTAAATATAAAAATTATTTCGCAAAGTAAAAAAATATACCGTCATTTCGTCATAAAAAAAAAAATATAAAAATTGCTTTATTCGCATTTAATGCGAAAATTGCTTCGAAAACTTTAATTACTTTTCTAAAAAAATAAAGATAGAAAAGGCTATCGCTTTAATATAAATCTTATTAGGCTATTGCATATTAAATTATCTTGGAACGAGACAAAGTATAAGTCGATCAAATATTGGAATTATTGGATATTTCAATGTAAGTAGAAATAAAAACGAACAAATTTAATGTATTCTACGATGTTCTGGGATATTAAAGAAAATTATGTGATTTGTACTTTTTTCGTCGGTATTCTGGGAGATATTGAGCAGAGCGCATTCCCTTATTACACGTTTCCCTTCGAATATTTGATCATTTCGCATTATAAATTTATTCTTGTGTACTTCGTATATCGCGTAAATACGAGAGTCATTACTCTACATACCAGCGAAGATTTCAGGGTATTTTGCTAAAATTAGCATCCACTTTGTCTCTTACGCTACGCAAGCAAAAATTAAAAATAAAAAAATTATAATAAGTTTATAAAAAGTAAACTTTTGATTTTAAAACAGAACCTATTCTGGATAGGTCAATAATAATATACAACGCATAAAAATAAATTTCGATTGATCGTGTAAAATTGTATAAAAACGTAACAAAACTTAAAAAATAGGCCAATATTTCTTTCCTTTTTCTTGCAGTACAGAAATGGCGCGAGTCTATATGTTCTAAAAATGATATGAAATTAAAACCACTACTCGCTTTTGTTGTTGCTAACCATTTCGGTACTAATATGCAGTTCATAAGTGATAAAAGGTGCTATCATTATCGGACAATATTTTTAATGTACGTGGTATATAAAAATACCGTGTTATCGAAATATAATTTTTAATTTATTGACTGATAGTTAATCTTCTCATAATGATAAAATTCGCTCGCACGATCAAAGATACGCGCAATTAATTTTCATGACAAATTGTTATATATATATATATATATTTTTTTTATTTACTATCCTCTTTTTCTAGATTAAAATTTAATTTATGATATAGAAATTTGATAATCGAAATAATTGACGCAATTAAAATATGCAAAAAAAAAACGCACGAATAAATCTCGTGTCACCTTTTGTCACTATGAGACCACATAATATCGGACCACCTCTTTCCCTCCTAAAGAATTAGAAGAGGAAAAGGGTGGTCTGCCTCGCTTGCTACTTGGTCGCCTCAGGCGGACAGTCGGGCTGGTTATTGGGGTGAGCTGCAGTAAAGGCCGGATGATGTTCCAAATGGCGATCCACCCTGAGAATCGTGGGGAATGGTCTGAGATCGACGTGAAACCTTCGCGCGTTGAATATCTGTGGCACTAGGCAACAGTCCGCTAACGTAATCTCGTCACCAACGCAGTATTTGCCCGCACTCGACGATAACAACTTTTCCACAGCTGAAAAACAGCATTATCATATAGTAAACAGCATATATAAGGTGTGTCTGCTTAATTATATACAGGCAAACAAGTTGTCGCTATTTGATGCAATAAATCTCCCATTTTAAATATATATTCAGAGATGATGATATCTAATATTTTTTCCAACAATCTTATATGTGATATGCATTGATTATAATTGCAAATTCGTGGTCTTCAGTCTTATTACGAGTATATAAAGATAAAAATTAACTATTCTGAGATGCGAATCTTTATAGAAAACAGGGAAGCTGATGATTTATTGCAAATTCTGACTATGACTTATGGAGAATTAATCTGTTTTTTATACTTGTTTAATTATGTTTAAATACCTGTAAATCCTCTAGTGATCCAATGCTGCGCCCATTCTTTCTTCCGTTCCTCTCCAACGTAGATAAGAACAACAAGATTTTGCAATGGTTGTATACCACTGGCAATTACCTCACAAATCTCTCTTACTCTAGCTCTTTTGACAGGATCCGCTGGCATCAGTGGACGATTTGGCCTAGTCTCTTCCAAGTATTGCAGAATATTTAGCTATAATGAAGAGATTACTCATTATTATACATAAATAAGTTCCATATAAATTTTAGAAGAACAATCGTTATGTAATATGTAACCAAATATTACTTACAGACTCTATTAGTGTGTGATTGTCAATATGGAGCGAAGGCACCTGCTCCATTGGATTAATCTCGCGAAATTCATTGGAATGTTGTTCTCCGCCACTCTTTACCAGGCTCACAGGCTTTATGTCATATGGTATCTCCTTTAGATTCAATGCTATTGATAGATAAACCATTTTATTACAAACATATCATCTTGTAAGAGAAAAGCTGTCTGACAGCGCAAAAATGAGTGACTTTTAATTACATTATTTGAGACAAGTTTGTTACATAGAGACTTTAAGAGTGCAATTCAAAATGCAACTTTTAAATCTTATATGTATATTTTCTAATAAATCATAATATAGTTGATATTATAAATGAATATATCTAGTGTACATTTACATAAATGTATGTATGCAGCATAAAACTTATCATATCAAAGAGACTCGTACTCACCAATTCTTACCCTCCAAGAACATGAACTCCGCCAATAGGAGTAAAGTACGGGCTGTTGGAAGAAATGAAAAAGATGTGAATACATGAGAAAGTTCATCCGATCTCGACGATGTTTCGTGCTCGAGGTCGGTTGTAAAACCAGATTCGCGTGTTAGGGTAAAATTTGTGACAACCAGATGAAAAACGAGTTTGGAGTGTTAAAACGTGCATTTATTAAGAACGTTCATTCCAGCAGTTTTTGAAATAGAATGTTACTTTCGAGCTTATGAAAGCAAAGTTTTAACATAAAAGTTTCTAAAATCAAGATGCCCAAAAAAATGCATATTTTTTAAAGTTTTCTGTAAAATCACACAAAATTCATTATATATGAAAAAAATGTATATATTTTTATATTTTATTTTAAATGTTTAAATATTTTTAAGAGCATAAGCTATATAAAATGCTCAATCAAATCTTGACAATTTCGCAGGGAAGCAAAATTCTGGCAAGAAATATTAACTCGCAGAATAATTTGTAATATATGTAAATAACATAGATGCAAAAAATATAAATAAATGTTAGAAAAATTAACATTCTCTTTTTCCGAGAAGCTTTTATTTTTTCTTTCAGAAATAAATGTGCTGTATAAAACAGTGTCAATGCCTCATATCGTTCTCGAAGTGTCAAACTGCATTGACATTTCGCAAGCTGTCATTTGCTCGCCGGCTGGAGAATCTCGAGTGAATTAATGCGCGCGCAATCTTCACTCACACAAACGCATTACACCCGACATTACAAGGTTACATTTGTCACCGAGAACGTTTCGGGATGCGGCTTCGCTGTTGAATACTCTCAAGATCAATATAGATTTGCGGAGCTGAGTTTTCCGCGTCCTCGCGACGCGAAAAGCCCATCAATTTTCGAGAACGAGCTTGTCCACCCGGTTAATTCGACGTACGCGAAGAAGGTTAAACAGCGGTCGTTCACTCACCTTTCCCATCACGGACATCTCGTCGGCCTCTCGAGGATGGCGCACACCTGTCACTCTCCGACTCTGTCAGCCGATCTCGAGGAGTCTCGATTTGCGCGGGCCGCCGTCGCGAATCCGTCTCGGGGAAATATAATTCGGAGTCGCGGTGTGAACGCGCGAAATCGCACCTCCTACCCCCTTTTATTCGACCGCCAGCCGTTCCTCCCCGTTGCACCGCTTCGTTCCCGGTCGGCCAATCGCCGCCCGGCTTCTCGACGAGCAGAGTCGCGCGAATTGCAGATGGTGCATCGAGCGAGAAATTCACTTACTTGTTAGTGACGCTGCCACGTCGCGGTACGAAAATTTCATTCGTATATAGGATATTATCTTTCGATAATCGATAATCGCGGGCAAAACCGGACGCAGAGTTTCGCGCCATGTAGCCTTATATTTCCGGTCAAATGTCAAAGCGCGAAGAAATGCAAGCGGCACCGCTATAAAGTTAGCAGAGGAATTTTTTAATATACATACTTTAATATTTATTATAATATTTTAATATGTCATATATATATATATATATATATATATATATAACAGTATATTATTAAAAATAAATTCTCAATTATAATTGACATATATATATATATATATATGTAAATTATAATTGGGAATTTATTTTTAATAATATATTGTTTAATTATTTTATAGTATATAATTTGGGAATCGTTTGAGGAAGTTTATTAGGAAAACTATTTTAACATTTAGTCTTTTGTTAATAACAAAATTTTGAAAGATATGCAAGCAGCACCGCTATAACAGAAGAATTTTTTAATATACATATTTTAATATTAATAATATTTTTAATATGTCATATATATACATATTTTAATATTAATAATATTTTTAATATGTCATATATATAAATATATATATATATGACATATTAAAAATATTATAAATATTAAAATATGTATATTAAAAAATTCCTCTGCTAACTTTATAGCGGTGCTGCTTGCATTTCTTTCAAAAATTTTGTTATTAACAAAAGACTAAATGTTAAAACATGAACCATATCACGGAATCGAACCATTTACCAAGCGTCACGACGTAGTTCACGTCTACTTTCTCAAGGGGCGCATTAGTACACGCGTCTACCGAATTGCGGTGGCCGCTCTCAGGTTTCTCTCTAATGCTCCTTTTTTTTCTTTTTTTTGGACAGGTGTTTTTTTTTTATAGAGATGCCTTGCGACGCGCTCGGGTGAGGTTAGATTTTTCGTCCTGCGACGTTTCTGCGTCTGATCTCGCGTGTTTAACAGTTTTGATCGAAAATTGACGTTCGACATGCTGTCCCGCAAAAACAAAGATTTGCGAACGATCAAAGAGGGAGTGGTCGGGAAATACGTGAAGAAGGAAACGCCTCCTGAAATGCCAAGTATGTCATCTAATATTTTTCTTTATTCCCTTTTCCTTCCTCCCCCGAAACATTTGTCATTTCATTGAAGTTTCTTTTTTTTTTCTCTTGTATCATTCTGTTCAAACTGGAAAAAGAGAATTATAAATGTTTTCATAAATTTTATGAATTGCGATATTCGACGCGTGTGTTTACTTTTTGCGAGACAAAGCTTGACAAAGGATGCAGGATATCGATTCTGTAACTTTTTTCAAGTAAAAACGTGAAAATTGAAAAATTTCCGTCAATCACGCATTGATTTTAAAATGAAATCGATGTGCGGATATTTTTCACTTTTCACGTTTTTACTTTAGAAAAAGTTACAGAATCGATACTCAGATGTATTAATAGTCTTGTTATTATTAGATCTTTGCATGTGAAAGGGCGTTTTTAAATTTAGATTAATTTTTTTCACAAGATGTATTGTCCTTATCTTCTTTACGTTGAACAAACTTTGTTGTAATTAATCCTGTTCTAATTTTATATGTGGAAAAACTAAGATACCTTTATCTTTTTATGTTTTATCTATTCATACATAAATAAACTTGCCACTCAATTTATATTACAAATCTCAACAGAATTTTGTTTAAATACTCAGCAAAATATTGGCAATATATTCAGTGCAATAGATTTTGTCAAATTTGGGTAGCGACATAGTTATATAGTTAGCTTTCTTTATTTACATTTAATACTAACAGCAAATTATATGGGCTATTCAATTTTTTATTAATGAATTAATAAAATCCTTTTTTCTTTGAAAAATTGGAGTAATATTGATGCAACTTTGTTTAGTCTTTGTCACATTTATTTTATTCCCTAATATATCTTTTTCTTAATAATAAAGATATCAATTATATAACACAGTTTTTATTATTTGCATCTAGTTATCAATGTATGGACGACAGAGCCAAACAGAAGGACAAGACGTAATCACTCAACAATGCCGAATATGGTAAATTATACAATACTTTAGTTATATATTTATATAAATATAAGAACAAAGTATCATATAAATATGATACTTGTAACGTGTAATAAAAAATAAAGAGAATATCTGAGAAATCAGTTCAGTAAACTTTTTAAATCATTTTTTCAGTTTTGCTTTTATCAATTTATACATCTTGATATAAAATAAAACTTCAATTTTTTGGTATCTTTTTTACTAGGATTATGTATATATATATTTTTTTTAATTTAATTTTTATACTCTATTATGCAATTTGATACCAAGATTAATATTGTCTTGTATTTTATTACTGAATGTATATAAATGCTAAATAAAGTTGTAAGAAATTTATCTAAAAGAATATTTGATAAATTTGCACCTTTTACAATTATGTGAAAGCAATTATTAATTCTTTCCGACAGTAGACCTTTCCTTCGAGCTCTAGAATATATTCAAGCATTTCCTAGAATAGGATTCTTTCCGATAAATAAGAATCTTGCCTAATATCTCCCATTCACAATCAGCAGTCCCAAAATGGTTACAATACAGAAATATATATATACCCTATACATGAAGATGTCTGAAGATATTGATTTTTATCGATGCTTCTCTGGTATCATAGTCCATTCCTCAACAACCTAGTATGGTGCAGAAGTTTGGCAATATAAAAACCACAACCAGTGCTGTTGGTTTAGGTAGCCACGAGGGAAAATATACGCCTAACAGTTCTGTTCCAGATTTAGTGCAAAGGTTAATAATTATTTAGATTATTTATTATGTTTAATTCTATTTTGTGAAACAATTCTTTCATACAAGTATGCACTATATATACTATTACGATTTGAGTAAAAATATTTTATAAAATAAAACCAATATTAAAAAATGAAACAAATATTTTATCGGTTTGAACATTTTAACATATTTTTTCCCTCGATGTTTTCATCCTTATCCTCACTGTAGATTTGCCAGTCTTTCTGTTAATACGGGAATAAATGACAGCATGTTTTCGAGAACTGCGACACCTATGTACCATCCTGAATTGTCGCCTGCAATGTCCCACACTTATATGAATCAGTACGCTGGATCTGAATATCAATTGGACAGAGTTCAGACACCACAAATGCCTTATATGCCTTTCGACATCGATTCAACCGGTTACGAAGATTACAATCACTCTATGTATCATCAAAATGCTGGGTAAGATTCTTTTAAATATTATATTAATGTCGTAAAGTGTATCAATTCATCCATCATTTGAGATGTCAATTTATATCCGAAAGTATCCCTATTTTAATGAACCTCGATTTCTGGATTCAAGTTACAGCAGATGCCATTCAGAGAGATCGAGTTCTCGAAGCGAGCAGCAGCAGGAAGAACTGCCCTTACCACCAGGATGGTCCATTGACTTCACACTTCGTGGCCGGAAATATTACATCGATCACAACACCAAAACCACGCATTGGTCGCATCCGCTCGAAAAGGAGGGCCTACCCACAGGCTGGGAAAGAATAGAGTCGCCTGAATATGGAATTTATTACGTCAAGTGAGCGATTTACCTTGAGAGAAGAAAGACGATTATTAACGCTTGTTACAATAAATTCTTTTTTAATTTTGCAGTCACATTACACGTCAAGCGCAGTACGAACATCCGTGTTATCCTCACGAGATACAAGCGGTGCGCGTCGTGTCACCACCTCGACACACGCACTTTCATTCTCACAGCGTGCTCGTGCCAGCTAATCCCTATTTGAACGAGGAGATACCACACTGGCTGTACGTGTACAGTAGAGCTTCTGCAGCTCTGGATCGTAAGCTGCGCTGGGAGTTGTTTCGTTTACCAGAACTAGACTGCTTCAATGCTATGCTCACTAGACTGTACAAGCAGGAACTAGAGGAGATTGTGATGCGTTATGAAGAATACAGGTAAGAATAAAATCTAAAATAATCAGTCGAGAGTACTACATGGATTTATGACAATTGCATTACCACATTGTTATTATAGATCGGCATTGTTATTATAGATCAGCATTGTTGTGCGAAATTGATCAAAGGCTGTTCCTATTCTACCCAGAATTGCGTTGTAATAACATCGGTATTGCCTCACGAAGATCTCTTCCCTAAGAGAAAGTTGTTGCTTAGATATATTACATATCGTATTTTACTCTCAACTGATGGAAAGGTTCCTCGGAAGCTTTAGGATGAGTGATTAACTGAACATGTCGCATATATGTAGATATTATAAAACTATCGAGTTTATCTTTTTTGAGAATATTTTTATTATATATTATATATAAGAAAGTAAGTTATATAAGAGAGTAATTTTAAGAAATTATTACCTCTAGTGCTCGTCCACTTTAACAGGTGCCTTTTCTATATCGGTAATTTCTTTTTCATTTTCAGTATTCTTTGGAAGGTCATATTCTGTGACAAATTTCAGGCCTGAGAATTGGTATATGTGCACATTCTCAGATACACCAGTCAAGTCTCTATATGCTAATTCTATAAAAGAATAATAGCATTTTTCACTGGGAGAACTAGTGCGCACTGAGTGCACATAAAGATACTCGCATACAATTTTACAATGACAGAGATAATTAAAAAAGTAAAATAATTAATAGTAAGAGCTGTTATTATTATTGTTCAACAATAAGAATAATGATAATAATAGCTCTTACTATTAATTATTTTACTTTTTTAATTACTTATGTCATTATAAAATTGTGTGCGAGAACCTTTATGTGCACTCAGTGCACACTAGTCTCCCAGTGAAAAATGCTATAAGTACTTTGTTAGTTTTTCTGACAAAATCAGAATCAAAACTAATGAAAAAATAGATTTACTTTGTTGCTCCTTGTCTTTTGGTAGCCTCTCTTTTAAAAGCATATAGAATATAATACCAAAACAATTCCATCCTACAAAAGCATAAAATATTGAGATGTTTTTCTTGATACGGATGGCTCTGTGTTTATCTTTTACTTCTTTTATTCCGAAATACCGCAGTATGGCTCTTCGCCACATCATTTTTAAATTTGTATGTTGAGTCTAAAGAAAATATCGTACAACCTACAAAAAAAAAATATTTATAAAACCTATAAAAAATATCTTTGCATTATAAAACGTTGAATAATTTTGTACAAAAAAGTGGCATTAAATTATTAGTAACAATATTTGTTAATAAGATAAGATACGTAAATAAAGTTATAGTGACCGTAAAATAAATTTTTTTAATTATATATTAAATATAAGAGATTATAATAAATCAGAAAAATTTTTTTAGATTAAATAATTAATTAAGATGAGACGAATAAATAAACTTATGACAAGTGTATATACAAAATATTATCTGTCGACGAAATTTTACAGCAAATTAATTTTAATTGTTACCAATATTATATACTCACTTGTTCTGGTATTAAACAATTATATTTGAAGAAAGATGTAACACTATTTCAGTCACTCATTTAAGGTTATGCGAGCTGAAATTCTCGCACATGCGCAGCGATAATCGCAATACGAGATATCGCGAACGATTAAATATTGAAATTCGAGATATTAAAAAAAAAGCAGTAGCTAAAAAATTCTCTCCTCTTTACAATCCTGAAAAATAGTGTCATTCGAAAACGTCAATATTTCTTTGAAATCTTTTAACAATTATTTAAATATCTAATACTAAAAATTAAAAAGAGAGGATCAAGATGTATCAAATTTTTAATTAGGAAAAATTTTTAATTGTCTGCGCGATTAAATAAAGAACAAAATTATTGATTGAACTTTGAGTCTGTATAAATTTTACGATCAACATATTTGATCATCTTAAATTAAATGACAAGTTTTAGATGAATCTAACGTCATTCTTTTCTCAGTCACTATTTCAAAAATAATTGGTTCTCGTAATCTTCTTTATATATATATATATATATATATCTTTATATTATATATATATATTATATTTATACTCTACGTCTTTTTATATACAACTGACAATAACTTCTAAATTAAAACTAGATAAAATAATATAAACTCGTGTTTTTGTCCTTTTGCACAAAAATTTTCCTCCAGACAAAGTATAAGATAAAATGAAAGGGGCAAGAATGATTTCTTTTACAGAAGATGTAATAAGAAATATTTTTATCTTGTTTTTGATGCCACACATAAAGCAATCATTCATCGATAAAATAATCAATATTAGAAATAGGGATGCTTCGTAATAATTAAATTCCAATGACAGAATCTCTATAATTTGGAAGCAGTATTTTGCTTTACAAATACCCCTTTTCTTTGTCGTTTGTAAGTTAGAGACTAATGCTATATTAAGAAAGAAAACTTGAAATTCATTAAAACTTCGAATCATGAATTTTTGGATACTCTGTGTGTTTGTGTATGTGTAAGTGCGTGTATATAGATTTTTCATTTACAAACTTATATTAGCAAGCACGACGCATATTCGTACAGAAAAAGAAACAGAGTGGAAATAATTTAGACATATTTTTAATAAATGTGTATCTATTTACGCGTAAAGAATCTTTTCTCGGACTCTCATCTATGTCTTCAAAGTCACATTACATTATTTTACAATAATTATATATATATATATATTTATATTTATATATGTATATGTGTCACTCTCTGTCTTCGTACGAGATTTTGCGTAGCGAAGGTAAACGGAGCGTAACGCAAAGCGAGCATAAGTCGTGAGAAATGTTCGACGATAATAAAACCATGTCGAGAAATCATCGAAAAGGAATCGGGGGGAAAAAATGAAGAATGGCGATATTCGTGCGAATCCTCTCCATGAAAATATGAGCAAGCGGTCACTCATCTCTTTTTTTTTCTCTTGTCAACTATCATATTTTATTTTATTTTGTGGCTATTATTATTTGTTTATCATTGTCGTTTATTATTTTTTTTATTTAGTTATTCTTTATTGTTACCATTATCGTTATTCGTAATATTATTTAATTACTATTATGCAATGGTAAGAAATTTTAAAAACGACCCCGCGGTGTGTGTAGAATGTGTATATGTGTGTGTGTGTGTGTGTGTGTGTTTGTTTCTTTCCCCTACATTTATCAGTGTAGGAGCACAGCTCTAAAGTGGATCCTTATATATCTGCGCGCTGTATATCACTATCACGTAATTATTATTATTATTATTTATAAGCAACGGATGTTTTTTGGTACAATCAAATCTGTGTTTTCTTTTCTTCGTCTTTTTATTGTATATTTTTCTCTCATATTTCCCCATATCTCGCTCCTATATTTTATTCCATCCTTCTTCTCTCTCTCTCTCTCTCTTTATTTAAAAAAAAACAACATATATATATATATATATGTATGTATATATGTATATATACATATATATTTGTCTCGCTCTCATATCCTTCATCTTTCTTCCAATTGAACCTTATCACTCGTTAATTTGCGTTAGCCGTCTTCCGTTGCGGCTTTACGCCTCTTGAAAAAAAGATTTTTGTTCTATCAACCCGCCGCAGTCTCTATGTTAGTAGCACATGGGCCTATATTATGTATGTTTTACACGTGTATTCTCTCATTTATCGCAGTTTGGTGTACGCGTGTGTGTCTGTGACTTGTTTTGTATCTCATATTAACTATATATATCCTTTTTTTTCTTTAATAATATATATCATATTGTATATATATTTATATTTGTTTTCATTTTTTTTTACCTAATTTATTACGTACCTGTTATAATTATCGTTATCGTTAATACGAATATATGATACATATATTCAAATACCCCCGCTGGCTCTGTCAGGAGCAATAATAAACAGCGCAAGGGTCAGTCGGGAGGTGCAGAGTGTCGCGTCCTCCGTAAAATGAACATAAGGATCACAACGACGTGTATAACTTCGTCCATTATTCGAAATTTACATCACGATTGTCCCGTCCTACTCGAGAGAACGCAACAAAATCTTAGTCAAGGAGGGACTAATATATCGTTGCGTGCTGACACTGTGAATACACACATCATACAATCGAAAGCATTTTCCGTTTCCAAAATGGGAATAGAAACGGAAGTGTAAAATGTATACCCGATATACACATATATATAAAATCATTTGGAATTCACTGATCGTTACACATTGTTATTGTTGTCATTATTGTTGTCAAAAAAATATAAAATTGCGTGCATTGTCTTTTTCTTTTGCATTTTTTTCTCTTGCTTCCATTATTCCGCTATTCCAGTCACAACTAATAAAATGAATTACATTATGTCAAGGATGCCATCGTGAGACACTTTGTTTCACTAACAACAATAATTTTTTGCGTGTAGTATATGGACAATCGACGTAAACTAAGAGCTAACAATCGGGCAGCGTGGTACTGTAATTCGACCTGTAACAAAAAAAAGATAAAATATTATTCAATAATCATAAAATTATTGAGAATAAATTTTTATATTTGTATAATGTTACATTATCAGGGTGTTTACTTAAATTTTGTAAAAAGTTCTCTGAGAATTCCTTGATAAAAATAAAAATATAAAACAAAAAATAATTTATTATAAACAAGTACTAATTTATTGAAATATTATCTATTAAAAAATTGAACAATTCTATGAAATTTATAATTTATATAAAATCTTGATATTAAAAATAGATTGTCAATCAAAAGAATTACAAAATTTTAATAAAAACTTAAATATTACCAAGATATGTTAAACATTCGTTTCTTAAGTGCTAAATAAAAATAAAATTAATAAAAGGATAATTTTTTTAAAATTCCCTGATTTTTCAAGTTTGAATGAAAATGCCTGAGAATACCAGATTTTCAAGGTTTCTCTCGAGAGTATACACCCTGATTATTATTATTATTATTATTATTACCAGCTCAGGGGCGGGTTCGCGTCGTAGGTGTGTTAGTGGCAGGAACTGGATTATTGGAGGTAGCTGTGAGAGCATTACGTTCGATATTGTTACGTCGGTCTAGCTCCAATTCGTTCAGTCTCTTCCACAACTCTTCTCTCTCCTTTTCCCTCTTTTTCTCTCTATAATTCAGAGACATTTATGTAAAAGTGGAATGCAAACAAGTTTATATTGTTCACATGAGTTCAAATGAGTTTATAGATAGTTACTTAAACGGACATTTAAATTGACAGTGCATTATCAAGAGATATTTAGTTAATTAAAGAGAGAAATTTATAAAATAATTTCCAAATTTAGATTTACTTTTGCCTCTCAGACTTATAGCTGGCAGTAAGTTCATCGAAGAGCTTGCTGTTCATCTCCATAAACGTTTTTAAAACGTTATAAACCAGAGCTACGATCGTCTGATTCCAATGCTCTTTACTAATTCTGTACAACGCTGGAAACATAATTCCCATTATTACATGATTGTTTTCTTCAATTAGAGACATTATGTACTCATTATTCCAAAAGTACAATGCTCTCTCCGCAACCTGTAACAATGCATAAACAATTTATCACATTACGGCTTTTATGAATTTGTTAAAGATTTAGCTGAAAACGTTACATCTAAATTGTTTTACCTGAAAATGTGGTGAAGACACACAACGTGCGATTTGCCTGAATAAAGGTTCTTGTATTTTAACAAATTGGCTAGGTTCTATAACGTCCAGTATTTCCTCGATTTCGCCAAGGAACATCACCTCCTTCTGGCTGCACGTTTTAGGCCAGAATTTAAGGAGGCCTCGTACAACTGGTTCTGTTAAAGTCGCGTCTTTTTCCAAAAATTGCACCACACAATAAGCTAACTGCGCGTGATATAGTGATAAACATTTCACTTTATGTAGTGGTAACAGCACCTGTGGAAATAAACACAAAAATGATTATTTTTTTATATTTGTGATATTTGAATAAATTATTCGATATTTTATAATTGTCATTTACATTTCATTAATCATTTATTTTTGTAAAAAACAATTAAACTCGAGATTCTTTATAGTACTTTAGGATTAAAAAATAGATTAAGTTTAATAGTGAGAATATGATATATATAATCAGAACGTACCTTAACCAAAAATTGCTTGTGCTCAACTTTTAAAGGAAGAGCGAATCCATTAATAATGCTACCCAAAATTTCAAGAAGTTCTCCGACGCCGTTGAAATGTTCCGTCTCATATACAAACCTAGAATAATAATAAAATAAAAGATTACAAAAGTATATAATATTTCGAACAAGGAATGTGTAATATAGAGGGTGAAAAGGGGATGGTGTTTTGCATTTAAATAAATACCTCAGAAAAATGTTGTTTATTTGTTTGCGTATGAAGGCTCTAAGACCCAGAAACTTGCCATAAATACGATGCAAAACGGTTTTCAGGAAATCCCTTTCCCTCGGGTCTTCCGAGTCGAACAAATCCAATAACTATAAACATATAGAAATGTATTGATTTATAATCTATTATACTTTTAATTTATAAAAAGTTTTAGAAAGCGTGTTAGATATATCAAAAATATATCTTGAAAATAAAATGCGAGAGTGCTCTCTACCTGTAACACAAATTTTTGGTCGATAACTTTTTTGCCAATGGCAGGCTGGAAATCTGAAGATTCGAGAAAACGGAGGAAGACTTCGTAGACCAACTGAAGATGGGGCCAACTCGCCTCCAGGGTTGGATCATCCTCTTCTGGGTCGAAATCCGGGTTTTCACTTGGTGGCAACGTACGGAATAAATTTGCAGAAACCTTTAACATGATTACATTAATATTAAGTAGTGTTTCACGAATTTTACTTATTACTAAGAATATACATATATACAAAAGTCTAAGAATTACTGAATTCAAAAGAAGAATTTATATGCTATCTAGGTAGAATAATTTCCGGGGCGATATAAAAAGATGATATATTGAAGCGAATAAAGATTATGATACGGATTCCAAGCCTTACTAACGAGAAAAGGATGAGGAATGCAGAATTTTCAATCTCATTCTAATAATTTTCTTATATCTTGACATCGCGCTTTTATCAATCACATACCATCTTGATGGTTTCCGGGTAAATGGGCTCAGTAAGGACACCTCGTCCTGCTGTAATATACTCCACCAATTCATTGAGCGTACTCCGTTTAATTTCTTTACCCTTGAGATCAGCCATTGGATCCATGAAGTCGAAAGCAACGCAGCATTGGCGAAGCTTTTTGATAAACAATTCCTCCTGCTCCGCAGCGTTAACATCTGTAACAAAAATAGATAGCATTGATATAATCTTAGATTACGATATATATCTTACATTTCGAGCGTAAATTTTTACTTTTGCTAGTCACTAATAATAATGATTAAAAAATAACTTCGACGAAGCTTTCTTCTTATACAAGTGGCATATTTTTATATCTGACACCGTTTGTTGCAAATAACCGATTTATTAAAAAACAAAGAGTATTAAAATGAAATCGATAGTTGCTATTTTTAACTTTCTATTGCGTAAATAATAGCCCAATAAAACGGTATCGTTTCTTTTTGCCTCTAAATGTGTAAGCAAACAATTTAATTGAGCCGATAGAAACTGAAGTCATCTAAGTCATTCAGTTATTGTTACACGACAAGCTAGAATGCTTTGAATATTGTATAAATGATTTATAATGTATCCTCTTCAAGTTCTGCTTTGAGACGAAATTGCAGTCGAGTTTTTCGATTCTTCGAATTTTCTTGAAATTGAAAAGCGGAATTTTATTATCCATCAAAAATCTTTGAAGTCTTACTTCGTAAAGGAAAAAAAGAAAACTTTGTGATGTCGAATAGGAAATATTATCGTCCTACATTACATATAAAAATATGTAAAATTACACTTATTATTTATGTAATTTTATATATTTTTTTACAATGTATCCTATAGAATTTCAAAGCGAAATCCAATCTAGAAAAATGTCGCGTTTTACGTGAAAATCTAAATTCGATATTAATGTCAATAATGATAATAAAATGTGTATATATATTTTTTCTTTTTTTTAACAAACGTGTTTGAAGATATTCTTCATCTCCGACAAGGAGAAATATAAAACGCGCTTTCTTGTATAAAAATATATAAAGCATGTTAAAGTCTTTTTATTCTTTGTTACAGTATCGCAGAAAAAAGTGTCGAATTAACACTATATACACAACAATATCTTTTTATAAGAATTTCCTAAATTTTAAATTTCAACAATATTATTTATTTCAGCATTATATATATATTGTCATCTGAAGATTATAATAATATATGTTATTTTATATGAAAAAATAAATTATTTTCTATGCAACTTTTTTCAATTCAAGAAAATTATTTTTAAAGAATAAGATTAATATTTTTTTTTAGTTGAATTATATAAAATGTTTTTATTTAAGCAAATTTTCACGCTTATATACAAGCATGGGCGTCTGCAAAATTTTTTCCAGGAGGAGATATAATTTTTTTTCTTAATTAAAAAAAAATTGTTATTTTTATTTTTTCAAATATATTTTAGTGTTTATTCAAAATTAACTTTTTTAATCTTTAAAAATTTATTTTTATTTCCTTTTTCTTTCATATTAAATATGCAAAGAAATTCTCTGATTCCAAGAGGGTCTCCCCTGCAAATGCCCATATATACAAGTATATAAATTTTTATTTGACACTTGTTTTCGAATTTTTTCCAAGAGAGGGTTAATTAATTTTTTTCCAATTTTTTCCTCTCTTAATTTAATGTCACAGAATTTAATGTCAACAGAATTTTTTCCAGGAGGAGATATAATTATTGTTTTTTTCTTAGTTTAAAAAAATTTTGTTTATTATTTTAAAAATATTTTAGTATTTATTCAAAATTAACTTTTTTAATCTTTAAACATTTATTTTTTTCCATTTTCTTTCATATTAAATATGCAAAGAAATTCTCTGATTCCAAGGGGGTCTCCCCTGCAAATGCCCATATATACAAGTATATAAATTTTTATTTGACACTTGTTTTCGAATTTTTTCCAGGAGAGGGCAAATTAATTTTTTTTCAATTTTTTCCTCTTAATTTTTTTATGCAAGTATGTATGGACGCGAAGAGAAGGAAGCTTGCACGCGCGCGCTCGTGACAGTTGCCGGCTCGTGTCGGCGGCGTGTGATGCTGCAGCTGCAGCCACCTTTCGCGCTCGGTACACAAGTATTCCCGGTGGGGGTGGTTGATGGTCTCTCTTGCTATCTCGGCCCGCGTAATCGCGCGAGTCAACGTCCACGGATTAGGATTAGAAATCGATTCCTCCTGTCGGCTCGCGTTAATTCACGCTTATCGCTCGTAGCTGCTAATCGCTGTTCATAAATCCGATATCGGTCTGTAATTTACTGGAGTTTCGCCATTTTCTCGAATTTTTTTTATTCGCAATTATAAGTTCCGATAGCCTCGCCAATTTATTTGCATATTAAAAAAAAAAATAAAAAAATTCTATGGATGCTGACTGACATTTCGTAGCTTCGTTGAAGGGTGACTCGAGATGCAACGAAGGATAAAATATAGGACCACGTTCAGGGAGTGAGCGCTAACCTGGTTAAGCTAAATCTCGTTTTGTCCATCCACGCCGGAGCGTATGTTCACCGAGAAATAAAAGAGAGAGAGAGAGAGAGAAAATAAAAATTCCTTTTAGCCGTAAGAATGTTCTCCAAATTTTTATATCAGAAAAAGAAACCGCGCGTCTTGCCGTATTTTTTTTTATTCGAAATATTCATCATATGGGTATAAAAAAAGCTCCCCTGTATGTATCCTCTGTCAAAAGGGTAACACACGTATCAGCTAATCAGTTTTTCCTGTACGCTCCATCACCCTTCGGAGAGATGATGGTCCCGCGGCAACTCTGTTCATAATGGCAGCCGACGTGGCCTCAATGACTTTATCAAATTATGTCAAACTCTGCCTCTCTCTTCTTTCATCCCTCTCATAATCAACGACCTACGCAAAATATCGCCGCGCAAAGTGGCCATCCCCGGGAACAAAAATTGGCGGGAAACTCCCTTATGTATTTATCCGCCGAGATTTTTTTCCGGGGTGCTACAAAAATTTATATATATATATATATATATATGTCCGAGAAAATGCTGATTCGCCACGTTCCAATTGCAAGTGCCCCGCTGTCGTCGCTCTTGAATGGCGACATTCGAAATTGGCGAGTCGAAATAGCGCTCGTAGCAACACACAAGCTTTGTAACACGTCCAAGACGTATTTAGACGATTTTGCAGACGTCAGATCGCACCGCATGGCGCGATCTTATTATCGCTGTCGCACGTGGGACTTGGATTTTTTTTTAGCTGAACCGCGTGATGGATCGTTTCATTTATATATATTAAAAAAATATATTGAAAAATAAAAATTAATAAATGAAAGATAAGAGCGCGCGGATCATAGATAAGAATTTGAGAAAAGATTACCGATAGCACATAATAATTAATGGTTACATGTGCCAAAAATTATATTATTAATTATTAAAAATTATTATATTATTAATAATTATTAAAAATAATATTATTGATAAGGGATTATACAGAAAAAAATTGTAAGATTCTTTTACTCCCTTTTTCGAAAAAAATATCCCTGAGAAATATTCCTCATTTCTCTTTGCGATTTAAATCGAGAACATCTAATTGTTAAATAAAAGATAAGAGCGCGCAGGTCATAGATTAGAAGATGAGAAAAGATTACTGATAGCAGATAATTAATGATTACATGTGCGATTACATATTCGTTTTGCACTTGTCATTAATCTTATTGCTCTGGCATCTCGCAGAAATTTAGCGGTATCGAAAATTACATTATATTATTAATAATGATTAAAAATTGTATTCTTAATAATTTTTAAATATTATATTATTAATAAGGAATTGTTCAGAAAAAGATTCCTTTACTTATTTTTTAGAAAAAGAAAAATATCCCTGAGAAATATTCCTCATTTCTCTTCGCGATTTAAATCGAGAACATCTATTTTTTAATTGTTAAATAAAAGATAAGAGCGCGCAGGTCATAGATTAGAAGATGAGAAAAGATTACTGATAGCAGATAATAATTAATGATGTGCGATTACAAATTCATTTGCACATTATTAAATTGACACTGAAAAAAATGACTAAATTAAGAAATATTTATTTCAATACTGTCTAATAAATCATTTATTTGGTACAAACAAATATTTATCTATTTCGAAAAGAATTTTCTTACATGATGTAAATATTATTACTTTCAAATAAATAATTTATTTGGCAGTATTAAAATACTTATTCGAATTTAATAAATTTTTTTTAGTACATAACAATTATATTATTAACGAAGGATTATTCAGAAAGAAATTGCAAAATTTTGTTACTCCCTTTCTCGAAAAAGGGGAGAAATATATTCCTGAGAAATATTCCTCATTTCTCATCGCGATTTAAGTCGGGGACATCTATTCTCTACACTTCTCCATCCGATAAATCGATAAATCCTACGTATACAATCGGGCTAACGATTAAATGAATAATTTTGATTCATACCAGCCTCCGGCCATCGTATGTATGTTATAAATTTCGTGCAATTTGCACGCTTCTTTACGGCTCTCATGCTTAAATAATGAAATCGGAACTACACTAAAATTACATTAAAAATATGTAAAATTACATAATAAATAATTAAATAATAAATGTAAAATTACATGATAAATAATGAAAAGGTAAAAATTTCTATTATTTATCGTGTATAATTTTACACTTATTATTTATGTAATTTTACATATTTTGTGTAATATATTATATATGTATATTTTTTACAGTGTATATATAAGTTGCACATCCCCCGCGTTATTCGCCCGATAATACACAACAACGGGGTGGAATTTACGTCACGCTCGGGCTATAACAAGGTGAGGCTGTAATTAATTTTTCATCCGGGGTTCGTTCGGCGTAATCGATACCAGACCCACGATTCTTTCCCTCCGATCGGGGAGAAAAAAAATCGAAAAAAAAATCGAAGGGCCCTAACGCGATTCTGATTAAAAAAAATTAAAAAAAAAAAAAAAGACAGAGGACAGGAAGGTCGAGAATCGCGACGCGTCGTCGCGAAGGACTCCAAAAATAGCGTTACGCTCTCGCCTTCGCGCCCTGGTTCCCATCCTTCTTTCGCTCTCTCCCTCGACGTTACGTGCGCGCGATCATCTAGGCATGCACGTATTTATAATTTCATTCATAACGCGACACGTTACCCACACATGCATGCATGCGCGAAGCGTCGTCGCGAGATTCGAGGATTAAAATATTATTTATTATATGTACATACACACACACACACAGTTGAAAAATTGATGTCAAATTTGACAGATACGTCGATCCGCAAAAATTTTACATTTAATTTTACACTTGTTATTTATGTAATCATCGCGTAAAATAGGAAATATGAAATTATTTTGCACGAATTATACTGTAAAAAAATATGTAATAATATTAGGTACATAAAAATATGTAAAATTACATAATTTACACTTGTTATTTATGTAATCATCGCGTAAAATAGGAAATATGAAATTATTTTGCACGAATTATACTGTAAAAAATATGTAATAATATTAGGTACATAAAAATATGTAAAATTACATAAATAGTAAATGTAAAAGTACACGATAAATAATGAAAAGCTGTATACATTTTCATCATTTATCGTGTAATTTTACACTAATTATTTATGTAATTTTACATATTTTTATGTAATATTATTACATATTTTTTACAGTGTAATTCGTGCAAAATAATTTTATACTTCCTTTTGACATAAGATGGATATGTTAATATTCATTAATCTCTTCTTGTGACAATTTTTTTATTAAAAAATATATCTGTTTCCATCATTTTTTGGCAGAGTTAAAAGATCTGTTTTTTTTTTTTAATTTAGTTGGAAAATATGTTTAAATAATATTGAATGTTTCATAAAAATTCATAGCAATGAAATAATGTATCTTATGTATTTATAAGCTGTCTTAATAATAATAGTAATAATAATAATAATAATAATATTAATAATAATCTCAATAATACACGCACTTGGATGACTCTAACCCAAAATAAGTGCAAAACTTGAAATAAATTTGGTGTAAAATCAACATAGTTTTCATGTAAAAATTAACTAAAATATGACACTTAAAACACTTATATAATAAAATAAAAAAATATTATTTTTTTCTGTAAATTTTAACAGATAAATCTTGTCACCAAGAAAACAACATATTTATTATGTAAAATTGAAAATAGATGTACATCGTGTTATTTTTACATCTCTTTTCAATTGTTTTAATAATTTACAAATGTGTTAAATATTTAACACAAAAATTTTAACGGGGACCGTTTTTGACAAAAAAAAAAAAAACCAAATTTTTCTATTATGTATGCAGGGTGTTTCCAAACTGTGTTAGAGATTTTAAGGGGTAAAAATAAGAAAAAAACACTCCCCAAATTGCCGAAACCACATAAAAATAAAGACCATTATTAATATTACGTTGCGCAAAATTTCAACGATCTGTGAAAAAATTTCTGAGAGCTCCAATATACTTTTTACAAAGTTTTAAAAACACCGTGTTTATCTGTGACTTTTTTACCAGGCAAAAAAAATGAATAATAATTTTTATCAAAATTTCAATAAAAATCAAAATAATTACTTTCATTAAAATGGATTAATTAAAAAAATAAAAATCAAATACCCCCGAGTCTTCTATTATTTTTTCAAATCGCTGATCGATCGAGAGCTGTTGATTCGTAAATAAATAAGAGAGCGCGCTTTATAAATATATATATATATTTGTATATAAAAATAATTTGTCGTTAATTTTTCATCCGCACAGATACGACTTTCCTTCATCGGTGCAATTTATTTGTTATTCAAACAAGGCAGACAATTCAATGTCCGTCTGGCGCAAAAATGCGAGCTCGTTCGAGGGAAGCCGTCGCGGTTGTCGGAATTGAGATCGACCGAATGCCGGGAGCTATTCGGCGGTAAATTATGTCACGAAATACGAGGGATGGGTTATCGATGAACGAGAAAGAAAGAACAAGGGAAAGTGAGTGAATGGGGGAAGGCAAACGTCCGGAAAGAAAAAAAGAGGATAGCTGGAAAAAGGAGAATGCAGAGAGGGCGGAAAAACTGTCTATAAAAATAACCATTAACTAAATTAAAAAATGTATAAATAAATTGTGGCGCGAATCGAGACGAAAAACCAATAAATAAGGTTTAAATACAAGAAACTAAAAGAAAAAAAGCAACAAAAAATCTAGAAAAATAACCATTAACTAAATTAAAAAAAAATATATATATAAATATAAAAATAAATAATGGCGCGAATTTCAAAACAAAATCAATAAATAAGATTTAAATACAAGCTAAAAAAACAACAAAAAAAAAAGCAAAAAATGTTCAGAGATTTGAAGAGAAGATGAGAAAGGGGTACTTTAATGCGAGAAGAGGGCGAAAAAATTCTCTACAAAAATAACCATTAAAAAATATATTAATAGAAATTAAAAAATATATAAATAAATAATGGCGCGAATTTCAAAACGAAACCAATAAATAAGATTTAAATACAAGCTAAAAAAACAACAAAAAAAGAGCAAAAAATGTTCAGAGATTTGAAGAGAAGATGAGAAAGTGGTACTTTAATGCGAAAAGAGGGCGAAAAAATTCTCTACAAAAATAACCATTAAAAAATATATTAATAGAAATTAAAAAATATATTAATAGAAATTAAAAAATATATAAATAAATAATGGCGCGAATTTCAAAACGAAACCAATAAATAAGATTTAAATACAAGCTAAAAAAACAACAAAAAAAAAGAGCAAAAATGTAAAGAGATTTAGACGAGGAAGGGAGGAGAAAACAAAATAGACGAAGAGACGATGGGGTGAGGAAAAGAGGAGAAAGGGGTGAACGGGAGAAGAGGGATGGGGGTAGCCGGAGGGGGTAGAATAGGGGCAGAAGGAGTAGAAGAGCGCGCGTTCCGGGCAGGTGGTCGCCGACATTCCGGATCAATACTTCCACCGCTTCTCTGGGGGTTCCTCGTCAGGTAGCCTCTTCGCCCCCTTTCCAACCCTTATCCGTCCCTCCCTCGCCCCGGCTCCCCCCTCCACCCCCTCCCACCCCCTCTCGCTTTGTCCACTCCCGGTGTCGTCATTGTCTATGCTTCTCCTTCTTTCCCTATTCCTCTTTGATCTTAGTGTTCTACGTATTTTCTCGCCACCCCCTACTCGCTACCCCTTTTTTTATTATTTTTTCCCCGACGCTTTTTCTCTCCGCTCGCTCTCCTCCCTTCTATTTTTCCTTTTTTATTTTTATTCTTTGCGATATATCGATGCCCGAGGAATGTATGTCGAATTTACATGATTATTTAATCGTGTATAATACGCGTAATTACGTAATGTATTAGAAAATTTGTTTTTCTTTCCTTTTCCAGCGAAAATACCCTCCCTCCTTTCTCTTACGCTTTTTCCTTTTATTTTTTGCGATATATCGATACCCGAGGAATGTATGTCGAATTTACATGATTATTTAATCGTGTATAATGCGCATAATTACGTAATGTATTAAGAAAATTTGTTTTTCTTTCTCTTTCCAGCGGAAATACTTTAAGGGACAAGATATATAATTAAATTAATATTTAATTGCCTGATAATTACATATAATTATTACTATAAAAAAATTTGACAATGTATAGTACACCGTAAAAAAATGTAATATTACATAAAAAATATGTAAAATTCCATAAATAATAAATGTAAAAGTACACGATGAATAATAAGAAGCTATATACATTTTCATCATTTATCGTGTAATTTTACACTTATTATTTATGTAATTTTACACTTATTTTTACACTTGTTATTTATGTAATCATCGCGTAAAATATAGGAAATATAAAATTATTTTGCACGAATTATACTGTAAAAAAATATGTAATAATTTTACATAAAAATATGTAAAATTCCATAAATAGTAAATGTAAAAGTACACAATAAATAATAAAAAGCTATATACATTTTCATCCTTTATCGTGTAATTTTACACTAATTATTTATGTAATTTTACATATTTTTATGCAAAATTATTACATATTTTTTACAGTGTAATTTGTGCAAAATAATTTTATATTTCCTTTTTTACGATGAAAGTATACGATAAATAATGAAAAGCTATGTACATTTTCATCCTTTATCGTGTAATTTTACATATTTTTATGTAAAATTATTACATATTTTTTACAGTGTAATTCGTGCAAAATAATTTTATTAAAATAATATTATTAAAATAATTTTATATTTCCTTTTTTACGATGAAAGTACACGATAAATAATGAAAAGCTACATACATTTTCATCATTTATCGTGTAATTTTACACTAATTATTTATGTAATTTTACATATTTTTATGTAATATTTTTACAAATTTTTTACAGTGTAATTCGTGCAAAATAATTTCATATTTCCTTCTTTACGATGATTGCATCGCGACAAGTGACACAAGGTATATACATACACACATTGTGTTTTCAGTAATATTTATAGCGGCACATCTATAGCAACGGATATTGAACTCGCGGAAATTATAACGATCTCTGATTATAAAGAAAATCATTTTTTTTTTGTATCGCAGCGCATTGTGATTAAATCGACGTCTCTCGTGTGTATAAAATCGACGGAGGAAATAAAAAGCTTTATCCATATAAACTAGTCGAAAACGCAATTTTAATATAAAAGCCGCACGAAGGAAATTCGTGACCCGGAATAATTTTCCACGAAATATATTCTCCAGCGCTCCGATCGACTTCATTCATATTGATAAAAAAAAAAAACAAAGAAAAAACCATTCGGGAAGCATACAACGCGACACTTTGCATAACAATCGAAAATTTCTTGCGCACGCGACTGATTAATGCGATGTACAAACGACACACTTTTTGTCGCTGCATAATGCAGCCGAATGTGCAAACGATGTTCTCTCTCTCTCTTTTGCTATCATCGTGCATCCACATCATTCTCTCTCCTGTCTTGATCTTGACAATGACCCTGGCCGCTAATTAGACGAAAAAAAACCGCACTTATGCACGCGCGAACCGATAACTGGGATATTACCATAAATATTCGACGAGCGAGTTTAACTGGAAATTTAATTATTAGAAATTCAATGAGACCAATTCGCTCGTTCATTTCCATCGCCGAAGCTTATTTTTTCGAGAAAAAACCTTGAAACTTTGATGACTCGCTATATATATTGCCTATTAAATATTAAATAAATATAATACAAAATAATACAAATATAAATAATGTAAAATGATATAAGCAAATAATATAATATAATATATAAATAATATTATAATAAATAATAATGTAATAAATAATATAATATATAATATATAAATATTATAATAAATAATAATATAAATAATATAATATAATAAATAACAATGTAATAAATAATATAATAATACAAATAAATAATGTGAAATGATATAAATAAATATGATTTTCGCGTTAAAAAATAGAGAAAACGAAATTTTGTTGCATTTTATCAGCCTCTTGTGTGCATATCTCGCGTTTTAACGTAAAAAAGGAATGGATCCTTGGAGAATTACTTTCGTTAGTCATCCCTACATTTGATTCTCTCTTTCTTAATATGGAATGGAACTCCGACGCGCGCGAGAAGAGTTAATAGTGTTCCGAGTAAAGAACAACTATTAACACTCCCACTTGTGCATGACGCATAATTAAATTGTATTTACTTCTGACGTAATGGCACATCGCGCGGTTGCATTCCTTACTTCGGGAAACTAGAAACTTTTACTCGTGAATACTTTTTCTTTTTTTCTATTTTTTTTTTAATTAAAAAGAATCGCGATTACTAATTTACATATATATGTAAATGAAGAACATTTATGTATTATGAAAAAAAAAACTGTGAAAGAATTAAGTACATACATTGTTGTAACATCTGATGATGCTCTAGATATAAATGAAGTTCAAGTTTGTCTCAATAAAATTGTCGTTTAACTTAAGACGCGAGTTTATCTGATTAAAAATTTAATTTCAAGTTTTATTTCCAAGAATAATGTTTCAAGAATAAAACTGAACGCATTAAAGATTGAAAAGTTACGAGGTGTCTTATGATACTTTTAATCGAAGACAGATGCACTTTAACTTTCTTCATTAATAGTTGTTGCAATATAAACAAAGTTATAATATTTTATGTTTAGAATTACAATATAATTGATAAGGCTCTTCCCAAAGTTTTGCACTACCTGACACAAAAGAGAGAAAGAGAGAATTTTGACAATTAAATGAAAAGGAAAAAGGATTCGAAAACAAATCAATTTCACCTTCCTGTTGCATGCGACAATTTGATAATAAATGTCTCACTTCGGGTTTAATTGAAATTACGATGCTTCTCAACGAACTTCTTAAAACTTTCAAGGAGAAAAAGAGGTCAGATTTCCGAAAGAAATTTATGAACCATGAAGAGGCTTCCGGAAATGCTATCAGAAACTTTGGAATTATTTGACCGGGAGCCAAAGGCACACATCGAAATACTAAAAGTAGAGCACTAACTTCCGAGAGATTGAAACAATTAAGTCCAGGACATCCTGAGCCCCCCTTCTCTCTCCCCTCAAATTTCCAAAATTTCACGGTCTCTTGACGGAACGAGACATCATTCTATTCATGAGAATTTATTTCTAGAATGAGAAATCGTAAAATTATAAAGTTGACTCCCCATTTAAAAAAAAAAAAATAATTAGAGTTCTGGCCCCCCAAAAAGAATTCTGGGAGTTCCCTATCGGTTTTAAAAATAGTTCCACTGTTAAAGTAACAATTTTTTGCAACTTTGAGACCGCATAACTTTTTTGTTATTAATTTTACCACTTTGGTTCATTAAGAATAATTGATAAAAATCTTCGGGGGCCCTCCGTATTTTCAATTGCGAACTATTTTTAAAATCGATGGAGAACTCTAGAACTCTTCGGGAGGCATCAAGAACTTTAATTATTTTTTTTTTTAATTTGAAGAATGAGGGGCTAACTATATTGTAACAGGAGGTCCCCCGTATTTTCAATTGCTATTTTCGTTGCTTTAAACAACGGAACTTTCATTTTAAAACCGATGGAGAACTCTAGAACTCTTCGGGGGGCATCAAAAACTCTAATCATTTTTTTTTAATTTGAAGAATGGGGGCTAACCGTATTGTAACAGCCCCTCCCTATTTTCAATTGCTATTTCCATTACTTTAAACAACGGAACTTTAATTTTAAAACTGATGGAGAACTCTAGAACTCTTCGGAGGGCATCAAGAACTCTAATTATTTTTTTAAAAATTTGAAGAATGAGGGGCTAACTATATTGTAACAGAAGACCCCCCATATTTTCAATTGCTATTTCCATTACTTTAAACAACGGAACTTTAATTTTAAAACTGATGTAGAACTCTAGAACTCTTCGGGGGGCATCAAGAACTCTAATCTTTTTTTTTAATTTTAAGAATAGGGGGCTAACTATATTGTAACGGGAGGCTTCTATTTTCAATATTGCTATTTTTCATTACTTTAAACAATAGAACTTTAATTGTAAAACCAATAAAGAACTCTATAGAACTCTTCGGGAGACATCAAGAGCTCTAATAATTTTTTTAAAAATTGAAGAGTGGGGGGGCTAACTGTACAGAGGTAAATCGGCTCGCTGCGCAGCTTCTTCACTCAATTTGCACAGTATTCAAGCGCGTCATTGATCTATAGCCCCCTCCCTCTCTCTCTCTCTCTTTCTGGTGGGAGCGATATATCGGAACGATGAAGTAACAAACCGAGTCGAAGTGTCATCCGATGTATCGAGCGCCGAAAGGATTCGGTTTAAAGAGGGATATACCACGTTGAAATCGTAAAACTTGCACGATTTGCTTGCCCCAATTCGAAAATCCTGAGGTAGACTCGAATTCTACAGGGGTCTATCTATCGATAGGTAAGGTCGCGAACGGCGAAGGGAGAATCTATATATAGAGTAAATAATGCATATAAATTCTTCGTATATTTCGCGGTTTGAACTTTTGCATATCACGTTTCAAATATTTTCGTCGCAATTTTTATTACTATACGTATTCAGATAAACAATAAACTCGGATACGGTACGTTTCTTGTTTGCGGAACGGAATAATTGCATTGCGTTGCAATTTCGTTATCGAGAGTCGAAAGCGATAACGAATTGAGGTAAACTTTAATATACATTTTCCATCGCAAATATATGGGGCAACGTCTGAATAAAAGGGGGGATATATTAATTTCGAAAGTTGTCTGTTTAGAGAGTTACGAGATATTTCGCAAGAACGAAATGGTTGAAATGCGTTGTGATTTTTATGAGATACTACTAGAATCTTACACACACATAATCTTATATCTTACATATATAGATACTCAAACTAACTCGGATTCATGAATGCATACTGAACTTGACTCCCACTCTTGTTTGTTTCCGCTCACCTGTCGCTGTTTACGAGCCGTAATGTCGTTTCGCGCTGTGCAATGCTCGGTATGCACGATAATTTATTGTACTGGTTGTTTCGAGTCGATAAAGAGAGAGAGAGAGAAAGTGAGAGACACGTAAAACTCACCTCAAGTCGAATCAGTAAAAAGCGAGTCTATTTTCTTTCACTCATACACAAAAAAAGAAGTGTCAAATCAATTTATATACATTGAAAAAAATTGTTAACTTGATTAAATCTAAAAAAATATTATTTTGTTAATTAAACATGTAAAAATATTTTTACATTAAATAACATCTGAAATTAAATCTGAAAATATTTAATTAAAATACTAATATATGTTCAATTAACGAAATGGTAATTTAGTTGAAAGGTTCAGTCAAGTTAACAAATTTTTTTTTCAGTGTACGTAACAATATTTATAATTTTCTATAAGAATATGTTAAATCTTAAATTTTAAATTTCAATAATATGACAGTCATAAGAAAATATGTTATTTTATATGAAAATAATTTATTTTCTAGCCAACATTTTTTCTATTTTAGAAAAGATTATTAAATAATAAGATTAACATTTTTCTTATATATATATATATACAATATATATATATATATAATTTTTAATTTAAGCAAATTTTTGCTTCATATAAAGTATTGATTTAACGCTCCATTTATCCGTGTAAAAAAGAATTATTTATCGAATAAAATATTCAGTAATTCTCTCGCGAAAGAAATAATATAACATAGTAAAATTCATTGAATTTACATACATTTAATTATAATGTTAAATCACGCCTGTTGCATATAATTAACGCTTGTATTAAAAATTAGGTATTGTGAAATCTCGTATGTTATTATCACACATATAAATAATAATGCAATTATATTTTTTTTTTCGAATTAAACTGTCAACAATTTATCTGATAGATAGATTCATCCGACAGATAAATTTCTTATATCTCTCTTCAGATATATGTTTACATTTCTGCGGCTGCAAATGTAGACAGAGAGAGATAAAAGGATAATATCAACTTATGATTAGAGAGTCAACTCCGATATCGGAAAAACTACGAGCACTTTATATAATGCGAGTTTTATATTCCGTAAAAATATTCGCGGCAAAAGGAAAAAAATAAATGCGCGCTCTGTCCATTTACACTTCGTTATCTTGCGAGAGGTAAGTTCGTAATTTGATTAATGAACCTTGAATTATTGAAAAGGAAAACTCATCGTGCCTTTTGACTCATTTCTTCCCTTGTGAAATTAATGCTGATTGGACTTTTTGTATTCGAATTTATCGAAATAGAATTACGTATCCTCTCTTTCTCTGCGAATATTTTGTTATACGAATTGTTTGGTTAATTCAATTAGAGAAACATGTCAACATTTTTCCAACACACAGGAATCTAATAATAATAGAGAACAAAAAGAAACATAAGAAATAAATTACAAATTAATTTCAAATTAAATAAAGTTAAATATATAATATTGAATGTAAAAAAATGTATAGAGAAATATTTCAAGAAAAATTGAGGGAAAATACAGAGCGTAAAACAATTTTAATTGCTTGTAGGAAAATATGTAAAGAAAAATAACCGCGGGGGAAATTTAGAATAGAATTATCTCGAATCTTGCATATAAAACAAAACAGAATATAAAAACAGAGTAAAATATTCAT
The DNA here is from genome assembly GCF_048542155.1 of Nylanderia fulva. NCBI lineage: Eukaryota > Metazoa > Arthropoda > Insecta > Hymenoptera > Formicidae > Nylanderia > Nylanderia fulva. Next base: position 206,771 of record NW_028190390.1, on the reverse strand, counting down.
ATACAAAAAATTACTTATTTTAGTTTTATTTTAGGTTTCTACATGGTTGGAAAATTTGTTAAAAATGGTTTCCGTTACAATTTTTGTGTTAAATATTTTATACATTTATGTATATTAATTCAACATATTGCTGCGTGTAAAAATAACACAATGTGCATCTATTTTCAATTTTACAAAATAAATATGTACTGTTTTATTAGTGACAAGATTTAGCTGTTAAAATTTATAGAAAAAAATGTTAATTTGCTATTTTATAATATAAGTGGGAATGATTAAAATCTAAAATTAACATATTTTTTGTTAAATTTATTTAAAATTTATTTTAAATCACTTAAAGTTTTGCATTTAATTTTGCGTTAAAATGTTAACATATTCAAATTGTGTTAAATTAAGAGAAACATTTCGATGGGTCGTTTAGGACGTATCTATGTGAGGTATCTGCTTTGAACACAAGTTTTTCAACTGTGTGCCCACAGTTTGGATGGGTATCGATGAGATAACTGTTCGAACGAGTAGAGAAAGAGCAAAAGAGACTGTTGCCGTTTTACCAGGCAAAGGTGAACGACATCGTTCGCTGCAAGGTGGAGAGACCTGTATTTGTGGGCCGCGAATTTGTGGGTCAACCAGAAAAGTGTGGAAGGGTGGCGAGTTGTTTGACCGCTGCGGCATTACGTTCGAAAAATTTAAATATCCTAGAAAGAGCCTGACTCTGTGAAGTTGGCACGGCTTTTTTCGATTTTCAAAAAAAACATATGAGTTCTAGTAGCACTTTTAAGAGTTCTAGAGTTCCTGATAGGTTTCGCAAATAGTTCTGTCAATTTAAGGTCAAAAAACGAATTTTTTAAAAATGTCGTGCTAACTTCCCGTAGCACGACACTTATGCAAAAAAAATTTTTTATTCATGTATTTCGATAGATTTCGACGAGATCTAGAGTTCCTGATAGATTTTAACAATAGTTCCGGCGAACTATGCATTCTACGAGTTAAAAAACAAAATTTAAACGATATTTGTAAAAATTTTATCTTGTTGTGCTAATAGAAATATTCATTTCTCACGGCGCAATTTGCGAGCTCTAGGATAGTTCTGACCTCCAAAATAATGTTCGACAATAGTTCTGTCGATTAACCATAATTAACTTAATTAATTAATAAGCTATTATAGCACGACATCGCGGAAGAGTGTCGTGCTGGTAGAAATATCTATTTCTCTGGGCGCATTTTACGAGTTCTAGGATAGTTCTGACCTCCAAAATAATTTTCGATAATAGTTCTGTCGATTAACAGTAAATAACTTAAATAATTAATAAGATAATTATAGCACGACACTCGAGCAAAGAGTGTCGTGCTGAGTATATATCGCAGTTCTAGGGGGAGTTTTGGCTAGTTCTCGTAGAGTTCTATGCTCTGCAATTATTTTTAAAAATAGTTCCGGCGATTAAACATTTTTTAATAATTTTTAAAATTTTTTAATGTCCGATTTCAGCACGACACTCGAGCAAAGGGTGTCGTGCTGAATATATATCGCAGTTCTAGAAAGAGTTTTGGCTAGTTCTCGTAGAGTTCTATGCTCTGCAATTATTTTTAAAAATAGTTCCGGCGATTAAACATTTTTTAATAATTTTTAAAATTTTTTAATGTCCGATTTCAGCACGACACTCGAGCAAAGGGTGTCGTGCTGAGTATATATCGCAGTTCTAGGGGGAGTTTTGGCTAGTTCTCGTAGAGTTCTATGCTCTGCAATTATTTTTAAAAATAGTTCCGGCGATTAAACATTTTTTAATAATTTTTAAAAATTTTTTAATGTCCGATTTCAGCACGACACTCGAGCAAAGGGTGTCGTGCTGAGTATATATCGCAGTTCTAGGGGGAGTTTTGGCTAGTTCTCGTAGAGTTCTATGCTCTGCAATTATTTTTAAAAATAGTTCCGGCGATTAAACATTTTTTAATAATTTTTAAAATTTTTTAATGTCCGATTTCAGCACGACACTCGAGCAAAGGGTGTCGTGCTGAGTATATATCGCAGTTCTAGGGGGAGTTTTGGCTAGTTCTCGTAGAGTTCTATGCTCTGCAATTATTTTCAATAATAGTTCCGGCGATTAAACATTTTTTAATAATTTTTAAAATTTTTTAATGTCCGATTTCAGCACGACACTCGAGCAAAGGGTGTCGTGCTGAGTATATATCGCAGTTCTAGGGAGAGTTTTGGCTAGTTCTCGTAGAGTTCTATGCTCTGCAATTATTTTCAATAATAGTTCCGGCGAGTAAACATTTTTTAATAATTTTTAAAATTTTTTAATGTCCGATTTCAGCACGACACTCGAGCAAAGGGTGTCGTGCTGAGTATATATCGCAGTTCTAGGAAGAGTTTTGGCTAGTTCTCGTAGAGTTCTATGCTCTGCAATTATTATTAATAATAGTTCCGGCGATTAAACATTTTTTAATAATTTTTAAAATTTTTTAATGTCCGATTTCAGCACGACACTCGAGCAAAGGGTGTCGTGCTGAGTATATATCGCAGTTCTAGGAAGAGTTTTGGCTAGTTCTCGTAGAGTTCTATGCTCTGCAATTATTTTAATAATAGTTCCGGCGATTAAACATTTTTTAATAATTTTTAAAATTTTTTAATGTCCGATTTCAGCACGACACTCGAGCAAAGGGTGTCGTGCTGAGTATATATCGCAGTTCTAGGGGGAGTTTTGGCTAGTTCTCGTAGAGTTCTATGCTCTGCAATTATTTTCAATAATAGTTCCGGCGATTAAACATTTTTTAATAATTTTTAAAATTTTTTAATGTCCGATTTCAGCACGACACTCGAGCAAAGGGTGTCGTGCTGAGTATATATCGCAGTTCTAGGGAGAGTTTTGGCTAGTTCTCGTAGAGTTCTATGCTCTGCAATTATTTTCAATAATAGTTCCGGCGAGTAAACATTTTTTAATAATTTTTAAAATTTTTTAATGTCCGATTTCAGCACGACACTCGAGCAAAGGGTGTCGTGCTGAGTATATATCGCAGTTCTAGGAAGAGTTTTGGCTAGTTCTCGTAGAGTTCTATGCTCTGCAATTATTATTAATAATAGTTCCGGCGATTAAACATTTTTTAATAATTTTTAAAATTTTTTAATGTCCGATTTCAGCACGACACTCGAGAAAGGGTGTCGTGCTGAGTATATATCGCAGTTCTAGGGGGAGTTTTGGCTAGTTCTCGTAGAGTTCTATGCTTTGCAATTATTTTTAAAAATAGTTCCGGCGAGTAAACATTTTTTAATAATTTTTAAAATTTTTTAATGTCCGATTTCAGCACGACACTCGAGCAATAGTATAGTTATCGAGTGTCGTGCTGAAATCGGACATTAAAAAATTTTAAAAATTATTAAAAAATGTTTACTCCCCGGAACTATTATTGAAAATAATTGCAGAGCATAGAACACTACGAGAACTAGCCAAAACTTTCCCTAGAACTGCGATATATACTCAGCACGACACCCTTTGCTCGAGTGTCGTGCTAAAATCGGACATTAAAAAATTTTAAAAATTATTAAAAAATGTTTAATCGCCGGAACTATTATTAATAATAATTGCAGAGCATAGAACTCTACGAGAACTAGCCAAAACTCCCCCTAGAACTGCGATATATACTCAGCACGACACCCTTTGCTCGAGTGTCGTGCTGAAATCGGACATTAAAAAATTTTAAAAATTATTAAAAAATGTTTACTCGCCGGAACTATTTTTAAAAATAATTGCAGAGTATAGAACTCTACGAGAACTAGCCAAAACTCTTCCTAGAACTGCGATATATACTCAGCACGACACCCTTTGCTCGAGTGTCGTGCTGAAATCGGACATTAAAAAATTTTAAAAATTATTAAAAAATGTTTAATCGCCGGAACTATTATTAATAATAATTGCAGAGCATAAAACTCTACGAGAACTAGCCAAAACTCTTCCTAGAACTGCGATATATACTCAGCACGACACCCTTTGCTCGAGTGACGTGCTGAAATCGGACATTAAAAAATTTTAAAAATTATTAAAAAATGTTTACTCGCCGGAACTATTATTGAAAATAATTGCAGAGCATAGAACTCTACGAGAACTAGCCAAAACTCTCCCTAGAACTGCGATATATACTCAGCACGACACCCTTTGCTCGAGTGTCGTGCTGAAATCGGACATTAAAAAATTTTAAAAATTATTAAAAAATGTTTAATCGCCGGAACTATTATTGAAAATAATTGCAGAGCATAGAACTCTACGAGAACTAGCCAAAACTTTCCCTAGAACTGCGATATATACTCAGCACGACACCCTTTGCTCGAGTGTCGTGCTAAAATCGGACATTAAAAAATTTTAAAAATTAATAAAAAATGTTTAATCGCCGGAACTATTTTTAAAAATAATTGCAGAGCATAGAACTCTACGAGAACTAGCCAAAACTCCCCCTAGAACTGCGATATATACTCAGCACGACACCCTTTGCTCGAGTGTCGTGCTGAAATCGGACATTAAAAAATTTTAAAAATTATTAAAAAATGTTTACTCGCCGGAACTATTTTTAAAAATAATTGCAGAGCATAGAACTCTACGAGAACTAGCCAAAACTCCCCCTAGAACTGCGATATATACTCAGCACGACACTCTTTGCTCGTGTGTCGTGCTATAATTATCTTATTAATTATTTAAGTTATTTACTGTTAATCGACAGAACTATTATCGAAAATTATTTTGGAGGTCAGAACTATCCTAGAACTCGTAAAATGCGCCCAGAGAAATAGATATTTCTACCAGCACGACACTCTTCCGCGATGTCGTGCTATAATAGCTTATTAATTAATTAAGTTAATTATGGTTAATCGACAGAACTATTGTCGAACATTATTTTGGAGGTCAGAACTATCCTAGAGCTCGCAAATTGCGCCGTGAGAAATGAATATTTCTATTAGCACAACAAGATAAAATTTTTACAAATATCGTTTAAATTTTGTTTTTTAACTCGTAGAATGCATAGTTCGCCGGAACTATTGTTAAAATCTATCAGGAACTCTAGATCTCGTCGAAATCTATCGAAATACATGAATAAAAAATTTTTTTTGCATAAGTGTCGTGCTACGGGAAGTTAGCACGACATTTTTAAAAAATTCGTTTTTTGACCTTAAATTGACAGAACTATTTGCGAAACCTATCAGGAACTCTAGAACTCTTAAAAGTGCTACTAGAACTCATATGTTTTTTTTGAAAATCGAAAAAAGCCGTGCCAACTTCACAGAGTCAAAGAGCCTTCAATATTTTCGCGAAAAATGCAAAACCCCCAGGAAACTGCAAATCTGAGAAGAGGAAATTTAAATTGTTAAAATCCACGCATTTACATAAAAAAATATATATAATATACAACATATAATATGTTATATTTTTTTAAAAATATATATAAAAATATATAATATAAATATAAATATATAATATATTAATATAATATAAAAAATATATAATATATTCCTACTTCTTCCTCGCTGATGAAAAAAACAACTGCGATAAGTTAAGTAAATATCGCTGGATATTTTTTTCAGCGAAGTGTTATGCCATAAGTTTATAAAATATTAATTTATATTTCAAGAAACATGATAAATTCTTTAATTCTGATTGCGCAACCGATTTTTAGGTCGACCGATAAATCAATTAGAAAGGGAGGAGTCCAAAGAGAGAGAGAGAGAGAGAGAGAGAGAAATTTGGTATCTCGAAGAGATTCATTTTTTCCTGGAACGTGTTTGCATATTTTCTGATCTCGCACGTAAGTCTTGAAATAATTTAAATACGTAGAAATGCGTGAAAAAAAGACGTGGCCAGAAAAAAATATAAAAAGAGATACGTTTTTTTTCTCAAGAAAGAATACTGGTTCCATCTGGTCGGGAATGACAACGAATTTCGCGTCGATGTAAGGAACCATATACGTAATATTGACTCGGGACAGATACTTTGATACTTTGCACACGACTCTTATTTCACAGTTAATTCACAGTTCTGACACACTTTTTTTCTCTCTCTTCTTTATTTCTTTATATTAACCACACTTCTTTTTCTCGCCTTCCGACATACGTTTGTTTTACGTTTCAACATTTCCTTTGCTAATCGACATGTGGAATATGTTAATTATCTCGATAATAATCATACGCATTTGCGTCACATTATCAGTACTGATTGCTCTAATGCTCACTTAAGAAAGAACAACATTGTAAGGTGGGTAAATAGACGAAAACAAAAAAGATATAAAAAAAAGAGAATTACTTCGACGTTGTTGAGATTCGATTTTTTTGTAGAATTTTTGTGTATCGACAAACTTTGTAGTGAAAAAAAAATGTTTATTATTATAAACGCATGACAGATAGAATTAAACATTTTCCTCTCCCCCATATCATTAATATCATCATGGATGTTCAGACTTTTTCCAGAGAATGGAATTTTATTTTATTTTTATTTTTTTATATTAAATATGCAAATTAATTCCAGTGTTTATTCAAGAGCAAACGCTTAATTTTTTTGCTAATTATAATTTTATTCATGAATAACATCTCGATTGGAATAAGACATATTGGAGAAAATATTTAGAAATAGAAATAAATATTAAATATTACCCGGGAAAAAATTGTTTATATAATTATGTATTTCACATATATAATTTTACGATTATATGTATAATTATACAATTATTTATATATAATTATCTATAAAAAATTTTTTCCCGGGTAGATATAGGATCTATGAGTCACATAGTTCATTTTGTGTCCTCATAAAATAAAATAATTCCTAAAGAAAAATTCTACTTCTAATATTTAATATATTAATTTTTAATTCTAATATTTTCTCTATCGCGCGCAGGGGTTTAATTTTTCTTTCAAGCCCTCAGATGGCGGTGCGCAACGTCGACGGAAGTTCTCCGGCTACACGTGCAGCGGAATTACGTATTCGATGCTACGACATCGCGCGGATCGGGAGCGTCACGTCGCTCCCAGGATCACGGTGATACTTTTGAAATTCGTCTCGCGTGACGATCATGGTCTTTCCCGCCATTGTATCCACGTATATATCCTAAACGCAAATTCTAAACGACCTTCCCGTCCGCGCATTTCGAATCACGATCGTCCTTGTGATTGTCAAGTGTAATCGAACACCGGCTGTAAATCTTTCGCGAATTATGAGGGAAAAAAACCGTGACGTGATTGAAGGACCTAATATAAATTTCTGTTTAAATATCACAGTCGTGATTTCGTTGCACGTAAATTCAAAACAAGCCATAAAAAAGAAACCATGTCGAGCAAAAATCGAGAAAAGAAGCAACACGATAAAAAAAAAGATAAATAGCTTGTAATCATGATAGATGACTATAAAATGATATCGTGTGTTTTAATTTCAATTTTTAATTTTAATTTTAATATTCATTTTCCAGAATGGGCAGTGATTGTGGAAACAGCTGATCATGTGTCAACGCGTCTTCTGTCATATTTCGCGCATATTTTTTTCACGATTGCGACTGCGACTTTTTCCCTGAAACCCGAATCGAAATCTTATCTCGTCCAACAAAAAGTGTTTACATCAGAGAAGAATATAGAATATAAAGCAGGTAATAACATTTCGAAATCCCGTATCTCCCACTCCCTTATTTTCTTATCGCCACTGTTGTCTCTTGTATTTTTCAATCTTCGCGTTTATTTGTAAACGAGTCTCTGATCGCATAAAAAAAAACGAATTGTACATATATTCGTACGTGGATAACCTCGACGTGGCTTCTCTCGCGTGACATAACACGTTGATATGTGTATTGCGTGTATATAAACATGTGTTAACAAAATAGTCCCGATAAATGAGTGTTGGATAGATTCGATAAACGTGATACACAATCGACGAGGAAGCGCGAGGATGTGAGAAAAAATTGTACAAGAAATGCTATCATTTGGTTTTTTCACACTTTGCGAGAAAAAAGTAATTCTGATGTGCATGTATTTAATTACGTATGTGCATACAAGTCGAATTAATTGTAAGATATATTCTAATTAATTGAAAAATTAAGGAATAAATATATAAACATCTCATAAATTTAATAAATAAATAATAATAATATAATAGTATATTAATTTTTAAATTAATAAAACACTTGTTTCTTTTTAAATTAATTAAGATGTAACTTAATAGAAGATACATTCTAATTGATTTGTATATGTGTAAGTAATCAAATACACGCACGCTATATCAGAGAATTACTTTTACTATAACAGTAATAATAAATTAATAAATTAATTTCTAAATTGTAATATTTTGAAATAATTAATTGCACAGTTTAAGTGCTATCATCGCAAACTTTTAATTCTTTAATTAACGCGTTAAAATATTCTGCGTACACTGAAAAAAAAATTGTTTGTTAATTTGATTAAACCTTTCAACTAAATATTTTGTTAATTGAATATGTAAAAATATTTAAATTAAATATAACATAAAATCTATATAACATATTTGGACTTAAATACTAATATATGTTCAATTAACAAAATTGTAATTTAATTGAGAGATTTTGTCACGTTAATAATTTTTTATTTTCAATGTAGCGTCTGTAGTTTTGAGATTAATAAAAACCAATGATTTAATACAATGTGTTTCGTAAACAGAATTCTAAAGTCGAAGGTAACAAGTGCTTCAACATCCACAAGTGTCTGATACGTAATTAAATATATAGAAGAGACTAGACTTACAATTAACGCGTTAAAATATTCTGCTAAGTAAGCCCTGCGCACAATAGAAGAAATATTAGGAATAAATATATTAAATATTGGGAAATTTTTAAAATAAAATTGAACAAAAACTCTGATATATAAATTCAAGTAAGTATACTCTTGCTAATTTATTAGCCCTTACCTTAAGTCCCTTTACATTCGAATTTGTATTTTTATATCAGAGCCTTTATTATTTTATAATAATTCTTATTCCCTAATATTTAATATTTATTTCTAATATTTTCTCAATTAAAATAAAAAATATTTAATTTATATCCTTTGCTCCTTCCTCTGACTTTATCGTCGATATACATATCAGACTAATTGTAAATAGATATAATATTAAAAATTTCTCAAACTATTGTTGCGAAATTATACAGAATCTCTCAATTTTATTTCATTTTCTCAGATTTATTCCTGGATTTAATTTAATTTATTTATTATATTTGTAATAATACAAAAAATATTTAATAAATTTAATTTACATTCCTATTCACGATTCATTCACAAACACTGAAATCTGTTGAATTAAACGATCCTTAAATTCGTAAGATTTTTTTCTCCGTTCTAATGTGCGCGATTTGCAGGGAAACGTATCGGTGTCCTTGAAATGTCGTAGAGAAAGGAGCAGAACGCATCCTTTCTCAAGGCACCCTTGGACTAAGCCACGGATTGTGCGAGATTCGACGCAAAGAATTTCATTCACGTGGATTCATCCGGAAGCCGAAGATCCCCATCAGACATCCAGTCAGACATCGCTTACAATTAGAACTACGCTAACCATCCTTTAATTTAAAGGACAGTCCTTTATTAAATTTATTCATTTTTTAAAATTCAATTTCGTTCTCTATTTTTCTGATCTTCTCTTTTATTTAAAAAAATTTCGTTTAGTTATATACCAAGTTCTGTAGAAGTCAAATTGACTGGAAATCGGTGCACGAGAATTAATGTGATTGATTATAAATTAATTTAATTTATTTATTGAATATAACGCATTTTCAATATGAGATTTCTAAAAAAAATAAGGCCGAAGATAATATTAAAGGATTGAAAATAAGAGCACTGCAAGAAGCGGTTCTGCCCATCGAGAAAAATAAATATATAGATGAAATTAAAATTAAAATTTTTACTGAAAAAAATGAAGTTTATCAGGCCAAATTACGAGCAAGTACTCGGCTGAATAGGCATATAAATTAAATGTATTGAAATTTTTTATTACAAATATTTTATGAGAATTAAATAAATTTAATTTTGCAGGGAGAAAATCTACTAGAAAATGTAATAAAATTGAGAAATTTTGTATAATATTTCGCAACATGATTTAAGAAATTTTAAATATTATATATCTTGGCCTTACACGCAAATGGCTTTAGAATTATCATAAGTTATATAATTAATGAAGTTGGAAATGTCAATTTTACGTTCAAGACACGTTTGACAATCGGCGTGTCTAGATATGTGGGAAGTATTCCGATTCAATATAAAAAAACGTATACCGTCTATCATTTATGCGGCAACTAGCGATCTCATAATTAATTTTCCAGCTTATAAACGTGTAGGATGTTGTTCTAAAAAAGAAGAATCAAATTTCAAGACCGTAATAATATACATATATTATTACGGTGTAGAGAAGACTCTAATTAATTAGAACCTTCTCTCCATCATAAGAATATATATCTATTGATGGTCTTGTAATTTGATTTTTTTTTCAGAATGGCCTTACTTCCAGAAAATTAATTACGAGTCTGCGAGTTGCCGCATAAATGATTGCGGTAAATGTTTTATGTTGAATCGGGATACTTCCCATATGTCTGAACACATAACCGATTGTCAAACGTGTCTTAAACGTAACATCGACATTTCCAACTACATAAATTATATAACTCATGATGATTCTAAGGCCATTTGTGTATAAGGCTAAAATAAATATAATATTTAAAATTTCTCAAACCATGTTGCGAAATTATACAGAGATTTATTCCTGCAAGATTTGATTTAATTTAATTTAATTATTATATAATATTTGTAATAGAAACAATTTTTAATACATTTAATTTACATTCCTATTCAGCCGAGTACGTGGCCGTAATTTGGCCCGATAAACTTTATTTCTTCAGTAAAAATTTTAATTATAGTTTCCTCTTTCATTTTTCATTTTTCTCCATGGGGAGAATCGCTTCTTGCGGTTCTTTTACTTTCAATCCTGTGATATTATTTTTGGCTTTATTTTTTTTAGAAAATCTAATATTGAAAATGAGTTATATTTAATAAATAAACTAAATTAATTTATAATCAATTACATATACATATACAACACCCTGCGTATTGAAATAAATAACTCTTAACGTAGGTAATTATAATTTAATTCTTCTGGATTCATATGTATGCGTTTCGTGTATATCAAATAGTACATCAAACTCAACCGAAGGATTAAATTAATTCTCTAATTTATATTCAATAAATAAATTAAATTAATTTATAAACAATCATATATATATATATATATATATATATATATATATATATATATGTCGACATATATGAATAGGTATAATTTAGCAGGGGAAAATCTCTTAAAAAATAAAATAAAATTGAAAGATTCTGTATAATTTCGCAACATAGTTTGAGACATTTTAAGTATCATATGTATTTTGGCCTTACACACACAAATGACCTTAGAAATATCACAAGTTATATATAATTAATAAAGTTGGAAATGTCAATTTTTTTGATTAATTTTAAAGATTTTTCAAATCTGCTTTTTCCGTCCATATAAATTTTTATCGAGATTGCTACAAACAATTACAAACGAGAGCAGCTGGCATCAAAATACATATAATTTTCAAAATTTCTCAAACCATGTTGTGAAATGATATAGAATCTCTCCGAGAAGACCTTCTGGTACATCCTGAAGAAGCGGAGCTTGCACTTGTCACCCAGCCCTTGACACGCCGGAGAAATGTCATCGCGCGCGGACACACGTGTTCACGAAATTAAATAAATCAAATCTGGGGAAGCCTCGAAAAATATCGATTTGTTATTTAATAATCTACAAATTATAAACGTAAGTTCCCGTAGATGTATACTTTTATTCTACGCGAGGTTATCTTCGTCGTATCTCAGTCTTTGACGCGATATCACGCTGACGAGCGTAATGTGACGTCTCGATAAATTTTTTTTTTTTTCGATTCACGTCTCCCGTCAACTATGTCGCGATGTGTATATATGTGTTAATTGTGTCGTCGGTAGGCGAGTATGTGTGTACATGTATAATATAATAGATAGGTGCTATTAACGGTAATGTATATCTTTCATGGAACTGTCTCGCGCATATATTAAATTGCCTGTCCTCTGAAACCTCTTCTCCACTTGTATACTTTCTCGATAACGCGGTCCGTCAATTAATAGTAGACGCGACAGTGTTGGAGGAAACGAGCAACCAGTGTATGTTTATTATCAGCATAGCAAAGTAGTGAGCACCGCAATTGCCTAAGTAAGTCAGAAATGCCACAGACTCGCTGCCAATTATTCATTGGCTTCAAGGATATTATATTTGAGCTATGCCTTCACTCGCAGAAAATGCAATAGACCTAGTAGAACTGGATGACAGTCTCATCGATACTGCATACATGCATTCTCTATCGGTATTCAATATTATCTTATGACAATCGCAAAGCAAAGATCCTTTATGAATGCTCAAGTATAAGAAAGTGAGTCAAGATTCTGAATAATTCACTTGAAACGTTCATTCATGTCAGGAATGAATAAGAGTGTAGAAAATCTTGCGTAAAAGTATAAGATTCCTGCATCTTTTGCCTGCGATGTCATGGAAGTTCATTCAAGCTCTTGCGCTTCATCTTCTGTGTCACAGATTCATTGCAGACTATATAACACTATGTAATACATTATGCAATGTAGATACTTTGTACAGTTCTACATAAATGCTTAATTCCTTACATATATATATATATATATTACTCTTTCAAGCCTTTGCGCTTCATCTTCTGCATCAAAGATACATTGCAATGTACAATACTATGTAATATATTAAAACATTATGCAATTTGGATACTTTGTATAGTTCTATATAAATGCTTACACACATGTAAACTCTGAGATACAGTTCTACATAAATGCTTAATTCCTTACATATATATATTATTCTTTCAAGCCCTTGCGCTTCATCTTCTGCATCAAAGATACATTGCAATGTACAATACTATGTAATATATTAAAACATTACGCAATTTGGATACTTTGTATAGTTCTATATAAATGCTTACACACATGTAAACTCTGAGATACAGTCTTGAAATGTAACGCAAGAGCAAGAAGCAACTTCTTGCATAAGGCAAACTCTCAACATAGGACCAACCTTTAAGCAGGGGCAGCTGTTGGAGCTCCACATCCTGAGAATTGCGGTAACGGGAGGAACCCTGGGACTTCTTGGACTTCTTCTTCAGGGATCGCTTGGCGAAGGGGTCTATTCGGTCCACAAAAGTCCCTGACGACATTTTGGCATTAACGGAGGCACTGTGAGACTATCCTGGTGATGTGTCGAGGCTCAACGAGGTAAGCTGTGTGTATATATGTGAAGGTGGTAGCTCGCACTTTATTATCTTCTGGTGTATATATATATATTATATATATGTATATCCCAGAATAGCGAACTAGAGACTCAGATCACCTTCACCCCGAGGAGGCCGCATTCCTGACGAAATAACACACTCGATGAAACACACTCCACGAAGAAGAGAACACACCGCTACACGACGCACGTGCGGATCTCATATGTGCATTCGTCCTCTCTCTCTCCTCCTTCCTCGAATACACTCTATTAATAATTTTTATTCTTATTATTATTATTATTATTCACTCTCGTTCACTCCTGTCCGCTCTTCGGAGGTGGCGAGGAAGTGGAACAAAGCATAACACATATACCTACATACACACACAAGTGTATTCTCCTCTTCCTTTCCTCCCAGTCACCCTGGAGAGTCCCGGACGACGAAAGTCCCAAACACCGGCTGTCTCCCCTCCCTTCCTAAGGGCTCGACGATCCCTCGTAGACGGCTAGGCGTTGTCACACACACTATTCCTCCCACCTACACGATGATCTTCTCTCGTCTCGCGAGCGAGAGAGAGAGACGGATAGAGACAGAAGGATGGAGGCACGTAAAATATACAAACCGCCGACAACGACCGGCCTCTTCCGGCAGCTGCCCCCTCGAAAGGGAGGACTCGACGTCTCTCTCCTCGAAACGACGTCGTAGGGTGGACGATGGATTCGATCGACGACGGCGGCGCCGGTAGTCGGTCGAGGTCTCCAACGACGTCGCCGATGACGATGATGATGACGATGATGATGATGATGATCCGCGTAGTTGCGTGTCTCTCGTATCGTGCTGCCGGCCGATCAAGAGATAGAAATATATATAGGTATATATATATATATAGAGAGAGAAAGAAAAAGCACCGTTATTACGAAATAGAGAACGAACGATTCGCGGCTGCCTCTGGTGGAGCAGCACACGTCCGTGTGTAGGAAGTATGGCCGCGCGCACACGCAGCGGTGTTTTACACGACCGTCTGTCTGGAGCCTTAATGCGGATATATAATAATCCGCGAGAGCGAGAGAGATAGAGATATATATATATATAGATATATATGGATATATATATATATATATGTCTGACGCGAAACTCGATCGGTGTCTCTCCTCTCTCCTGTTGACGAGGCGGCCGGAATTCCCGAAGAACGCCACCCGGACCAGACGCCGACCAGAGGACGACGTAGTTAGACGTGCACGTTAGGAGCAGAGGCTCGTAGTGGAGGAGGAGCGCTCGGCCGCCATCAGCTGCTCGCTGCTACGCGGGGGCCTCTCTCTCATCTTCCGGCAGAACGGAACCGACACCGTCAGGCGCCGAGAGCCGCCCGGACGTGGCCCGACATCGCCCTTCCTCGTCGCTTCTCTTCTTCTTCTTCTCTTTCTCTTCTTCTTCTTCTTCCACTCGGTCGCCTTCGCTTTAGCTCTCTCTCGATTCCTCCTCCTCGCGCGCGCACCACTTCTTCCTCTTCTTCTGCCAGCCGAATATCTCTCTGGTCGTCGAGGACCTTCCTCGAAGGGCGCAAGGCTGCGGGTTACACAAACCGGACACGACGTCGCCCGAGGATAATCCGCGCGAAGCCAACAAAAAAAAAATGCCCGATCTCTATCTCGCGCGCGCACCGCCGCCCTCTTCACTTATTGAAAATCCGTCAAGAGAGGTGCCTTGTGTGCCTGAAAATAGTAATGCGCGCTCGGCAATCATCGGCCGGAGGCGGCCGAACGTGGCCGGAGGCGGCCGAAGGGCGACAGGTGGCGCCACCGCTCGCGAGCGGCCGGCCGGAGTTTTTAATACGCGGGCGGCCGCGTCGCGCTCGGCCAATGACGCGGCGGCGCGAGCCGAGCGACGTCATTGGCCCGACGCGAGGCGCGCGCGCATGCGCCGCGCGCGGATCGATGCGCGTCGTGCCCTCGGACGGCCGCCAGATGGCGCGACGGGGTCGCGGCGCGATCGTTACCGACGAATCGCGTCGCAGATGATGCGTATATTTCGCGCTCTCTTTCTCACTCTGGTTTTCTCGCTCGACTTTTCGATCCATTCAGCCGCGAGAGAAGCTCGGGAAAGCGTCTGCAATGTATTATTTGAATTCATGAATTCGTAAAAATGTGCAGAGATATATGGTATTATGAGCTTGAAAAATCTAGAATTGATTTTTGAAGAATGCGTTTTTTCGGACGATTCAAAATGATTTCTCGAAATAGTTTGAAAAAGATGCACGACGCATTTTCTTTTTACATAATATATATGCTACAAAAACGTGCGAAAGATTTAAAATGTCGAAATTAAATATGTCAGAAGTATCCCAGACAGCACCAAGCCCAAAATTGGCGCATAAGATATCATTAAGAAATCTTTAAGACATAGCTTTAAGAAATCTTATGATATGATATCCGAAAGACATCTTAAATATATTTTAAAGATATCTTATGCGCCGATTTTGGATTTGGTGCTGTCTGGGATTATGTTATATGTGTGCATACAACTTAACTTTTTGATTAATTTTATTTGTACACACAATAACTCTGATTACAACAACTAGTTGTATTTTGAATTCATGAATTCTTAAAAACTTTCAAAGAGATTACACATGTAATAAAATAAGCTTGAAAAATCTAGAATGAATTTTTGGAACGTAGAGATGAGAGTAGATTTTGATCATAAATTTTTAAAAATTTTCTAAAAAATATGTAATAATGAGCTTGAAAAATCTAGAATTAATTTTTGAAGAGAGTAAATTTTTTATACGATTTAAAATGATTTCTCGAAATAGTTTGAAAAAGATATATACGGCGCATTTTCTTTTCATATAATATATATGCTACAAAAACATGCGAAAGATTTAAATATCGAAATTAAATACGTCAGAAATATGCAAATATGTTATATAATATTTATCTACATATTATATAAATTCTTATATAATAATTTAACTCATCTGATTACAACATATATAAGAGTTGTATTAATTATTTAAATTCTTCAAAATTTTCAAAGAGATATATGTATTAAATGTGAGCTTGAAGAATATAGATATTTTTGTACGATTATTCAAAATAATTTCTCGAAATAGTTTGAAAAAGACGCATAAATAATGCTACAAAAATCTGCGAAAGATGTAAAATGTATCGAATAAATTAAATACGTCAGAAATATGCAAGTGTTATATAATATTTCTCTATATATTATAATTCTTTTGTATGTGCATACAAAATTTTTGGTTAATTTTTATGCACACAATAGCGATTACAACATATATTTTTAAGAGTATATTTTTTAACGCTAATCATATATTGCAATATAACATCAAAGTCTCAAAGATATCGTCTATCTATGTATACATATTTTACATATGTATATGTATATATTTATAAATAACTCACGTCATTTCACTTACGTCAATCATCGTCAATTTTATCGCACTTTCATTATTCAATAGAGAACGACATTATCGGTGGAATTTGAAAAATGCTTCTGGCAATCAACGTCAGCTGTCACTGTCGTCGCGACTTGGGTTAAAATTGACATTTGATATGGTTCGACAAATTGACGTTTGATAACAAGTTGAATAATAAAACTATAATCATCGTTTGTTTTTATATCGCTCAAAATTAACAGAAATCGAAGAGTAGCGAGAAGAAAAGCGTCGTATCATGTAGTTTATTTTACTGCGGATCTACTCTGTCCTAACCTAAAAGCATATACTCCAGGTATTATTATAGTGACCATTTGTCTTTTATTTTAGAGGACATTCCTTTATTTCAAGTAGCTATCCTTTAGATTTATTGATTTTTCCAAAACTCAATTTTGTCCTCATTTTTTAAATTTTGTTCTTTATTTTTTATTTAGTTTGTCGTGCGAAAACACTGGAGCTATTTAAAATCCAAGGATTTGTTTCAACATAGTCAAATCAGTTTCAAATTATAAGAATACATAGATTTTTAATGGTCACAGAATTATTTTTTTTGTCAATCTCTATTTTTGTTGCAAACTGATTTGAGAACATGTTCAAACAAAGCCTTAAAATCTTTTCCTTTATTTTCTCTCAGAAAATATGGTCACTGTAGGTATTATGAACACTCTTACACGATGCCCTGGATTGTATTGCGGCAGAGAGTTGCTGCTGGATGGCAACTGGAGCGAATGCGGCGCCTGTCCACGTGGTTTCCGAGCCAACGTCTCGTCGGCGTGCATCCCCTGCGAAGACACACCGATGTTCTACGACTGGCTTTATCTGGGCTTCATGGCTCTGCTGGCTCTGGTGTTACACTGGTTTTGCATCGACATGGTGTCCATGCGCAGGAACATACCCAAGGAGGTGATCGCTTTGCACCTGTCCGCTCTGCTGGAAGTAGTACTGTCGTCTATCATAGTGCTCCAGCTGACACATCCCATTGGAACATTCAACATCAAGTCGTGCAGGGCGAAAAAATTGTCGGATTGGTATACATTGCTGCATAATCCCAGTCCCAATTATGAAGCAACTCTTCATTGTACACAGGAGGCGGTTTACCCCTTGTTAGTATCGGAATAGTTTCTGTTAAATTTGTATAGTAATTGCAATATTTATCTGTAACAGTTATAAGTTTATTAATGTTTAAAAGATCAACAAAATTATACATGATTTACCAGTAATATATATTTAAAATAATATGTTGCATATTTTTAATATACATTGCTTTATGATTTCAGGTATACTATGGTTTTTGTCTTCTATGCCCTAGGAATAGCTTTAATGTTATTAATAAGGCCAATAATAGCGAAGAAATTTTTGCCAAAACAGGGAAAGTTCTCTATTTATGCTGCATTGTATTTTTATCCAATTCTTGCATTACTTCATGCCGTGGGTGGAGGTCTAATTTGTATGTACACTAATTTTATTTAATTTTAAATTAATTATAATTTTGTGTACAAATACTAATATAGAGAATCATCTTATTCATTATATATTTTTCTGTTACAGATTACTCTTTTCCATATATTACCATCATTCTGTCAGTTCTGTCAAATGCGGCGCATTTTGCTTTTAAATTGAATCAGACTGTAAAATCATTGTTGTTGAGTTCAGTCTCAAATGTAAAGAATGTAATAGTCATTCTGGGCCATTGGTTGTTGCACGGTTACGGCTTGATAGCGGTCGCAACTCTTCGTGGAGTCAGTATTCATCCTGGGATGTTGGTTCTAGTTGTGCTACCGGCCTTGTTTTACATCATAACAGCAAGATTTACCGATCCGCACAAACTGCATATTGAGTAAATTTCTTTTCTAAGCAATCCATGTATATAAATCGCGCATATCGGAAATTAACGTATTTAAGTTATTTATTATAGAACAAAAGATCTTATGCGCACATGCGCCTGCAAGTATACAGAATTCTTTTTTGATAAAGATTTTTCTGTTAATAATTATAAAGCCATATTCAGATTAAACAAATGGTATGAAAAGTTGTGAATGAATGTAGACAAATATTAATAGTTATTTAATTTATAAAAATTACGTGCAAAGTTATGTAATTTATTTAAAATAAATAATTTTTACGAATTAATAATTGTGATGCGTTTTACATTCATTTATATATTGATATTCGTTTATAATTATTTGTTTAGTCTACACCTGATTTAATACTATATAATAATATAATCTAAGAGAGAATAGAAATAGTTGATAAGTTTTTTATATTTGGATGCTTGCTATATATGCATTTATTTCATCAAAGCAATCAAGATATTTTTATCATAATCACACACAAATTGTTACTTCATTCTTTTCTGATGTAATTCCACCTTTTAATCTTATAAGTCTTCATTCATAAATTTTGTATTTTGAAGCAAGAAACGCTATCGTATATAATTCTTGCACATTTAAAATATCTTTGTTATCGATTACTCCTTTGGCACAAATGTTAAGATCAATGTGCTCTTCGGCGATATGGGTACTTTATTTGAATATAACTTTGTCCTACAAAAGCAATAAAATGGTTAAATACATATGTAAAAAGTATATGGAATGTAATATATAAAGCATATGTAGAATTTTAATGAAAGATCTTTTACCTCACGACTTCTGTATCTCGAATGTAGTTGGGACTATGCGCAACTACATTAACTTCCTCTGATATTCGTGGCATTGCAGACAAATCTATAGTCGCCGATTCATCTCCTGTCTGGTACATCACCAGATATCCGGGATTGCCGCTTCTTAGCCTATTAAAAAAAATTCATTAACCATTTGTGCATTTTATTCAAGAAAAAAAAAATTATATATATATATATTGAAAAACTATATATAAGATCTGCATAAAGGTGTATATATGAAATATGTAAAATCTATATATATAAAGACTCGTCTACATAGCCTTAAGATACAAGATAAGAATGTATTATATGGAACTGTGTACACATGCTATTAAATGTATTATACTATTTTCTCTTGTGTGCAGTTAAATTTTTATAGGACGAAACATGAGTACATTTGTAGTGGTATATGCACACTTACCAATTTCTATGTTCATATATAAGCATGTAACAAGATAAATTAATCTTTGATTAGTCTATTATACCATGTAATGTGTTAATTATCGACTATTTTCAAGTCTATTTAATACCACATTTAATTAAGTAAAACACTCAAGTTTTGTTTATCCAATATAAAGTTGTGTCTATAATTATTTATATATATATATATATATATATATATATATATATATATATATATGATTTAATTTTTTTAAGTGTACCGTTTTTTTGGCCAAGTGTATATATTATATATGTATATGTATATAAAAAAAATCTTTTATAGACTCTAATTAATTAGAACCTTCTCTGCATCGTAATAATATATGTATATTTTTATTATTATGGTTTTGTAATTTAATTTTTCTTTTTCAGAATGACTTCCAACACATTATTAACAAGTTGAAAGTTAGCTATTTTCAAAAAATAGATTATAAAACTGCGATATGTAGAATCGATGTATGTAAGAAACTATTCAAATTAAACCGAGACATGTCTCATACATCGAAACATGTGGATATTGTGGATTATGTATTGAGCAGAACATAAGTCGTGATAATTATATAGAACATTTTTCTATTTCCGATAGGGCAACTTGTATTTGTAAATCTAGAATGTAACTAATATACAAAATTTCTAAAATTATGTCAAACTATATAGAAAATTATTATATCAATCTTTCGAATGAGCAGTGATTTTACTTTTATTAATAATTATTTTACCTTCAATAATGACTTATTCGAAAAGAAGTGCAATCTGTGCGATGAGGAAAAAATTCGATTGTATAAAAGGCTTTAAAGATTTAATTTAAATTCATTTCAAAATGCAGAGGTAAATATTATTATAATAATATTTAAATAAATCACTATTGGAAATAGTAATTAGTTCTGTATAATTATCACAATTTATATTCTTTTTGATGTACAATCTGCATTCGGCCACATGTCTCAATACACATATGAGACATTTCCCGATTTAATTTGAATTGTTTTTTGCATGCATCTATTTTACAACTTGCAGTTTTATAATCAATTTTTTTGAAGAATGACTATTTCCAGCTTATTAAATTTCTTGAAGCTATTCTGAAATAGAAAAATCAAATTACATTGTTTCAGAATACATACACACATGGTGTTAAAAAATTATACCGATTAATTTTAAGAGAAAATAAAAGATTTCTTTTATATACATATACATTACATATATAATATATACATGTAACAAAAAAAATCCAGTACACTTAAAATTAAATTATATGTAGTTATATTTTTTTATTTATATTATTATATATTTATATTAACAGGAGATGTGACACACTTAATGTATCAAAAGCATCGTGAGAATATGACATGCATGATCAATCCAATATAAAATTCAGCTGTGTGTCTGCTGTGTATGTGAATCTGTTCAATTATCTAATTAAACCTCATTTCATGCATGTATTGTAAGTATGTATTTATATGTATTTACTCTTAATATTTTGTATATATTAAGTTATAAATAATAAATGAAAAGATTAATAATACAAAAATGTTTAAAAGATTAGTTTTTAATCTATTTAGCATAAGTAATATATATTATATTAATATTTCATTTTATTCTCATTAAACTGCCATTAAAACTAATGATTATTGCACATAAATATTGATGGATAAACTTACCTTGCGTATACGAAGACAGTTCCATTGATTACCTTACTCGTCATACTCCCGTGAAGGAATGTTAAACCCCCTCGAGCATTTGATAAGATCTCAAACGCGTCTTTCGCGGACATGACATCGTTTAATCGAAGAATTGGAGTACCCGGCAACAGCATCGTCATTAACGTGATGCTATCAGCGACATCGGTAGGCATACGATGTCTCAAAGGATGTTTATCATTGAGCTACAATTTAATTAAAAATTATTATAATTAAATTATAACAATTGTTTCCTTTTATTTAATAATGGTTATAGACTCTAATATGAAAAATGAAGAGAATGTGTTTCATTTCTATATCTGAAAAAAATTACAAAACTATTTTTCCTAAAATACTCACATTCCATGCAGGCCACGGGGTAATCTGAAGCCACTGCAATATACTGTTACGCAGTACAGTCGCATTGATGTTTGCGTTGGCAGTGGTAAAGAAATGTGAATTTTGTGGTAAGTCAATTACTCTCTTTTTTTCATTGTAAACTTGCAAGATATCTGCACCAATGTCATCTTGTAACGCGAATAATCTGATAAATTAGATAAATATAACATTGTAGTCAGGTGAGATAACATGTATAATCACAAAGTAACAGTGTAAAAACCAACGTACCCTTTACCATCAGTCTCATTACGAACCATTTCTTGCCAGCTTGTTAATATCGCAGCATTTTCCGGACGATCGCGCGTACGAACGTGTATCAGCGACTGATAATTATTTATTTCTACAGGAAGATGACTCTCACGTTCATCCTGAAGATCTGGATCTTCTGTTAAGAATGATGTACTCGCTAAGCGAAAGCCGCTAATTCCCAATTTTAACCAGTGAATTAAGATATCCTAGAATAATACACAAAATATTGTATAATGTTAAAACAAAATAAGAGGGTATTAGTTAAAAATAAAGAGAACTGAAACTTACTCCGAATTCTTTCACCACTGCTGGATTGTTGTAATTTAAGTCAGGTTGTGATTTATTGAATTGATGGAGATAATATTGTCCTCTTTTTTCATTCCATTCCCAGGCAGAATCACCATATACACTCAGCTGTAAAGTATATGTATTTAAATATACTAAATGTAAAATGTATGAAATGCAAGTTTTTTTTCTAGCTGTCATACAAAATTTTATACGAGCATGACTAACCCAATTATTGGGAGGACTTCGTCTTCCTTTTTCACCATCAGAAGTAGTTATTCCATCAGCCCATACATAATAGGACGTATATGGATCTTGTCTCTCTACAGATTGTTTAAACCATGGATGTTCTACAGAAGAATGATTAGGATCCAACTCCAAAAAGATTTGTTGATCTTTTTCTGTCGCAACTTTGATAAGACTTTCCAAGTCACTAATATTTCCTAATTTTGCTTTAATGGTTTTGAAATCTTCGGTTGCTCCTGTAATGTAAAAGATAAAACTTTTATTACTATATATTATATTGTGCAATATATATATATATATATATTTATAAGATATAATTATATATTTATAAGATATAATTATATATTTATAAGATATAATTATCTAAGAATATTTTATACAAAGCAAAAAAATGTATATATATTTTGAAAATTTATACATACCATCTATACCTTCCTCCACTAACGATGAAAGAGATATAGCTTTGATGTGTTGAACTTTCAAATCGTTTAATACAGATTCCAAGCCTTTCAAATCATTGCTAGGAGAATCAATTGAGGCATCCAATTGAATAATTGGACTTTCCTCCCAAAACTTTTTCAGCTCGGGTGCAGAACATTTCGGTGCCATCACAATAATAGCTACAGCACCTGCCAACATGCCTGCCCACAATAACCAGAAAAGAATAAATAATGCCCATCGCATTTTCACCCAGAATGGATCATTGGCAAATTTCATCAATTCTTCCTTGCTCATTCCTGCAAGAGTGTCTTTGGTCTGTTCCATATCAATTTTGACGTCACCATTCTCAGAGATGAATTTTACCTGTTAAGAAAGCACAGAGCAATTAAAAATCACATAAAGAAGCTCAAAGTAATATACACTCATATAATCATTCAGTCATTTCAAAGAATGTCTATACTAATTAAATGTGTATTATTATTGCTGTTACATAAAAATATTTTATATTTTTTATAAATTTGCAGTATTTCTTTTTAAAATATACAAATTGCATAATTATGCATAGATGTAAAATTAAATTAATTTGGTGAGGATTATTATCTAGTTATGAATAAAAATTGAATATTTACACATTGCAAATTTTACAGATAAATTCACATATAAGTTATAATATATTTAGAATAAATTAAAGCCTCCTTGCATGATGCAACATCTGAAAAAATTTACATATCTTTTGAAGCTTAATTAGTTTTTTTTTTTTTTATTATTTATAGCACTGTGAAGATGCAGTGCATTTTGCATGTTCCAATAAATTCTTTAAAAAAGCTACAAATTTTATAATTTAATAAAATGTCAAAAAAATACGTAAGAGGTCGTGAATCTTTGAACCGTGGGAATGAAAATAACCGCGGGAACGATCAATAATTCGGACAATGGCGAGGCCAAGAATGTTCGTTACAATACACACTAAAGCATCAAACAAAGATATAAAGGACAAAGATACAAGTATACGAGTATATCTATCGTAATCATAGACAATCTCGAAACTGAGTGTTATTTTATTTATGAGCCAAGGGCAAATTCTAGAGAAATGTTTCTCTTTTTAAGAATGTACAGAATCCAGTAAAAACAGCTGTTTCCTCCTTCGTCATTTTTCTGTACAGTTAACACAATTAAAACGAGCAAAATTAGAACAAAAATGATTGAAATACACAAATCTACAAGTACATATTTGTCACAATCTCGAAACTGAGTCATATTTTATTAACGAACAAAGGGCAAATTATAGAGAAATGCTTTTCTCTTCAAGAACGTACGAAGCAATCCAGGAAAGAAACAGCTGTTTTCTCCTTCCTCATTTTTTGTTCAGTTAACAAAATTAAAATGAGCAAAAATATTTCATCAAATCTAGCAGCTTGTCGAGTCTCGCGTTTTGCCGAATCACAAATGGCCGCACATAATGCAAATTAACCAACATTAGACACAGATTCGCCAAAATTTTGCGATCAACAAAATCGATTATTACGAAAAATATGCGATGAAATAATAGAATAAAATTCGTTCACGAGCTTGGACACGTATTAATAAATTTTTATCGCTTTTCTTATCACTACCGAACGCTGATTTCTCGCGAAACGGGGTCTTATTCGCGACGAGGAGAAACGAAAATTCCTCACCTCGACGTTGTCCTTCTCGGTGATTTTCGCGGTGGTGTCATCCCCCTGGAGCATTCGCTCCTGAGCACTCTCGTCCAGGTCCTCGGCGTTTTGCTTGCCCATGTCGACGTCGGCCTGCTGCTGCTGATTTTCGTAGGACACCTCTTCCGACTCGGACGTGTTAACGACTGAAGACGATCTCTCCTTCACTTCGCCGTTCGCCTCGCCGCTATCTCTCCCACTCTCCATATCGCGCGAATCACGATGACGATCACGAAATAGGATACGCGTATTCTGTCTTCTCTTTCCCCTCGGCGCCGAAGGCTTACGCAATATTCGCGCTCTAGAACCTTATATCGCGGGAAAAGATCTTGCAGACGCGGCAGGAGCGATAACGCGCGAACAATGACAGATGACAGCTCCTCTCGCTTTCTGCGCGAAACGCGAAATGCGACGAATTC
Organism: Nylanderia fulva; assembly: GCF_048542155.1. NCBI lineage: Eukaryota > Metazoa > Arthropoda > Insecta > Hymenoptera > Formicidae > Nylanderia > Nylanderia fulva. Next base: position 181,485 of record NW_028190390.1, on the reverse strand, counting down.
GGACGGAGGCGCGCGCTGCCGTGATACATATATATATATTATCGCGGAAATTTTATATATATTTTAGGAAGAATATTTCGATAAGAAATTAAATAAACCGCGAAGATGTGTTAGTTTGGCTCGACAGTCACGTTTGCTGTGATATAAGATGAATAAAGTGTAAACTGTACGTCATCAATTTTTGAATTACAATTTAAATTAAATTTTCGAACTCTGCGATTAGTTCGAATATTTTAGCTCGAAACAAAATGATTTGTCTTTTTTGAATTATCACAAATTTTCACATCTGATAATATATTTTAATTAATAAATATATTAATAATTAAATATATTATTTATTTATTATTACAAAAGAATTATATATATATATATATCTCTTTATTTTTACAATATTTAAAAATTTTTTAAATGAACAATCTTTTATTTTGAATTATTTTTAGAATATAAATATATATAATAAAAATTTCAAATATACCGCCATAAATTGTGTATCAGTCGATAAATTATCATTTATACATAATTGATGATATATCGACTGACGATAAAACAGTTTAATATCTAGTTCACGGTTCACGTGAACATGAGGGATACATGATATATATATATTTGTATTGAATAAAAATACTAGACGAATTTGCTAAAATGGCTCAAATATCTAAGCTAGAAATTAATATCAAGCGACTTTTAACGCGTTGCGAATTAATAGCGAAAGATGATCCGCATAAAGACTGGAAACTCGAAAAGGTGTGCGAGCTTCTTCTAACCTTTACATCTCTACTGAATTTTCATTTATTATTAATGCATATTTATCTGACATTTCTTCAGAAATATTAGAATAATTTCAATTTATACAATAACTGCAAAAAGCTGTGAGATCTATATATTAGATATAAAATCTTACATTTTATTTATATTTATAAATATTTATTATTAAAGCTTATTTTAGTATGCATTTTTTATGTTAAATATACACTTTTATGGCTATTTATTCCATAATATAACTATTTTTAAAAAAATACAAGAATCTGTATCTTCATTAGATCTACTTACAGATATAAAACATGCATATAGATAATTATAAATTTTTGATTTCAGTATATACTTGCTCTGGATGACATGATAAATAAATTGCAAACTTTACCAAAGTAAGATTTTTAATTATTTATAATATAATATATATTTTTATATAGCATATATTATTTTAAGACACATTTAGATATATTTAGTGTTATTCTTACAGTTAAGGATGTTACATATGTTTTGGTATTATAAAGTTGATTTTCTTTTCAGTAAACCATCCAAAGATATTATGATAGGCTACACTAAACGAATAGATTTCTTAAAAGGGCTAATAAGTGCAATGAAATTATCAAATCCAGTGGAGAGAGTGGCGGCTGCACAATTGTTATCGAAAAATTCAACTTCTACAAACGATTCCATCAATACAAATATCACAACGCAAATACATCAGAAGACCATCGCGAAATATAATCGGGAATTACGAGCGGAATTATTCCACAGTGACAAAAGTGATTGTCCCTTTATCACTGTACATAACGTATAATTATAAAAACTTGATATAATTTTATGTTTTGCACTTTGTATTGAATCTGTTATGTGTTATAGCTACAGATAGAGATGGTGTACGACAAAGATTATCAAATTCCAATATCCAAGATGAAGATTTAGATGCTATTCTGAAGTACAATCGTAATATCCAGGAGAAGATTGCTGAGAATATGCTCTCCATGACCAGCAGTATAAAGGAACAAGCATTAGTGGCAAATGCTATTATAAAAAAGGACATTGGTGCGCTGGAAACATCTGACAAATTGAGTGACCTTAATGTTGCTAAATTGAAGAAGGAATCTCTGAAGTTAGAAGAGCACACTACCTCGACATGGAGATGCTGGGTGTGGCTTATGATAGCCTTTGTTTTAGTTGTATTTTTCAGTGAGTATTTTAGTATAATAACAATTGTATATTTTCTACAATAATACAGTTGGAATTTCCTCTTTATTTATTGTTTGATATAAATTTTTAGATTATTGTATTTTTATATTTAGATTATATTTGTATTAAATTGTAATTCAAATTAATCCATTTTTATTACAGACATGGTGTTATTTATGAAAGTGGCAAAAAAGAAGATTTAGATAATCAGTTGTATGTTTGATGAGTGTAATTACATGGAATACTGTGAATCACTGTGAAACTCAGTCATGTGAGTCATGATGTATTGATATTCTGGTGTTAGAATTACAGCCATGAGTGTAGTTGTAAAACCACCTGTTCCACCTAAAACTATTTGGAAACCTGGTAAATATATCATAAAATAGTGATATGTGAGCTAATAACGTTGTCCAGCGTCGCAGTATGTAACTTATTACCTTATTATGTATAATTCGATAACGATATCGAAATATTTACTTAAAATTACTGAAGCATTCTTTGTTGCTGCTGGATGATGATGTATATATGATGAGAAAAAACTTTAGACATTTATATGTAAATATATAAATCTATGTATTTATACATATGTATCATAGGTTCGGCATTTGTTGTATTAATTATGTTAAATTTATTATTTTTCTTATAAATTTAATAAAATTTTAATAATAAAAGTTTAAGGTTATATCATATGTACCTTGAATTAACATCTCAATCTATTCTAAGGAAAATTTTATAAAATACAAATTATGTGCTTGAAATATTATGAAGAAAAAAACGATAATAAAAAAAATCGCATAAATTATTATAATTATTGTAAAAAATGTCTTACTTATTTTTAATGAACATATATTTTCTTGTATTATATATAGAGAGGTTAGAATAATATTTTCTTAAATACTTAAATGTAGAGTATATATTTTGTATTTGGCATAGTTAGTTAACGAAAATTTTGATTTTTAAAATAAAATAATATTTAATATGAATATATTAACATTGCATTATCTTCAAGGTAAGGTAAAAGTGGTCAGAGCATTGTGCAAGTATGATGCGCAACGTGTAAGTATATAACTTGTGTAGTGATCAATAAGTTTGTGAGAATGAATATATATTTCTGTGATTTCGTTTTGCAGGAAGAGGAATTATCAATCGAAGAAGACGACTTATTGTACATTTATGAGAAAGATACCGATCCAGACTGGTGGAGAGCCAAGTGCGGAGAACAAAAGGGACTTATACCTGCTACCTATGGTGTGGAGGATTGCCTGAAATTGTTTTCATCTCTCTTAATTTATATTATCTTATATTATATTATATAGAGTAACTTATATATACTTATATATTATATATTATTATCTTATCTTATATAGTAACTTACATTATCTTTTATATATTTTTTTCAGTCGAAGAACAAACAGAAGAGATCGAGTTGCCCCTGCACGATGCTGCGAGACGCGGCAATGTCTCCTTTCTAAGAGAATACTTGAAGCAGGGTATATCAGGGACTGGTTTAGACGCAGCTGGGAACACGCCGTTGTACTGGGCAGCACGTACAGGTCATCTGGATTGTGCGAGCGAGCTTCTTAGTTTGTCAAATCCTGTGATAAATGCTCAAGTAAGGAGTAAACCTGTATATTGAAGAACTGGGAGTTTATATTAATGCTAAATGTAGCTGTGTACTTCAGAACTAGTTGTAACATTAAACTTAACGCGATATTTTACATGAGATATGAGACAAAAATTAGACAAACACGCTTAGTTAGTGTTAAATGTGAGATATAAATGGCCTACTCTTTTATAATGTTTTGCTTTAGACATATCGTTGTTTCTGTTTTTATATGTGTTCTAAGATCCTTATTTCTGAATTTTTGTTCTTCTCTATTATAGAATAAAATGGGTGATACACCACTGCATGTGGCAGCGAGTCATGGACACTTGGATATGATAAATTTGTTGTTGGAACATGATGTGGACACAACGTTGAAGAATAACGACGGCTTCACCGCAGAGGAATTATCTTCCGATGCGTCCATCAGAAACGCGATACAACTACGGCAACGCAATTATGAGAGTACACAAGGCTACGGCGATGAAGATTATAACGACGACGAGAATAGCGATTAAGAAATTTCGAGTTATATAAGAATTCCATGTTACAAAAAAGTGAGCATGTCACATATAATATAAAAGAGAATATCACATATCAAATAATAATAATATTAATGTTTAAGAGATCTCAAATGATGCTCATATGCTGTAAGAATCATCCTTTTATACCATATGATATATATATTCGCAATGTCTCTTTTACCAATATGAAATAATAAATGAAAATTCTCTTTGATTAAAATTATAGACATTATAAAAAGGATGGTAGACACACATACATGTTATATTAGTATTTTATTGTTACTGCCATTAGCATCATTTTTCAGAATAAATATTTAAATGTGCAATAATCTATAAAGAGCATTTGATATATATACAACTATATTCAAACTATAATAATCACAATTGTTCTGTTGATTGTAAATTATAATTAAATTATAAATAACAATTCACACAAAAAAGTCAATTCAAGGAAAAATATAGAAATATGCAAGGCCATCATCTATGGATTGGACATGTGTATAGACTAAACTTATTTTTTTAATATAAAGTTCTTATTTTTTCATAAATTAATTTTATTTTACTTTTAATAATTAAGAATTATTAATAACATAGTGTGATCTTTTATTATTTTTGTCTAAATATTTAATTATTTAATAATGATAACACGAATCAAGAAAGCCATATGTTTTATCTTTTTTCATAGTATTATATCAACATTTATTTGTTGTGTGGATTTTTTTATCTCTTTCAGACTTTTTTACTAAACCACCTATTGAAATCGAGTCTCAATAGTAATCGAGCCAAGTGTTCTCCACAAGGTTGTGCACGCACTCTGTTCAATGTCTTTGTCAACCAATCCATCACACTATCGAGTGTTTCACATAATGTTTTCAGTTCCTCTTTCTCTGTTGGAAGCAAATTGCCGACTTCCCACATGGACGCTTGTAAGATGAAATCGTCGCATAGTCGTAACAAAATATTTATCAACATATTTACCTGAAAATATTTGTAAAATGAGAACAAATAATAAAACACAATACACATGAAGTGGCTTAGATTTAGATTAACAGAGTCAATTTTTAACTGTGAACTTCTTGTATCAAATACTGATTTTAATAAAGAACAAGACTAATAATTTTTGTGTTCTAAATATATAAAAGTAATTTTTCAGAAATTAAATATAGGTAGTAGATCCTTCTTCGATTAATTTTAAATAAATTTTAACAAAGTTTTGTGTATGTAGTTTTGTTAAAAAATAATATTGAAGATTGAAAATATGCACAATGACTTATGTTTTTGATTAGAAAAGATCGATTTCAAATTAATCCAAAAATTGATATATGAAATATGAATAACTATGTAAATCTGTTATACTCTGCATAATTGTAAATTTTACGAGTCATTCTATGATAGAACTTACCGAATTTTTTTTTCCCGTTCCATTGTTCAGTAAAAAAGTTTGCGACATGACATTAGCTAGGAATATAGAATGCGCCTTTTGTATGTCCTCAAAATTTCGAGTGCTTTTCATATTAGTTTCCATCACGGCATATTGACTTTCCAATACATCCACTTGTAAATAATACTGTAAATTGTCGACAATGAAAACTAAATTATTTCTCAACTGGATCACACCAATGTCACTGTGAATTACAAATATTTTGTTATACAGGAGTTACGAATAACAAAAAGATCTTAATTTTAACTGTAATTATTATAGATGTAACTTACATATTTTTATGATGCATGTGTTCGCTCCAAAGACTCCATAAATCTATTTGAGTCTTTTTAACTCTCAACAGGAAGCGAAACAAAATATTATAATCATCCAACACGACTGGACTAAATAACAGATGCAACGGCCAAACAACTTTGTACTTGAGTGTGATAACACCCCATCCACGCTTTTCTAAAAAAAAAAGAAAATCAAATTTGTTTTATTCTTAACTATCTTAAAAATAAAATGCGACAAAATAAAGTGTCATAAATATGCACCGTTGGGATCTTGTCTTTCATTATCGGGAAGATCAGTGGCATCCGTATCTACATTCTCGTTTTCGGAAGGAAGTAGAACGGGCACCGCGAAATTAAAACTATCTATAGCGCTTTCGTCGTTCAAATGCATTTTTCTTAACGCTATTTGAAACGCGAGATTAATATCTCTGGAGGTGTGACTTGTCGGTGTCTTATTCAGGATATGCGCCGTAAGCTTGATGAATTCCAAGAACAAATCACCGCGACCCATCAGGAAGAATTCCTTCACCAGTCTTAGTTGTTGCATCAGTTGTGCCTCTTCGACGGCGACGTTCCACAGAAGTTCTGTCACGCACTGTTTTAATTCGTTGATTGTGCGATCGAACTCGACGATGTTGAAAACCGATTTCGCTTGGAGATTCTGAAGTTTCCTGAAATACTCGTACTCCTTGTCGCCCCATACGGAATTTTCTCTTTTCGACATCATGCTGACATCTAAAATATTTTTTAGGTAATTATCTTTATATATAATTATATATCCCTTTGTAAATCTTTTTCATAAAATCACCTTTCTTTTGCCTAGGATCATTTCCAAACATTATAACAGTCTGACCAATGGTCAGGATTTTGTTTGCCAATGATGGTCTTATATAAGATGGAAGCATGTCCATTTGAACATTATAATCCCACATATCAACACTGATATTTTTGCTATTTGTTGATTGATCGCGTGTCTCGATGTCATTCTTCACATCCTCATGCACAAGGGTTTTCTCACAATCCAATGCTTTCTGTATGAAGAACTCTCTGTGAACATCTTCCAGGTGCCCATACAAAAGCCAGCTTGTTAGATGTTTGTAGAAAACTATATGTACAGAGTGGGTCAGTCTAAAAAAGAAAAAATAAATCAAGATTATGAATGCTAAGAATGCTAATCGTGTAATAATGCTAATGATTTCATTACAAATTTCTTACAATTCCAAAGTGGAGCTGATCTCAGATATTCCGGTATGCATACGCTGATGTAAACATTGCAACAATTTACAACCATGGAGTTTCTGCGTACGAATCTAAAGTAAAAAAAGAAAATTTAGATATTTATAAAATTACATTAATTTTTCTCTTCCTTCTCTCTGTTCATCTTTTGCAAATTATAATAATTAATTCATTTTTATTCATTTAAGAGTATAACAAGTATGCTTTGTATTATTTAGATTTCCTCTTAAATTGCAGATGAAAACATTGTAAAATAATTGTGATATTGTGACAAAGTGTAATAAGAAAAATAAATAATATATTAATCTAAGCTTAGAAATACATCAATAATAAATAAATTATTGTATGCAAAATTCTTGAAGAAATTCCTAAAGAAATATATAGTTACCTCACGAATAATGGAATGCAAAAGAGAAAATAGACAAGTGTATTTTTCAACATTGCAAAGAATTAACGACAAAGGTGTATGATTATCATTTAAGACTGTTTGCTCTAGTTCAATTATTTCTTCACGAAATGATTCAAGAGCTTGATCCATTCCATCACATAAAGCACGTATATATAGGCCAGGAGGGATACATTCTGAAAATAGAAAAGGGTCAAATTGAGCATAGAACAATAATGCAATTTCCACAGAATATTTGATCTGAATATTTCTGAGACCTTTTGTATCCTCACTGTTCACAGTGTGTATAAAACTTCGTATGACATTGCATTCCTTAGCAATGTCTAATATTTTTTTGAGTAACGCTTGTTCACCAGGATGCAGATATTTGTCAAGATCTATAGACTATAAGAGAGATTAGTAATAATATGTATAAAAAGATCGTTATAATTAATATTTTATTTTAATATTGTAGTTATGATATATATATATACTTACATCTGCCTCTATCATCTGCGATACACTGGTTGAACATCCCCAAAGTGACAATAAAATCTCATGCAACATTTTGAGAATCGAAGATACCCTAGTGGTAAAAATTCATTTTACACAATTAGCAAGTCTGTCAATTTGATGCACAAACGCAATTTCATATTATATTATTAAATCAGATAAATTATCATACTATATACAAAAATATTTATTTAAATTACATGTATAAATGATATCTACAATATATATAATTGTTTATCTTAAATCTTATGAAAGTTATAAAAAAAAAGAGCGTACCTATTTTAAACGTAATCGCTCATTCTCATTCCTCTTTTATTATCGCTTTATCATTATTAATTTCAAATTATGTAACATAAACAAAAATATTTAAGTTTTAATTTGTTTGTGAACATCAGCTTTAAGACAGCTCGAAATTATAACCTCTATTCAATATTTTAAAGAGCGACACTAGCGCTACGGTGGAGCGTACCGCAACTAAATTTGAAAACACGTGGTTTTTGAAACCTCTTCGCACAATATGGGCTCTTAATAGATACCGCTTTGCCAGATATATTCTTCGTGTCATCTCTCGCTTAAATGAATTGCGCAACACTCCAAAGAGATTTGCATTAGGAGAACAGATGTTGTAAAGAAGTTTTAAATTCAAGCGCGTATTTACGAGTTACGAGCGTATTAAAAACTATAAAAAAGGCCTTCCTAGATTTCAATTTTCTATTGAAGATATCGCGAACGATATCTATGGAAATTATTTTTTATGGTAATATAAAATTGACAATGAGTTATTAATAATTTTTCCAATTTATGTGTAACTATAAATATATATCGACTTCGAACACAATATGACTTTTTTCATAGATGTTGATATAAAAACAAATAATATATGTATAACATTAAAACTTTTTTTAAAATAAAACAATCTATTGTACTTTCATTTTATAATAATTTTGATGGAATTTTTACTTATCTACGGTGAGTTTAACAGTAATTTCTTAATTTATTATATTTTTCAATATAATTTATAACAATTTTAGATTTGTTCATTAGTTATAAAATAGTAGCTTTTCATCTTTATGTATCTTCATTCACAGATTGTAAGAGAAAGAAGTAGGACATAGCGGTATTTACGATCTGCCAATAAAAATAACAAGATTAGATTAACATATATAAATAAATTATTTTATATATAGAATCAAAAGTTATTGTTCATTACAAAGATATTTTTACACAATTAAAAGAAATTATAGATTTACAGGACAAAATTGCATTAAAAATATTTCAATAAATTCCCATACAGCACCGAAAGATTGCAAAAACATTACAACAATCTTTCACCGCAATATTGCAATATTGCAAATTCACTGCAAAATGTTGCTACATCATTGCTGTTGAATTGCAGCAATGTTAAAATGTCCGCTTTTTGGAAGATTGCAACAAAATATTACAACAATATTGCAATATGTTATGAGTTTGCAATAATGCATTGTTATTGCAACCATAAACTAATGTTGCATATACAGGTATATAAATGTAAATAAATCATTAATGAAAATACGTTTGTAGTTAATTCATATATATTACAATATATAAATTATAGAATTTAGATTACATGCAATATTTCCGAAATATTAATGTCATGTTGCTACAAGTGTGCTGGAATTTTGTGCACTTATATCTCTGCAATGTCTTTATAATGTTGCATTGCAACTTGCAACATTGCAACTTTGCTGCAATATAATTGCAATAATCTGTGCTGTATGGGTTATTACGATTTTTAAATTTTATTTAAAAGCTGCTTTAATATCTTCCGCTAAGATTTGTTCGATAAATTGTTAATTAAATGCTTACATTACTAAACATAGTGACATTTACGGATGTCATTTTTAGTGCTCTTATAGTTATCGGCTTTTGCATCATCGTCACAATAACATTCGCCCTTACATGACGATCTAAATTAGAATCCGGCCATTCGCTAAAATAAATTCCCTCGCAAAATTGTTCGCTCTAAAATAATACATTAGTTCTATTGAGAATTAATGATAAAATAATCAATTATATCTAAACTTAGAAAAACCATCGCACAAATCTTACCGCGCTTGTGATGAAGTTGCCGTACAAAGCATACATAAATGTTTGCAAAAGCTTTAATGATATGTAAAAGACGAATCCAAAAACCTCAGTGCTCGAAATATCTGTAAACTGAAATCGTATAATCTCTCGCAAATTAAATAGCATCATATTATTTTTATATATTTTACATTATATTTAATTATTATATATATTATATTATTTTTCTTACATTATTTACTCATTATTATTTAACTTAAGAAAAAAGTTTAATAAGTTTAAGGTCAAAAATAACTAGTTAAAGTTAAAAATTAATTTCTAAAATTTTTAACTATAATTAACTAGTTATTATTCAACCCTGTTTTTGAGAATTCGGCTAATTATTAATTACCTGGCTCGCTTCAAAGATCAGTGCGCATATAAGCATGCTGTTGACAAGAAGCAGTCGTACGATTATCAGTTGCCAGATATCTTCCAACATATTGCTGCATTGGAGTAATTGTCCATGCATCCGTATACAAGTTACCAGCATCTCCGAAAACGTCTCCCTAGATCTCCAATTTATCAATTTGACGGTCATCGCGTTCAGAACCGAGGAGATCTGAAACGCGTAGAAGCCGAAGAGGCCATCGACGCTATTGATAGTGATGACTATGTACCAGGCGACGATCAAATGATACAAATAATGCAGATAAAATAGGAAACCACCGTCGACATGAACGGTCCACGGAAACTCCGCCATGAAGGGCAATCTGTATCTCCTTGGTTCCGTCTGGTGAACGATCTGACGGATTATGGATATCATTGATGGACAGACGTAGAACAGGATCGTCAATCCTGTAAAGCAGAACCCCATCCAATATGGCCTGTCGAATGCGTATAAATTCGCGAGAGCGACTTCCGGATCCTGCGCAAGTTCCCGCTCAAATAGATCCTTCAACGTCTCGTGGAGCTCGATCAATTTCTTGCGTTTCTTCAGGAAGCAGGCTGACTGAAAGGCGGAAGAGAACACAATAAGTTTCCTGTAGATCAACTGATATTCCATTAAAAAATATATATACTATAGTCTTTGTGTAAATCTTGGACGATTCTTCTTCTCTGGGAAAAAAATCACAAAAAGTCACGATGAGAGATTTGCCTAAGAAATTTAGCGGGAAAAAATGTTAACATTTCTATGGAAGTATTCAGATTTATTATTATTATTAATTATTTGAATATAGATAAAAAATATCTAAAATATAGTATATAAATATAATAACAATAAATACACATTTTGCAAATCCCTCATTATTTTTTCCAGAGAACAAGAACCCTCTAAGATTTATTTTATTTATACAGGGTGGCCCCGAACGTTCCAGCCAGACTTTGAGATTTTATAGGAAATTTAATTCTGAACAAAAAATTTCCTATAAAAAAACATGAGTCAAAAAATGCTTCCTTAAGAAGTTATCACTCAAAAACCTCTGAAATCGTGATTATTTCATATCTGTAAAGCAACTAGATCGGTCATTATACTCGATGCCGAAAGTGTATTAAAGCTAGGGGAAGACATTTTGAGAACAGTTAGCTTTTTACGTCTTTATTAATTTTCTACTATTACGTACCACAGTTTAGTTTAAAAAATTTATTTTATTTTTATAAAAGAAAAACATTTTTATTTTTTATCGTTATTGTTTTTTTTTTTCAAGAAATTTATTAAGTTTTATTTTCTTTTCATCTTTTGCTCTTCCTTTTAAGTTTCATTTTCTTTTTATTTTATTTTCTTTTCACTTTTTGTTCTTCCTTTATCAAAGGTTTTTGAGCAATAACTTCTTAAGGAAGCATTTTTCGACCCATGTTTATAGGAAATTTTTTGTTTAGAATTACATTTTCTGTGAAATCTCAAAGTCTGGCTGAAACGTTCAGGGCCACCCTGTATCTAGAAGCTTTGCAAAAGTGAGATCTTCTGATATACCGAATATTTTAATCATAAATTAATATATTGTATATACCATTAACACAGGCGCGAAGAAGGTGCATATCTGGCCGAAGCACTTCACTATCAACAACAAATTGCCAACGTGGTGCCGAGTGAAATTAAACAAGAAGACACACTGAGGCAAGCACATAAAGATCACCAAGAATCCAACGATGTACGATTGGGTCGCGGAATGTGTTCGGTCTTGTAAAACACCACCAAGATGAAGCATCATGCGAACGCGACGACTGTAAACGCGATAGCGGACTATCAAAGCATTATTGGTTGTCGTTTGCTTCCGAGGATGGTTCCCTTCGATAGCATCCATGAAAAGAAATTACGGAGGAAAAATTTCGCAGCGATATGTAATCTTGGTAAAGCGCGCTCGTAGAAGAGTTTTGCGTAATACGACTCAAACGAGGGAACGAACTCGATTCCATTATCATTTTTTATTCGAGACGATTTATTCGGATCAAAGACAAAATGATACCACGTTTCATAGCCATTTTGAATCCATTAAGTATGAATGAACGATACTTTGAAGCTTATTTCTGCAATAACCCTATCTTCTTCATTATTTTCTATTATGCGAAGTACGCAAAGTTCTCCTGTACTTGTGAAAGATTAATCAGTCATTCAAGGAACGCAATTTGCTCAGGCAAATCGGTGAAGGTGAGTGAAAGTCTTTGCACTCTGCACGGAAAAAATTTATATTCACCCTCACGTTTTATATCAGTACACATATCGCGTACATTTTGTGTATATATATAATGTATAATATTTATTTAATTTATTTCAAAAGTAATTTTTACAATTTTATTACAGACTTCTTCTCAAAAAATAAGCTTTTTTTTATAGTACTTATTATTATTATATTTGTACTATAATTTAGGTACTTTTTATTGTTATCTCTATCTAAATAATTGATAATAAAAATAATAAAAATAAATCTGAATAAATAATAAATTAATAATTATAATTATTATATTTATAAATAACTGTAATGTGTAATTGTGTATTTATTATTATTATATCTATACTATATTTTATTAGCTACTTTTTATCTCTATCCAACTAATTGATAATAAAAATAATTAAAATAAATCTGAACAAATAATAAATTAATAATTAATAATTATAATTATTACATTTATAAATACTTGTAATAAGAGTGAAATTTAAAAAAAAATCGAGCGATCGACGAGATATCGATATCGATATTGATTCGAATCAGCCAATCACAATGCGGCAGAATATCGATATATTTCAGATTTGCGGCTAACTTCGATTCGCCGCTGAAACGCCGATCGAGGAAGCTGGGCTGATGTCGAAGAGATTTCAGATAAGTGTTTTCACCGCGATACGAAGGTAAAATTCTTCATCGGAGGACTTTTTTGCATACAGAGACGAGGGCAAAGTCGGTCGACGCATGGCGAGGTTTATTTCGTTCGCGTGAGACGCAACGCGTCGAGTCGCGAGCCTAACCTTCATAACCTCGTCTTCGGGTTGAAAGCGCTCTCTGAGAGGACAAAAAAGACCTCGGGCGTGCGAAGCATTTTAGTTAGCTCGCGGCCGAGATGGCAGTCGGCTCGACGAAGGTCGTCCAAGTGACGAATATCGCGCCCCAGGCTACCAAGGATCAGATGCAGACCCTCTTCGGCTACCTGGGTAAGATAGAGGACATCAGGTTGTACCCGACGATCAGGGACGTCGCCGTGCCCGTGCAGTCGCGGATATGCTACATCAAGTTCCACGATCAGGGTTGCGTAGCTGTGGCACAGCACATGACCAATACTGTCTTCATTGATCGTGCATTGATAGTGATCCCTTACCAGAATGGAGACATTCCGGACGAGCAACGTGCCCTCGAGCTCACCAACAATGGCACAGTTGTGCCAGGTAAGGATAAAATGTGTAAATCACAATTCACTTGATTATGATTATTAGAATCTGTACTGCGGCAACAATATTGCAATATAATGCCTCGCTCAAACAAAATTCAATCAGAAATTAATTGAAGATTAAGAGAGACTTAATTATATATTAATAATATATTAATAATATATTAATATAATATATAATATATATTAATATTGCAATATAATGCTTTGCTCAAACAAAATTCGATCAGAAATTAATTGAAGATCAAGAGAGACTTAATATATTAATAATATGTTAATATAGTATTTGTATTATATAATTAATATATTAATATATTAAGTTTCTCTTGATCTTCAATTAATTTCTGATTGAATTTTGTTTGAACGAGGCATTATATTGCAATATTAATATATATTGTACATTATATTAATATATCATATACAATATAATGTCTCGCTGTATTATATAATTAATATATTAATATATTAAGTTTCTCTTGATCTTCAATTAATTTCTGATTGAATTTTGTTTGAACGAGTCATTATATTGCAATATTTATATATATTGTACATTATATTAATATATCTTATACAATATAATGTCTCGCTCGAACGAAATTCAATCAAAAATTCATTAAAGATCAAGAGAGACTTAATATATATTAATAATATATTAAGATTGCATATGTATAATATATTTTAATATATTAATAATATATTATTATAATACATTAATATATTATTATGAATAATATATTACATATAATAATATATTATTAAATATTGAACATGTTGAGCCATCTAAAACATTGAATGTAATCTGGTCGATTCTTTCAGGTCTGTACCCATCAGAGCCGAAGCTGCCGCCGAATGTGGTGAACGCTATCGAGGGTATCCCACCGAATCACGTAATAACCACGATGGATCCCAAGCTGGAGGCGAACGGTTTACCGCCCTATCCACACTTGCCAGGTCACTTGGACAGCAGGCGTATCGAAGAGATGCGACGAACGCTTGTAGTGGCGAATTTAGACTCTTTGGTGAGTCCCGAGCAGTTGCTGGACTTCTTCAGCAACAACAACGTCGAGATCAAGTACCTGCGTATGTGCAGCAGGGACTCCGACAGCGAGCATTACGCGCTGGTGGAGCTGTCTGAGCAGGCGGCCGTAATCGCGGCCTTGTTGCTGAACGGGAAGCAGCTGGCGGAGCGGCCGATCAAGATCTACCACTCGACGCAGGCGATAGCGAAGCCGGAGGCGAAGAGCAACGAGGCAGCGCAGAAGGAGATCGAAGAGGCGATGTCGCGAGTGAAGGAGGCGCACAATCTCATCTCCGCCGCAATCGACCCCATGATCGGTATGCTGTCCAAGGACAAGCGCAGCAGGAGCGGTTCGCGCAGTCGCAAATCGCGCTCGCGTTCACGGGGTCGCAGTCGGCGCTCCAGGTCGCGGAAACGTTCGCGCTCGCGTCATCGGCGCTCGCGCTCTCGCCATCGTCGACGATCCCGCTCGCGCTCCAAGCGCTCACGATCTAAAGACCGTCGACGCAGCTCGCCCTCGCGACGACGCAGCAGCTCGCGCAGCCATCATCGTTCGCGCAGCAGATCGCGTCGCTCGAGGTAAAATTTTCTACTCTCGCCAACTCAGAATCGTTACATTATATATATTTTATTATACTTATATATATATATATATATATATATATATATATATATATATTAAACTAAATAAACAGCTTGTAATATATATATATATATATATATATATATATATATATATTAAACTAAATAAACAGCTTGTAATATATATATATATATATATATATATATATATATATATATATATATATATATATATTACAAGCTTTTTATTTATTCGATTTATAATCTTGAAGAGCCGTTTTTTTTGGAATTAAGGCCCCTGGCTCTTCGTCGATTATATTAGATTGTGACGTCAGAAGCGAGAGATGTTTTAAGCTTAATATGTTAAATATTTAATAATTTATTATATGTAATATATATTATTCATATATTGATAATATATTAATATATATGCAATATAATGCCTCGCTCAAACAAAATTCAATCAGAAATTAATTAAGATCAAATACGCTGAAAATTTTTAGATGCCGTTTTTAATTGAAGAAATATTTTGACGAAACACTACTGAGGCTCTAAGATCCAGGAGCCTTAATATTGTAAAAAAATATAATAATATCATTTATTATGCGTATATTATATATGTTAAAGTAATTGATGATTTTTCTAGATCACGCCGATCGCCTTCCAGATCAAAGGAGCGCAAGAAGAGGTCGCCGCGTCGTCGCAGCCGCTCGCGCTCGCCTAGCAAGCGCTCTAAGTCCAGATCCAGACGTTCGCGTTCCAAATCCAAGTCGAGATCGTCGAAATCCAAATATTCGGATAAATCCAAGGACAAGGAGCGCGAGAGACGTAGCAAGGACAAGTCGGACAACGGCAAGAGAAGTGACAGCGACCGGGAGAGACCCGAAAAGGAGAGCAGCAGAAGCGAGAAGAAGTCTAGCAAGGAGAAGCGATCCAGCGACAAGTCGGAATCGAAACAATCGGAGGAGAAGGGCAGATCCGCATCGGAGAGCAACGACAGCAAAGAAAAGACGGCGGAATCGGAAAGCTAGAGGAAGACTCGGGCAACGGACGCAATCAGTGTCGTTTGATCGGATCGTTTGGTTTATTTCGAAAAAGCTACGTTTCTTGGTCGCTACGTGTATTGATACAAGATAATAGAAATACACGCATTTATATACATCGATCTTCTTCTTTCAAAGTGACGATCTATTCGTGTTGATAGGATAGATCGGAAGTGAATGATTGATTTCGACATTCAGGGACCGACCTTTATCCTCTTCTTTTTCGGAACAGGCGGCGGCTTGACTTCTTTCGGCTTGTTGATTATTTCCATTTTAGGCGTGCTTTTAGATGAACTAGAAGAAATAAAGGGGCGAATGATAGTGTGTTATGATATATCCTTCTATAATATACAGTCTTGGTCACGAAAAAGAGCGCCTTTCGATAATCATATATTATGTTAAAGCGATCAATATTTAAAAATAATATTAATTTTAGAAATTATACTAGTAATTGTATTTTAGTATTTAAACTATCTGTTTTGACTTATTCATTAAAGGTGTTCATACTTTTGACCAGAACTACAAGAGCCAATTGATAAGTAATAAAATATGAGGGCAAATATGCTTAATCATATGAAAGACATATTTCTTTGAAGGACATATATTGCAAATTATCGTTAGTTTTTCAAAGTAGGCGAACATACCCTGCTATGTCTTGGTTTTCATAAATAGCTACATCATCGTAGATTTCCATTTTTATGGGAGTTGACGCGAGGAAAAGCGACTTTTGTGCGTTTTTTAAGGTCGATCTTCTCTTTAACACCATCTGCAATTTTATTGTTTAATTACTCTGATAATTTAAAAGTGTTATTTTGAATGTTTTATCTTTTACCATTCCTGTGTTTTTATCTTGCGGAAAGGCAGAGATTGAAGTCATTTCCATCGAGTCATCTATGTGTACTCTCTTACGCAATATATTGTCCATTTGATAGCTTCCTATTGATTACAACAACATCACACATTCTGTAAGCACAGTGCGACATTCTAAACTTGCTACAAATTACACAATTAATGTACTTACGTATTACACATTCATCATATTGGCTAAGTGGATCTATTCCCAAAAACGTAGACAGTGTATTAGGATAACGCAAATCCATAAATATCATTATGATCGCCAAAAGAACGCAAAGTAATCCTGCAATCAAATATATAAATGATGATGCTAAATATTGTGGAAAAAGTAAGTAAATGTTAGAAGTACTGCGAGTCTTGTTAGAAAAAATGAAATGACAGGATCTTTTAATTTGATAGTATTAACTCTGATAAATTTTAAAATAATATCAAAATTAATTGTATTATTTTATTAATACAAATTCCAGGGAAAAGAAATTAAAAGAATAAGACTTGTGTGTTTCAGAAAAAATTTTAGAATGTCAGAAGAACGCAGAAACTCGAGAATCAGCATTCGAAAAATTTACCGCATCCGAAAGTCATCCAAAAATGCAGGCCTAATGTCATCTTAATCACGCCATCCTCGAAAGGAATTACAAGCGGAATTGGATTGTGTACGCAGACCCAGACGAGGCAAGTTAACAGCTGCAAGCCGCCTATCAAGCCGGTTAAATAGGCGACGTATCGGCTCACGGATTGTAGGAATATGTTAGCCAGGACCCAGCAGGCGAAGGCGGTCCTGAGAATCGAGAAAATTTTCGAAATGTCTTTGTTTAAAGGAGGTAGTTTATTTTAATTTACAGACCTAAATTTTATCGCATGAGCTGAAAAACAGGAATACAAAATTCTTTGTTTTTTATTTATATATATATGTATATATATTTGTCTTATGCTTTTTTTATACTGACCACAGTAAGATGTGACAGTACCATCCGGCTGTTCGATAAAACCTCCCGAATCGAATGCCTTCTCCATCGATGACGAAATACTCGACGATCCATAAAATGGGAATTGGCAAACCCTTCCTTTGTCCTTCGCGGAAGGACCTTTGCAGCAGTCCGGCTGAAATTTTAGTATAAATAACTTTTGAGATAATTGCATAATTTACAACACATAGATACCGTAGGGTCCGAAACCGAGCCTGCCTTGATCCCACGTCCAAGGAAATCTTTCGTTATAATCAATTGTTTCCTTTGCGAGCAGTGTACCTTCTTCCGGATTAGCTAAAACAATTTTTCAATTCAATTCTATTTTGCAAGAAACGTGTTAAAAAATTTAATCTGGGAAAGTATAAATTATTTTAGAATAATATTTTGTAATATTATTTTGAAAAAAATTATTTTTTAACAGATCCATATGTGAAGGAAATTAGAATTTCATTTTCACAAAATTACTTTAGAAAAGTCATTTTTTGAAATTCTTTTGAAAGATGTACGAGTGTGTGAAATCGTGTATCTCTATTTTTTAATTAATTGCCATAAATTACCTTTCAGCGTGATATTCACCGATCTCAGTCCTATCTTAATTGCCATTTGAGCCTCGATTTCCTGGCCTACACCAGCTCGATAGGGTGTCTTGCTTCTTGTTTGGCCGCATTCCCATTCCTGACCAAAGTTCTCTACTGCAAATTAACACCCAACGATGAATTTGTGTAAATTCAAATCAATATAGGCAAGTATAAAAAATTTTTTTTTAAATACTCACTTATTAAGAAACATCCAATCACAATACTAAACGCGATTTTTATAGTTGTGTAGATGCTCTAAGCAATAATGATAATGATTTCATTAGTTTATGATGCAAAACTTGAGAATTGTAATTGTGTATTGTTTTAAAATTCTAAGTAATGTTATGTATTAAATTACATATTATGTATACATACAGTTAAATTCAACTTTTTCGTTTATTTTAAAATGTTATTTTGTGATATTATAAAGTAGAAATTTAGATACACATAATTTTTCGTTGATATACATATATATGTGGTTTGTCTGAATTTATTCGTATAAGTTAAATAATTTTTGAGGAAATTTTGTTGCTTTGAAGATAATACATAAATGCAAAGCAAAAAACACATCTGAAAGATCTTAAAGCATTAGATTTTTTGAGAAATGTGTTATTTAGAACTCTGGAATCTTTTCATTGTACTCACTTGCCTTTTCCGGTAGCCTGGTATAATACTGATATAAGCAATCGAGATAATTACGAAAATCGCAATTAATATAGTCTCGGTCACGTCTATCGTCACCGGAGTATGATTCGCGGAATATTGTGAAGGAAAACCCTCTGATCGTCCGAACTGAAACATTTTTGCTTTCTTCAACAAATAATTTACTATTTTTTTCACAGATTCGAAGAATATCATTTAATAAACGTGTGGACGATTAGAACAAAATTTTTAGAGAATACTCGCACAATGGGTTCCCGATGATGTCGCGGCTTTATCTGAATCCTTGTTCCGGCATTGACTAAAACCGCAACGTCTCTTATCATTTAGGCTTCCGCAATCATTAAGTCACATAAATTAATAATATCAAATAATGAACATCAGCAAATAAATACATTTTTCTATTTATAGATTTAGATTTTTTTATCTAAGAATATATAGAAAAAAATCTCTTGGAATTTTTTAAAGCTGTAAGCTTTATGAATTTTATTAATATTATTTTTATTATTATTCTTTTATTCAAACACATTGCTTAATTAGTATTGCAATTAAGATAAGTATGCTTTTTGATATTAAATAAATCAAATATAAATAAATATATAAAATTATTTATATTAAAATATACATTATAATTATCATATAATTATTACATATAGTTATATATAATTATTATATATATAATAAATATAATGACACATAATTAAATACATAAATTTAAAA
This sequence comes from Nylanderia fulva, assembly GCF_048542155.1. Taxonomy (NCBI): domain Eukaryota; kingdom Metazoa; phylum Arthropoda; class Insecta; order Hymenoptera; family Formicidae; genus Nylanderia; species Nylanderia fulva. Next base: position 161,209 of record NW_028190390.1, on the reverse strand, counting down.
TAAAATTTAAGAAACGCATAAAAAGTAGCATTTTTTATATACTTATCGCTTGACAATTATTTTATCAGTTCGCATATAAATAATAGGTATACAAATTCTCTATGTAACATAAATATATCTCTATATAGTTTTTATTATTATTACATATTTGAATTTTATCATTTTTCGCGCGTTGTTATTGCAAAATATATGCTAGCAAAAAAATACAAGTAGTATACATCTCTTGTATCATGTAAGTTCATGAATAACTCACGTGTACATACATACATGACATTGCACGATATCAGGTTAACCGCTTGTCATCTGTCGTTATTAAATTTAAATTAAATGCCATAAAAATTTAAAGCAACTTTTTTAGCAGAAAGCACATTCGAAATGGTAGTAAGTATTGCTGGTCTTTAAAACACATGTTTCTTATAGTAAAATATTTGTTCTTCATTAGATGTTGCTTCCATAAGGAAGATTTTCATTTTTGTTTGAGATATTCGTACCATAAGTTCACTTAAAAATAACGTAAAATCTTTTCACTTGCATGTTATCGTTATCAGTGATGATCTGCAAATTACAAAAATGTATTTGCTTTTGAATATCTCATTTTTTATTCTGCGCAGCTTATAAAAGGTAAGCCACTGACCAAGGGTGCGAAGCAAATAAAGGAGGAGAATGATTCCACGCTGAGCTTCTACACCAACATGGCCTTAGGAGCCATGGGAATTTACTTTGCTGTAACAATGGTGATGTTTGAGTTAACTACACTGACGATAGTAAGTAGTTTCACATTCGATGTTTCTGGCACTCAAAACACTGCAGTAGAAATTCACTTTTAAATAGCACGTGTTATTATTTCATTACAGATAATAATGGCGTTTTCTACAATTGTATATGTAGGAAGTTATCAGTTTATGTCTTACATGGCTCGTGCTACATATTCAGAGTCTGGCAAACTCCTGGATTCTGGTGTTGATCTCAATATGGAAGGCGGTATAGCAGAGTAAGTATTTGTTGAAATAGAATCTTTTATGCTTGCTTTTATGTTGTGATTCTTTCATTATTTGTTACATAAAATTTTGTGATATTTAGACATGTCAAAGATTTAATTATACTGACATCAGGAGTACAAATCCTGTCCCTTATTTCAAACTACTTCTGGCTGTTGTGGATTCTGGTAAGTATTTTGACAAAAAATAATTGTTTATATTATTATATTTATTCAATATTACAAAATGTATATAATATACATATACAATTGCATATACATAGAATTCTCATCGATATAAAAGTTTTACAATATAAAAATTTTACAGGTACCAGTTAGAGGAAGCTGGATGCTCTGGAAACAAATTTTGGCTCCATGGTTTTTCGCCCAGCCACAAGAACAGCCCGAGATAAGTGAAAAAAAGCAACGCAAGTTAGAGAAAAAAATGGCAAGACGACATTAATAAAATTATCATTATCAATTAGTGTACAACTGGTATTGTACACTAATTGATTTAAAAATCGAGATTTAGGTAATAAGTTTGAGAGAATCCGGAAAGTTATAAGAAAATTAAAACTAACTTTCCTCTGGATATTCAAGATATCGAAAAGTATTAGAGTCGTTCAACATTTATAACAAAATACAATTTGAAATCGAACGAGACTTTAGAATTTGCGCAGTTTTACAAGGAACAAATATAGAAATAATTTTATAGAATTTAAAAGAACCGCCAACTGGGAAATTGATTTCATTCCTTACTCGAATATTCCATATAATAATTTCTTGATAGGTCATTTCAACATGTCTCAAAATTAGGAAGATTGAAACATATTCTCCTTATTTAATAAATCTACGGACTTATCCCTATAATAAGTCGAAGGCGATGCTAAATAATTATTAAAACTTAAATGTAACAAATGTATTATATTCACATTTGAATAAGATTATTACATATTTATTATATATTAATAGCTAATTCAATAATTTAATAACTATTATCATCTTTGGCTTATATTTATAGGAATAAAACCGTAGAAGTCGCTAGACAAAAAGTATCTCAGCACCATTATTTTTAACTTTGTTATAATACTAACGTAAACGGCGTTTTATAATTACAATATTATGCAGTATATACTCCGTCTTATAAAAATCTTTGATTATGTGTGTAAGAATTTGAATATAAAAAGTGGTGAATAGGTGCCTTTTCACGAAAACGGAGAACGGAATAACGATGTCAAAATGCGCATTCAAAAAATATATATAAATGAAAGTCAAATAAGATAATAGATATATACTAATACTTGTGTATATCGTAATTTTAAAAGTTTAATCATTCTCTTTTCAATGAAAATTTGATTCAAAATAGATAAGCAATGACGTAATGTATAAATCACGTTATTTATTAAATTCTCAAAGTTGACAAATTGACGCATCACAGTGTTGCATTTAAATCTAATGTAATATATACATGTATATATAATCTTTGTATGGGAATGTGGAAACTTACAGGAATTATAACGATGTTTCAATCGATTTTGTATACATGGCATTACGGTTTTTTTAATATATAATATAATAATCATTGGACTTTAATTCTGTATATATTGGTCACAAAATGCTTATAGTGTGCGAAGAATTTCTTGAAAATTAGGCCAACATTTGTACTTCTTATCTAACGTTAGACATATTCATTTAATTCACAGCTTTTGTTTTGGCTTTTGCATATGAATACTGTTCAGTGAAAAATTCACAATTTGCTTTATAAATTAAAACTTACTATCTAAATCAAATCGAATTCATTCTGTCATATAATTATAACATTATAAAATAATTCAATGAATTTTGAGAGAAAGATACAAAAAAGATTTGTTTGGAAGACTTTAGAATTAAATAAGAAATTGGAAGAAGTAAATTGATCTTACAGAACTGAAAAACTAATTAAGATAAAATATACAATAGAGCTAATTCGACACTCTCGATATATATTACAAGTATAAATTGTGATATATTATTGAATTCTATAATGTTGTAATTCAACACAGAAAATGCAGGTTTAAAAATTTTTAACTGAGTTATCCTAAAATTTTGTAACTATATGCAAAATTATTAATTTTATTTACACTGGAATATAATTCAATCATAGAGAAGTTATTTAAAAAAATTTATACAAAGTCTTAAGAACGTACTTTCAATGATGTAATATTGTAATAATATAACAATTTCTCGGAATATTAGTACAAATGCAAATTGAATGCTATATTGATTTCTTCACTGAACAGCAGAGCACTGCCAAATTATAGAATCTAATTAGTTTACAAGACTAACATCTAGATTCTATGTTTTGTCAGTAAATGCTTTGTGATTAAAACAATTATCACTTTAATTAGGATAAATCTTTGATCTCTAGGAGATTAGAGTCACATACAAATATTTTTTTTTCTTAAATTCAAATGAATATTTACCTTTTTTACCTCACAGTGTGTTATCTGTTTCAATTGTTGAGTCTTCAGAAAGATGTATATATATATATATAGATATATAGACCAAGATGTATGCATCCGAGTCTAATTAATTACAAAGTACTTTATAAAATTGTAGCGTGGAATAATCCTTAGACATTGCTAGTGCCCTTTTTCTTTCTATAATCATATTCCGATTGATAACTCGGTGGATGATTATGATCTCGTACTCCTGTTGGCATAAACCTCTCTGCGATCACCGAACATTTTCCGCGACAACCGCGATGCTGTTCCGCGCAACGATAATGCGAGTTGTTGTATATCTTGGAACGGGAGGTCAAATTATATACGTATCCTTCATGAACCAGTTGTGGTTTGCCTCTAGCAGACAGCCTATAAATCACTGGTTCTACAGCTGCAAATTACAATTTTTGTTTCACGATCAAATGTTCGAACAAATTTAGTTAATGGAGCATATGGCAATCTTAGATCCATTAAAATGCATAAAGACTGATTTTCTTCTATATGCATCTTTCTTAAAACAAGTTTTTCTTTTTATTAAAAATTTTGTTTCTTAAACAATGTACAACTGGACAATATTTACCCCAAGTTTTTACAATGGATGCAAACATTATTTTTACTTATTAATTCTACAGTACATACATGTTTTTGACAATTACTATTACATTGTATTCTATGTTTATTATCATTTTATTATATATATAATGTTTCTTTTGATCTATTGTAATTTTTCATGTTTTTCCCTACATTTTAATTGCATTTATAACTTATTTAAATAAAGATTCAGTATTTCCAATTTTTAATTCAGTGATTTGTCTTTCTATATTCTCTGAAACTAATTGATTCCCTAAATTCTCAAAAAATATAATCAGACTAATTTATGCATAAATCTGGTAGTATAAAAAGATTCATGTACCACCAGGCAAAGATATTAAAATAACACATACAATATGATAAAATATACCTGTTTGTATTGAATTTTCTTCCAAATTTGATTCATTAGGCAACTCTATTATTTCTTCACTATTATCATCATTATTATCATTATTGTCCCTTTCACTTTCAGAATCATTAACCTCTTTTTCATTATCGTCTGTTAAGAGAGAAATGTCTTTGCTATTGGCATTTGGCTCACTTTTAGATTCTTTTATCGAATTGTAATCATTCTCAACTATGTGTTTCTTTCTCTTTTTAGCATTTCTCTTGGTTGTCTTGTGAGACTGTGAAGATTCGTTTAAAGATTTATTCTCATTTTCTTGTTCATCTATGGCATCTGATAAGGTAGTTACGTTCTCAGAATCATATTGTGAATCCGACACATTGACATAATTGTTTAACAGTGATATGATTTGCCCCTCGCCACCCTCCAATCCTTTTATCTGGAGCATTTGTGCCATCTTTAGGAAATTTGGTAGATCTTCCTGCCTTACATTCACTTCTCCTTGATACATGAACTTCAGCAAAGCTACAATTTCTGTATGTTTTACATCTTTCAGTATTATCACTGGATGTTGGCAAGGATTCTCCTGGCAAGACAATTTTGAGTTCTTATTTGAGCATATTTTTTGCAAGACATCACCAATAATGAATTTGTACCTTAAATATGTTTTTGAAGTAAGGACTACACACGGAAAGAACCAGTTTGTGGGCAGCCAACAATTGTCCTTCCACAGCAAATGTCACATCAACCAAATCATTCTCGCTTAAGTGAGAGAGGAAGCCAGAAGTCAGATTGTTGGAAAAATTATTCCACCTCAAGGAAAATTCTTTTGTTGATGATGCTGTAGCCATATTTTTCTATAACAAAATAATAATAAAATATACAAGTTCTTTGAAAACTGATTATTAAACGAATTATTAAATGTTAAACATATAGTATTAATTGAAATATATTTTTGTAAATATTCTTCAGCATAAATATATATTTAAATAGATAATTTAATATTTTTTTAAGAAGTAATTAAAATATGGATTAATATAAAATATATATGAATAAATTAGAATATGTGAAAAAAATAACATTTATCGATATTTCTCGCGATTGTTATTCGATGGTATAAATTATAAATTGTATACATGTGATACATATATATATATATCACTTTGATAATTATTATTTTAAATTTATTATAAATCGCGAATAACTTTCAATGATTGACCTTTCTTATAAGCTTAAATATTTAATCGTCCAAGATGACTGATAACGAGTGTTATCAATAAATGCAGATAATGAAATTTCATTACCCGTTTATTAAAACGTGATTTCGTACTGGAACGGGGACGCACCTATTTTACCTATTTTACGGTAGCTGTCAACAATTCTCTGTCACAAAAAAAAGGAAAGAATGATGATACGACTGCTCTTCATCAATTTTCATCATTGGCTGAAAATTCCGAGCTTCGACAACTTGAAGATAGAAATAGCATACGAAGTATACGTATCTAGATCATTCGTGTACCATGACTCAAAAATTTATGCAATTGACAGCTTACGATTTGACACTTTTGACAGTTGCACTTAGGTAAGAAAAAAATAAAAAAAAAATTACTGGCTGTGTATTTATCAGTATATTAATAAATAGATTTTTTTTCTTAAATTCCGTCAATTTATATCAAATTCAAAGCAATATAAATTAATAAATCAAACGAACTGAATCGCTGAATAGAATTCCAATCATATATACATAAGCCTAATTATTTAGTGCTTAATTATTATAAATTAAAGTAAAAGAATTACGTTAAAACTAAAAAAAATGTTAAAAATAAATATATACCAGAGAGAAACCTATATATTTCGCGCCTATATTTCTGGACATTTTGACGTCACGACATGCGCAGATAGATCATTCGGCTGGTAACGCGGGTAACGTAAACATTTTCGTAAGTTTGGATAATTGGATTATTTTAGATTCATTATACATTCGTCTATATTTAAGACTAATAAACTTCGAGTAAAAATGTACAAAGTGGACACGGCTAGCGCGTTGCGCGAAGCTACCGAACCCGGCGTGATAACCCAAAGTATACTTATTTCTTTAGCGATCGATCAAGGACCAAGGAAAGAAGCTGGCAAATTATTCCTCGAAGACGGAATCGAGTTGAATGCATTGAAGGAAATCCGCATTGAGTTCCTTAGTAAGTATACATATATATATTATATACACATATATGAACCTAATAATAATATAATAATATATGTGTGAACATACATATATAATACATACACACATATATTTTTAGTACTTTTTTTCAATGAAATAAACTGGTAACAAACATTTTATTTATATCCATTAAAAGCTGTAGACTTTTCTTTTTACAACACATTTTCGTTTTCTTAATAATTGCATGCTTTAAAAAATAAACTGATTAGTTTTAGCAATTTTCTTAGGACACTATATGTATATACACACACAATTTAAATTTGTTGGAAAGGTATTCTAACTTTTTTATCACGTTTTGCAGATATTTTAAACATTGATCATCTCTGGCCATTGAAGAACTTGATCAAATTGTCACTATCCCATAATGTTATCGAGAGAATTGAAAATCTGGATGAACTTGTTCATCTCAAGGAATTGGATCTCTCCTTTAATCGTATAAAAATTATGGAGAACTTGGATAACTTAGATCAACTGGAGATTTTGCTTTTGTACAGTAATGAAATCTCTGTTATACAAGGCTTAAATAATTTAAAGAAACTAACAATTTTGAATATTGGTAAAAATAAGATCAATGATTGGAAGCATGTATGTATAAAACTAGCTGTTTTTCTTTTATTGCTTTTTTATTATTTATAAAATTATTGATATAGGTCATATATTTACGTGATTTTAAATCACTGAGAAGTTTAAACACTTGTGATAATCCGTGCACTGAAATGGATGGATACTTGGATTATCTGTTTGCATTTGTGCCGCAATTAATTTATTATCAATACAGAATTATACCTGAAAGTACTCGTCATTCTGCCATCGATAAGCATTAGTAATTGTTTTAACATAGATTAGAAAAGTCTATATTTTATATTATAAATAATTGCGTCATTTTCTACAGTCGTATAATTAGTAATTTGGAGGAAAACGAAGCAAAAGTACAAACAGAATTAAAATTACAACAAGAATTTGAAGACAAGCTCGCATTATTAACTGCAGCATATGTGGAATATCTTGATGAAGATTTTCTTTTTCAGCAAATGTTTTCTGCCAATGAAGGTAAATTTATTTTATCTCTCTTATTATGTATATATGCATGTACACGTTATTTATTTAAGTGTATTTATGCACAGTGGGCAGGATATTATCTACAATAAATGAGGATACACAGAATGCATTTGAGGAATACAGAAAGTCTTTCTCTGCAATATGTCACAATTTACATGAATTAGGCTTACAAGAACATGATAAAAGAACAGAGGAAATAAGATTGTTTGAACTTGTTGTTAACGAAGGCAAGGAAAATAAGCAAAACGTAGCAAGAAAGTAAGAGAAATAAAAATTATACAATTAAAACGTTACTTTCAAAAATAATATTTTAATTATAATTAATTATATGTATGTGTGTGACCTATTTTAATTATTAGTATATGTCCTGCATTATTTATGTAACTTTTCTTTCTTCAATTTATTTGTTTAAGAATTGTGGATGAAGTACTCGAAAGAAAAATGGAGATATTTGCGAATATAAAAGATGTAATGAAAACTTTGATAGAAGAACGAGAGGGAGATGCCGATGCAACTGATGACATTGCTGCAAAAGTGAGGGAATTGTTTAACGAATTCAATGAATTATTATCTAAAGCACGAAATCAATTAATGTCTAAAGAAGTTATATTACACGATCAGATAGAAGTATGTATATGACATTAATTTACAATTAGTATTGTGATTGAGATGGATTTAATAATTGGATTAAGAAAGATTTGTTTTTTTTTCTTTATGAAAATAGGATATAAACGAAGTCTTTAGGATCAACATGATGAATATGATCAGTTCATTCTTAGAAACCGCACGAGAGCATTTTTCTTTATTACGAAATTCACAGGCTGAATACAACAATACTATGAATGAATTAATTTTAAATTATCTAAGTGGTTTTGCGGACAATGGAGAGGTACCAGTTCATTTGAAAGATTTGTATGGTAATAAGGATTCTTTGGCTACTCTTGCTGCATCACACGATATACATTTGCAAGTGAGTGTGGAAAATTTCAAAATTATTAAAATAATAAATAAAGTAATTGATAAATATTAAAACGTTTACAGGTAATAGATAATCGAGAGAAGCTCATGACAAATCGGCTCGATAATTGGCTCAAAGATTATATCAATCAGTTAATTGTGTAAGTAATTATTTTGTTAGATACTTTATAAAAGAAAAATCTTATAATTAGAAAATTTTTAATGATCAGGGATGAAAATAAAAGGAATCGTCAACAAATATTAGAAATATCACATTTCTTTGGATTTCTACAGCAAGAACTTAATTTGTTACACCCATCACAAGGATTAGACTTGACAGACATTGAGTTAGATGATGCTACATTAGAAGATTAATAATTAGCATGTTACTTTGGTGATTAAATTCATCAAAGAAAATAAAAAGTTTACATGCATATACAATACACATATATAAAAATTTATTAAAATATATATTATTCTGACGAAATATTTTGAATAAATTATAAAGAATAATAGAAGAGAATAGTCACATTGATAAAATTATAGTGACGAAAATATATAGTCCACATAAAATTAGCTATTTATACACTCTATTCCAACATATTTAGAACGGATGTCTGTCAAGATCGCTTTTCTTCGTAAGTCGCGCGATATATATCGAAAATTACTAATAAAAATATAAGATAAGTGATAAATAAAAATAACTGATAAATATTAACGTTTACAGATATCAAGAGGAATCAATCGTGATAAATCAACTCGAATTGATAATTAGCTCGAAATTTATATCAATCAATCGCGTAAATATTTATCACAAGCAGAACAAATTTTAACTTGACAAATATTGAATTAGATGAAACTATATTAAAAGTAATGATTAATATGTTACAACATTTTGTCTATGTTGTAATGCCAAGTAAAGCTCGGGAATTAAAGTAAAATAAATATCACATACTTTTAAAATATATATTCTAACAAAACATTTTATAAAGTATAAAAATTTATAAAAGTTTCATATATAAGTATATACAATTTTTATATTAAATTTTTAAAGATTTCAAAAATTTTCATAAGTCTTTTGATCTAAATGTAGATTGCAAAAATATATAATAATACTTTACATATATGTGTGTAAAAAATTTTAAGATGTATACAAAAGTATAATTTTGTACAAAAATATCAATTACTTTTTTGCTTCAAATATTCAATATAAAGTTTAAGGCCAGCTTGTATTTTTGGTAACGTTATTAAATTCACGAATTGTTTAATATCAGCTTCCTTATTTTCTTTCATCCATTGAATTAGGCAGTTTCGTATTTCTAACTTAGTTGCAGCCCTTCCTAATGCTTTATTAAAAACAATGTGTCATTAGCATCAAAGTATAATTCTGCTAAAAATACAAAATCAACCATTTTTTCTTACCTGGAATTCTATCGTATGATAATATGTAATTTTTACATTTTTCAATCGCATCAGCTTTATCTTTAGCAAGCTCGTCCACAAGTTGAAGTTGCAATGCTTTTTCAGGTTTAAACAACGAGCCTCTAAAATGTTACCACATGCAACAACTTATCATAACATACCACAAATTAATTTTACACACCTCAAAAGTGCTAATTCTGCTTGTCGATAACCCATTATTGAAATGTAGGGATCCATAAACCATTTAGGAGCAACTATACCCAATTGTGTTTCATTCAATCCTATAGTATGTTTACCTTCGACAAACACTCTATATTCTGTAGATATTGCCAATAGACAACCTCCAGCAGGACTAGAACCCTGTAAAACAGAAGAGTATATTTCTATTAAATTGTTACAGATATGCCACACATATAAAACTTGCAAAAATATCTGTACATTGATAGCACTAGCAACTGGAACATTTAGAGTGTAAAGAGTTAACCAAGTGTCTTGCAATGTAGACCAAAAATTAGTAAGTTGCTTTTTATCAGTAGTATACATTTCTGTAATATCTAATCCTGCTGAAAATATAGTTGGCAAGGATGATGTCAATATGATGCCTTTACAGTGATTGTTTTGAGCTTCCGATAAAGATGTTTTCAATGCACCTAAAAACTCTGTGTTTAAACTGTTGACAGGTGGTCTAGCCATGGATATGATGTCGATTCCTGTCCAATCATTAAGGAAAATAAAATCAATAAAAAATAGTTATATGCTGAAAACACGTTGACAAAAGCAACAATATGATGTTACCTGTATCATTGTCTCTTGTGGTTTCAACGAGTTTTGAACCTGTAGCATAAAATCTCCTGAGGTACGCTTGTCTTCCAGCAATTAAAATTTTAGAAATATTCATGTTGATCATGTTTTTCTGTTAAAAAAAAATCTCCTCTTAAATATAACAAGTGAGACAAGATTGTACAATTATATTAAAGTCTACAAGAAAAAAAATTGTATATACCACGAATGATCAATGTAGCCACAGAAACTTTGTAAGTATCTCGACGATATTTAAATTAGCGTGAATAATCAATTATAGGCTGGAATAAATGATTCGATAATTTTATCATCTGATTGTAGACACTCATACATCTACAGAATCTCGTAAAACTGTCAAGTAGGTCCGGAGATAATGGAAGAGCATTGACGTTACCGATTATTCTTGGTCAGTTACATCACTGACGAGGTAACAGTACCTCGTCCGTGGTTACATATATATTCTAACAAAGCATTTTCTAAATATAAACATTTATAAAAATTTCATATATGTATAAGTATATACAATTTTTATATTAAATTTCCTTTTGACCTAAATGTAGATAGAAAAAATATATAACACTTTATTTATATGTGTGTGTACAAAATTTCAAGATATATAAAAGTATAAAAAAGTATTGTTTTCTCTAAAGATATTAATTACTTTTTTGCTTCAAATATTCAATATAAAGTTTAAGGCCAGCTTGTATTTTTGGTAATGTTATGAAATCCACGAATTGTTTAATATCAGCTTCCTTATTTTCTTTCATCCATTGAATTAAGTAGTTTCGTATTTCCAGCTTAGTTGCGGCCCTTCCTAAGGCTTTATTGAAAACAATGTGTCATTAGCATAAAAGTACAATTCTGCAAATTACATAATCAACAATTTCTTACCTGGAATTCTATCGTATGATAATATGTAATTTTTACATTTTTCAATCGCATCAGCCTTATCTTTAGCAAGCTCGTCCACAAGTTGAAGTTGCAATGCTTTTTCAGGTTTGAACAACAAGCCCCTAAAATATTACCACATGCAACAACTTATCATAACATGTAGCTAATATAGATTAATTTTAATTTAGATTAATTTTACAAACTTCAAAAGTGCTAATTCGCCTTGTCGATAGCCCAATATTGAAATGTAGAGATCCCTAATCCATTTAGGAGCAACTATACCCAATTGTGTTTCATTCAATCCTATAGTATGTTTACCTTCGACAAACACTCTGTATTCTGTAGATATTGCCATTAGACAACCTCCTGCAGGACTAGAACCCTGTAAAATAGAAGAGTAATATTTCTATTAAAAAATTACAGATACGCCACACATATAAGACTTGAAAAAAAATCTGTACATTGATAGCACTAGCAATTGGAACATTTAGAGTGTAAAGAGTTAACCAAGCATCTTGCAATGTAGACCAAAAATTAGTAAGTTGCTTCTTATCAGTATTATACATTTCTGTGATGTCTAATCCTGCTGAGAATACAGTTGGCAAGGATGATGTCAGTATGATGCCTTTACAGCGATTGTTTTGAGCTTCCAATAAAGATGTTTTCAATGCATTTAAAAACTCTATGTTTAAACTGTTCACAGGTGGTTTGGCCATGGATATGATGTCGATTCCTGTTCAATCATTAAGGAAAATAAAATTAATGAAAAATGATTATATGCTGAAAACATGTTGACAAAAACAACAATATGTTGTCACCTGTATCATTGTCTCTTGTGGTTTCAACAAGTTTTGAACCTGTAGCATAAAATCTCCTGAGGTACGCTTGTCTTCCAGCAATTAAAATTTTAGAAATATTCATGTTGATTATGTTTTTCTGCTGAAAAAAATTTTCATTTTAAATACAGCAAGTGAGAAAAGATTGTTATATTATAGTAAATATTACAGTTATATTATATTAAAGTCTACAAGAAGAAAAAAATTGTGCATACCACGGATGATCAATGTAGCCACAAAAACTGTGTGTCTCGACGATATTTAAATTAATGTGAATAATCAATTATAAGCTGGAATAAATGATTCGGCAGTTTTATCCTCCTTTGATTGTAAACACTCATACATGTATAGAATCTCATAAGACTATCAAGTTAGGTTCGGAGATAATGGAAGATCATTGACGTTACCGATTATTCTTGATCAGTTACATAAATATATAAATGTAAATTGTAAATGATAAAACGTAGACTTTATCTTATCTTATCTAATCTTGACTGCATTTGACATTTATTTTACGCTCCGAATTTTATCACATTTTTATTTGTTAAACAATTTTATTAATTTAAATGAAAATTATTTTTATTGAGATGCAAGACATTTTATTTATAGATAGATAATTAAATAATATGTAGATTCTCTTATCGTGCAATAATTATAAATAAATTATTTTTATTGCATTATATATATATATACATATATCTCCACGTGTCGAAATGTCAATAACTATTTTTCATCTGTCAAATTTTTTAGAGAAGTCATAATTGCAGGGAGAATTTGCGGAGCCAGCTGTTTTGAAACAGGCAGCATCTTTATTGATCCTCGAGCCGGTGTTCGGGATTCTAACAGATTCTAATTGCGAGCATCGCCGCCGATCATCGATGATCGCGGATGACCAATCGCTGACTGGTGCCAACATGGCTGCCAGTGCACTGCCTGCTCGTCCTCTCGTGACATCGCCCTTTGTCTGGACGGCGCTTTTCTAATTCGACGCACGAAAAGCGGGAAGCCTTGATCGGGAGACCGAGGAGACAGAGAGAAGAGAAGAGAGAGAGAGAGCGAGCGAGCTTTAAATGGAACGGCGAATTTCAATGGAAGACTTCAGCTAACAAAAATGTCAACCCGGTCGCAACTCACGAAGGATTTAAACGGTTCGTCTCCCTCGTAGTGTTTACATTCCGATCCTTGTGTAGATCGAGCGAACTGTCATCCGTATTCGCGGACGATATCTGTCACATCGTTATGGCCTCGTGTATTTTTGTGACCCTCGCTCATCGATCATTTTATTCCGCTTTATTTTTACTTGTTCCGTACTTTCGCGAATTTCGCGATTGATTTCACCTGTCATCGTATTTTTTTTTGTCAGTTTTAAAAAAGTGTACAGTTTTTATTTGCTACTTTTTGCCTAGCAACTTTATTCCGTGTACAATTGAGTGAATTATTCATTACTTGCAGAATCGGTGAAAGCGTTACTTGGCAAGCATGTGAAAATTTTGTTGAAAAACGTGGTGAAATTGGAAACGAAGCAGGACAAGCTAGAGAACCGTGTTCTCGTGAGTAATCCGTCTTATCTTTCTCCCTCTCTTTCCATTGTGATACATATTTTACGTTAAGCTAAATTGATTTCTTGTTTTATATTCTCAAGGTGTTTTCGCCATGTCGCCTCTTTCTCTTATCGGCCAAAGTACCCACAAGAGTAAGTCGAGTGTATTTGTAATTTCTTCAGTTTTGTTACGTCACTTATTGTAACATGGCATTCAAATTTTTATTTATTTTCTTCTATAGATCGACTGCCATTTTCATTACCTAGAAATAACGGCTATAGAATCGAGAAGAGCAAATCAGCTATGTTTGACAGTTGGAGAACGATTTTACAACTTTACTACAAACAGCGTAGGTGGGGATACCACGGAAGTGGATGCCATGATAGAGGCCTTACACACGGCAATTCGAAATATCTTTCCTACAGTACCATTAAAGTATGTTGAACTTTACAACTAAACATAATTAAAGCATTCTCACGGATAATGTACAGCTTTTTGTAATCTTTTATTACAAATATATCTTTGAAATGTTATATTTTTAGTTACATTATACGAAAAATAGAAGTCATACCAGCTAGCAGATTACAAAGTATACGAGGGAGCGAGTTAGCTAGAAGCACAGAAGCCACGAGACATACAGGACCGTGTGGTGGTTTTTCTACTCAGTATGCATGCATGTGTGACTTGCATGGTGTACCATACAGAGAGGAAGTGGCATGGGTAAGATTAATGACATTGCTTAAATTTTTGTGTAATACAGGATTCTATTTGTTTTATACAAAAAAATCTTATCTAAACAAATATAATTTCAGGATGTTGATACAATATATCTTTCGCACGACACCAGAGAATTGAATCTGAGAGACTTTGATCATTTGGATCAGAAGGATTTAGTGCCAATTATCTCGGCCTTGGAATACAATACTTGGTTCACAAAATTAAGGGCGTCTCATCTTAAATTAAGCCACGAGCCTCTAGAGAGATTGTTACACGTTATGCGAAGATCTTTATCCATTCAAGAACTCTATCTAGATAATCTCGGGATTAAATGGTAATGATTCGAGTGATGTGTGTTTTAGCTTTTTCGTCGTAGAAAAAGGAATTTGATGGCACATTTATAATGTATGATTATTTCGATTTTAAAGGGATTTCGCTCACAAGCTGTCATTAGCCCTAATTTCTAATGCTAATACGATGCTGCATACAATAGATCTATCGCACAATATGATTGAGGATAAAGGTATATCATTAAATTAATTCTATTAATTTATATTTTATATATTATATTCCCCCCCTTTTATATTTTATTCTTTATCTGCACTACACCCATTAAGTAAATCTCCATTTGCCAGTTTATTAGTCATAATTTCAAAAGTATCCTGAACAGATTTTCTTTATATTTTTTGTAGGAGCCTCTAGCTTGTGTGGGATAATAGCCAAGTTAATGCAAGGTGTGCCAATAACCATGTATTTTTATTATCCCTAGTAATTATACTAATATTTAATATACTTTTTACATCCAATTTTTCCTCCCTTTTTTTATTTAAAAATTTTTTTAATGGACGCACTTTTATATTTTTTTTATTTAGTATTTATCTCCTTATATTTTTTCTTTTTATTTTAGATAATATAATAATTTAAATATATTTTTGTTTTGCATATAAGCATACCGCATTAATATACAATATAATATATTAAAGTTTATAATTATAAAACACTTATTGTTATTAATTTATTATTTAAAGCTTGTGATATATTTTTAAGGTGCTACACATCTGAGCGGTCCTATCGGCAAGTTGCCTAAAGGTTTACAAAAATTGAATTTGGCCCATTGTGGATTAACTAGCAAAGGTATAGGCCAAATAGCGCACGCGTTAAGCTTGAATAGGAGCATGCCGACTAGCTTACGGTATCTGAATCTTTCGGAGAATACCTTGAAGGATGACGTTAACGTGAGTGTGTAATGAATCATCAATTGACCTCGGCAATGAGCCAGAGGGATCTCGATCGCGACTGGAATACTAATTCGTGCATTTCGTAATTGCAGAGTTTGTGCAATTTCTTGGCGCAACCTAATAGCTTAACACATCTAGATCTTAGTGGTACAGATACAACTTTAGAGTGTGTAAGTAGCTAATTTTATATTTTTTTTGATCATATGTCAGTGCAATTACTCTCTTCTTATTTATGATTTTCAGCTGTTTGGTGCATTATTACGGGGTTGTGCAACTAATCTAGTCCACCTGAACGTCGCCCGAAATTCTTTTTCGAGCAAGAAAACCAAAGAGATACCTCCGAGCTTTAAGCAATTCTTCACGGCAACTCTCTCGCTCAAGTACTTAAATATATCTTCGTGCAAACTACCGTTGGAAGCATTGAAGCACTTGCTACTTGGCTTGGCCTGCAACGAAAGTACAGTTGGCCTAGAACTTGACATGAGCGGAAACAATTTAAGTTCCATGGGCGCACACGTTTTGGAGTCGTGCATTCACGGCGTTCGATGTATAGCGTCATTGGATATATCAGACAGTAGTACGTATAGAGTTAAATGTATAGCAAAATAGTTTTATTTAATAATCTTTTCTATCCATCTTCAAATTAAGGATCCTGGCTCCTCACTGATCATGTTGGAATTGAGAACCCAGGAGTCTTAAATTGTTTTGTACGCAAGAAGCATAAAGTGAATATTTTTTATTTCATTGTCCTTACATATTTTTTTGCAGACATGGATGTCGATTTGGCACAAGTTATAACGGCCATAGGTAAAAACAAATCGATCAAACAGCTGTACATGGGACGCAATACCGCCAGCATGAAGAGCAAGCACATAGCCGTCGTGATGGACGCTCTGGTGCAGATGCTTCAGGAAGACGACTGCGTGCTTCAAGCGTTGCACCTGCCCGATTCGAGATTAAAGGGCGATCTCTACAACCTGATCAACGCTCTCGGCAGCAACACGTGTCTTCATACCTTGGACATCAGCGGTAATCAGATAGGGGATCCTGGCGCAAGATTACTGGCGAAAGCGCTGCAAATTAACAATCATTTACGGACTATTATATACGACAAGAACAACATCACGTTGCAAGGCTATGCGGATATTGTTCACGCTCTAGAGAAGTATGCATATATATTTGTGTATATTGAAATGATAGAAAAATATAATGACTTGCAAGATATATTTAATATTTGTAATATTTTTCCTTGTAGAAACTGTAGCGTGCGGCACATGCCATTTCCGATTTATGATCTGCAGCCTTGCATGAAGACCTCCGCGGAGAAGACGGAGCAGTTGGGCAAGAAGATACAGGATCTGCTGCAGAGAAACGTCACGCCGTGTAAATACAGCCACGGACAAGCGTTCAGATTGCAGCAGGGATTTCTGTTGAGCTCCACGCAACAGATGGTCGACAGACTTGTCGTCCAAACCCAGGATACTATTAAAGCCCTCGCGGCGGAGAGTTGCGACGCTAACAATGATATCAATTACGCGACCGGGCTTATACAAGACGCGGATAATTCTAAACAGGTGCGAATGAAATTCGAATTAGCTTTAATTTCGATATTTGAGCAAGTAAAAACTTACTCATTTTTGTATCAAGATTGAAATATTCAAATAGACCCTTATGTTTTCAGCTATTGCCGAGATTACACGAGGTGCTCCAAAGACGGGACGAGAATAATCCGATTGAGCTAAAGTTACATGATATGGCGAATGAAATTCACAAAGTTGTCACGGTGTATCTACAGGTATGTAACTTCGTGAATATTTATATACATTCTCTTTCTCTCTTTCTTTAAAATAGTCATGTAAGATATGTATGTAATAACATGTCGAAAATGATGGCAGGATTCTTTGGACGCGATGTTGAAGTGCGCGAACGAGCAATGTCCCACTATACTTTCGCAAACGGTGATCAAGGGCGACGAGAGTGAACCGATCGCAGTGCAGGATGATCTTCGTAATACCTGCAAAGAGAAAAATCAAATCAACAATGAATTCATACATACCACCGTTACTGAGCAAGCTGGCGCGGATATCGTTAACAGAGTCAAGTGAGTGTTTTACAGAGTACTCCATAGGAAATTGCTGAAAAAATGTAATGAAAAAAGTGCTAATCATTACACATACATATAAACTAATGAAAAATATATTCGAAGTGCGCACCATTTGAATTTGTACAAATTTTTTTTTTTTTTTTTTTTTTTTTTTTTTTTTTTAAGAAAACGTGTAAAAACTTTCTAATATATCATGTTCTTGACGATCCTTTTAATAACTGCTATTAAATCTGGCACTGTTGAAAATATTTATCATTACTTTATGTGATTCTTGGCATTTTTTTCATTACTTTTTATCAATAAAATAAACTGGTATACAAACATTTTATTTATATTCATTAAAAACTGCAGATTTTCCTCTTTCCAACATAATTTTTAATTTCTCAATAACTGCATGCATTAAAAAAATGACAGCTGATTAATTTCAGCAATTTCCTATGGAACACCTTGTATAATAATCCTAATTAATTTTATTATACATTTATCGACGGTCTATTTTTTATTAACGTCTTTGATCCTTTTAAATATCAGCGAGCTTAACTTGGCAGTTGCGGCGCATATATCCGACAGAATTACGGACGAAGTAATCGAGTCGTTGTCAAGAAGTTATAAGACTCTGGTGAGTTGAAAATACAATGTGTGTGTGTGTGTATATATATATATACCATATATATATATGGTATATATATATATATATATATATATATATATATATATATGTGGATAATTCTATTCTCTAACGACATAATATTCTCTTATACAATGCGCTAACATTGTGAAATACTTTCAGATTGGCGATTGCGATAGTCGTACGAGGAGCAGTACACCAGACGTTTTACGACCCAGCGCCGGCTCGATGAGCAGCGGAAGTGTAATAGGCGTGACTAGCGCGAGCGGCATGTCTATGACTCTACCTCCTGGCAGATCCAGTCTCGTGTCCGAAGAGGACACGCCGGAAACGTGCTCATTGGCAAATTCCATCGGTCCATGCGATCAGTCACCAATGGTAAGAGTTTTCGAGCTCTTTAACATCCTGCGAGATGGCAATTTTATTCGTTTGGAATAATTTTCGAGTATATTTCTTGTCTATAATACTTTTACATGCCTATATACATTTCACATTGTTTGGATTTTCGCTAATACTTTATATTTTACATCCCTTGATAAAAACAAAAAATTATCTTTATTTACATGCTCGCATAGAAATTGGATTATCTTAATCTGGTAGGTATTATAAAGATATATAGAAGAACAAAAAAACGAGTGTATAAGTGTAAAATATATATATTTATAATATATCAATCGATATATAATATAATTTATCGATACGTATATTATGAGATATTATATATTTTCTTTGATATTTAGGCGACTCCACATTTGTCGAATAAACGTAAGAGTCTGCATGGAAGGAAGTTGAGACCCAAGTCCGTGGTAGATTCTGTCGAAGGACTATCTGCCGATGATATTCCAGATCTCTTACCGTCATTGCCGAAGAGTCAAGCGGAAGGTATGTATAAATTCAGTTATCCTAAATTGTCCTATCATCTTGCAAAATATATGATTGTTATGCCACAGCCATCTCAGAAACCGAGCACTCGTTGACAGAGTCATTAGACTCCGTCTCGGAATTGCCCAATACTGTGGGCCAACAGTTGCAGCATCTAGTGAAGTCCAGGCCACGCAGAACGAAAACGCGAGCACCTACGAGACCGATGTTGAGACCGGATCAACCGATTGACGGTCTTGCTCTGGGCGAGGGTCTCGATGTATTTTTCCGACCCACTACACCGACCACACCTTTAATATCACCTACGAGCGATGACAGGTATAAGCAATTTTTTATATTATATACACATATATATATAATATATATAATTCTGAAAATATAAATATTAAATATATATATTATTTATATATATTATAATATATATTTATATAAATTTTATATATGTATATTATAATTTTAAATATCTTTATATTAAATATTAAAAAATATAAATTTTTTCTGTATTTTTGGCAAAATATATAATTATAGCTTTTACAATTTGAAACAGTACTATGAAAACTAATTGTTGCTTATTACAATTCACAGCTCTCTACATACCTTTCCAACGGATGGCAGTCCTAATCTATCATTGACCAGTCACAAGAGCATTCCACCCGATATGGATAAGAAGCATAGCTGTAATTCACCGATGCTGAAAACGCTTCTGGAACCCGCGCCGCGTTCCCGATCCAGCGACAATTTGGAGAAATTTTCTCCCCTCGTTGGCAGAAGATCTCAAGGGGATTCTCCGCTGACCGCGTCGCCGCTTGCCCGAAGAAATACAACGGACAGTGCTCAAATGCACGAGAGATCCAAGAGCGAAGGGAAGGAGACTTGCAGCAACATCAATCCGAATGATACGGGCGAGGAGTCATCTGGCATGAGTCCACGTGGCTCGCATGAGATTGACGATAGCTTCGGAACGGACCAGGAGAATCGTAAAAGTGTCACGAAGAAATCCCCGGCCGATGCCGACAAGTCGATGTCCGTTAAACTACGGTCAACCGGTCACGATTTGAGAAGCCCCATCAACGGTAACAGCGGAGGTGGCGGTACCAAGGCTACCTCCGATTCGGCCAAATCGCCGATCTTGAAACCGTTGGTGAAGAGTAGCGGATCTACGAGCGATGGGAAGAGCAACGGCGCGCTTCTGAAGAATAAGCCAGCCCCACCGGCGACCGCGCCTAAACCGCGACCTTGGAGTATGGCCACCGATCGGAAATCCGGTAAACGAGTCGCGAAGTTTGAAATTCGGTCTCTTATATTCTACTAATGCTTGTCCAATTTTCAAGAGAATTTTAATTTCTGTCTTTTTATCATTTATATTTATTTTATATTTATTTTATTTATTATTTATATTTATTTTATTACAATCTTTTTATTAATTATATTTTTCTATTATTTTAAATAACCATTTAAGAGCAAAAAGCAAGATATTTTCAGCTTAACTCTTCAATGAACAATACATGATGTTCAACGCTTTTAAATATGAAAATTTTACACAAAACATTTTATGTTCGATACGGAAGTATCTTTGTGGAAACTTTGACGTAGAAAAAGGGTGATATCTTGAGCTATTTCTGATTTATTTATATTATTTATGGTATATGATTAGATTATTAATTTACATAATCTCTCTTACAGGAGAATTTAGTCTATTAAGCGACGGTTCCAGTCCAAACACCTCTGCCGGCAACACCCCCGACTCCGGCGACGCTCTCGACGAGTCGACCGATAGCGGCGTTAGCGGGCCGGCTTCCTTGCCGCCAACGTTGTCGGCAAGCAGCACCGCGAGCTCGTTGAGTAACACGAGCGTCGAGAAGAGATCGGTGAGGGAATTGGCGGCGAGCTTGAACAAGAGCAAAGCGGACAAGAAGGAAAACGGTAGGTCCTCGAGCTTCGATTCGGCCGATTGTGCTTCCCCGTATCGCATGGTTAATTTTCTTAATTAAGGGGTTAGGCCACTGTAGAGCGCCCAAAAAAGGCCTATTTTTGATAATTTTTTACTATAAAACAAAAACAGTGATAGAAAATCCTTTTTAAGTACTTAATCTTACATACTTCGAAATATATAAAAAAAATTTTTTTGCATTTTTTTTTTTTTACAAAATGGCGGTGACAGAGCTCTGCAACGATGACCACTCGTTTCGGACAGTGCCTTACGGGCGACCTACTAGCTGCTCCAATTTTTGCTCTAGAACAAAAAACCAAATTTTTTTTAATTCTTTATATCATTAGCTAGCGAACTACGTACGGAAATTAAAAAATAATTGTTTTTGTAAAAATGACACAAGTTTGAAGAAAAAGTTTCATTTTTTGACGAAAAATTTTGCACAAAATTGTTTGTAAAAAAAAAAGTTTACAACGAAACGTAAAATCCGTACGTAGTTCGCTGACAAATGTATCTTAGAAGCTACAGTTTAAATTTGAAGTAAATCGGTCAAGATTTGTGGGAGTTATGAGGTCGCCCAGTTTGAAAAAAGTGATTTCGAGAAAAACGCGTTTAAAGTTTTATGTAACAATCAGCGATAGAAATTTTTCGTTTACCTTTAATCTGCGATGCCTGCACCATATAATTGACCTTCCTCATTAATGTTCTTCTCCTCCTGGTCCTTCTTGGTCGATTTTAGTGATGATCGAGCCTCTTTTGCAGCATCTGTCATCGAGCGCTCCGAAAGTTTGATGCGTCGCGCGTCAGTCTCGAGGCAATAATTGTAGCAGTTCGGTCCAATTGTTATGCTTAATTCTCCCATAATCTTCATAAGGTTGGAATATCCATCATTGTATGTACAAACAGCAATATTACTTGCTGTATCGATAATAATTTTGCCGCTGGAAACTGATTTTGGAGCCATTGACCAAATCAAAGCGTTGTAACTTTCGTTACTGTTTTGGGTGTAGCCACCTAAACAACGTTTAAGAAGATCGTCACTACTTAATTCTTCATAGATTGGCTTAATAGCATCAAAAACCATTTGAGGAAGAGCTGGCTTATGCTTAAATTCAGCTAATTTATTAGTGGCTTTCGCCAGTTGCCACTTGCACCACGAATCTTTACCGGGCGGGCATTTATCGTGCTGTGGCTTTTCGTCTGTGGATAATTTATGATAAAGGGTCGCCCAGATCTCTCGCCTCATATTTTCAATTGAATTATGATTACGACGGATAGCTAATCCGAAATAAACAGACAATTCATCTATAAGTTTAGCAGTCAATTTGCCTTTTTCTCCAAGTCCTTTCATGGCATTCTTCAACTTGCAAAGGCGAGTACCCATTCGTTTTTGAACATGATCAATACATTCCTTTTTCTTTACTGATGAATTTTCTACTTGTTGTGATTCCAAAAGACCCTTAAAAGTTTTGGAATCTCCATCTCCAATGTAATTTACGTATTTCACCTGATGCAATTGTTCTGAGCGTTGGAACATTTCAATGATTGCGTCGACTTCCATTTTGCCGGCTGATCCCTCGTGATTCGCTTGACATTCGTTGGCGTGTGATGTTTTCCATTCTTCGTATTCTGTAGTGTCAACTTTTTTTTCCCAAAACTCACAAGTTTTACAATACTTAGACTTCACAACAATGTCAATTACTTTTCCAGAGAACCATCCAATTAATGTTACCAATCCGAACAGTGATGAAAAGCCACGTTTTCTCCACGATCCATCGCCTGACACTGTTAAACCATCTGTTTGACCTTTTTCTAGAGACAAAGCCTTTTCTTCTTGAGCTGCCATAAGCATACTTTTTTTAGCAACTGTTTCAGTTGCGTGTAAAATTGTGCGCGTGAGTTTATCGTAAAATGAATGAAAAATTGGTCGAGGAAGATCCATGAAGGCGCAAAACTTTTCTATTCCATGAAGACCAATACCCAATAATCGCATAGCAAAAATCATTCTACGATTTATTTCAAATGCATTATCAATAAAAGGACAATTCGGAATGAAAATGTCGTCGCAGTTCTCACAAGAAAGAACGATTTTGAATCCCAAGCCTCGTTTGCTGCTTTCGCTAAATGTCACTTTAGAATGGCACGTTTTACACACAACAGATTCCGAAAGTGCAGTAAAAACCGCAATAAAATTTAGTAAACGGTAGCCAAAAGTTTCATTCACTTTAATTTCGTTATATGACTCTTCAGATCTCCTCAGTTTCTTAGCAGAAGTACCGACGCTCTCTGGAGGCGGAGCCTCCATTTCAAATCGATTCAACGGTCTCTTGCCTGATATCTTCGATCTATTCTCATAGCTCTTACTACCTCTCGTACTTTTACGACTCTGTGGTACTCTTCCACTCATTGTACCAGCAATCACTAATTTTATCAAGCGTATAATCGATATACAGATTTTGTATCCGAAAATGTAAGAGAGATAAAAATGTCGTGTACACTGTATCGTTCCAACGGCTGTACTGACCCTATACTAACACATATTATATTACTAATGCCATCTACACGTTCACTAGGAACCTAAGAAAATCTTACTCAAGCTGAACTGTGCGTAACTAATCCGTTTATTATTCTCAGAAGGATCCCTTCGCAAACGCTTCAAATCTTACCGAAAGGTAAGATGCTTTGAACTTCCAAAAATGACACTTAGGAATTTGTTTCCGTTATAAAACCTTTTTTTTCTTATTTCTAAGATCTTAAAGCATCATTTAAGCAAAAAAAAAAACGATTTTTTGAAATTTCTACAGTGGCCTAACCCCTTAACGTCAATCTTCGATCCTAAGCGTATCGTCAGTATCCTTATTATGCTTCTTATAGTACATAACAGGCATAAAACACGCATGTAAATCCTTTAATGTGACAATCCGCGCCTATTACCTATTATTTTAGAGCATACCGCACCTACAGCATGGCGGTCGCTGCTTCAACGTTCTGCCGACCGAGCAGATGCCAAGGTATATTTTATTTCATTTGTTTTCCTTTTTATTTTAATTATCCTCTCAAAGCTACATTTTTTTATCAACAACCGCTCGTAACGTTTATCTTGGTATACTGTATCATAGACAGTTGGGCGAAACTTATTACAATATGATTAAATGTATTAAATATATTAAGTAATGAACAATTTATGAATAATCAGGGTATATACTCTTGAGAAAAACTTTTAAAACCTGGTACTCTCGGGGAATTTTGTTCAATCTTAAAAAATCAGGGAATTCTCATGGAATTTGATTGGGATTTAGAGAATTTTTAAAAAATTGTCTTGTTAATTTTATTCTTATTTAGCAGTTAAGAAACATATGTCTAACATAGCTTAACAATATTTACATTTTTATTAAAATTTTGTGATTTTTTTATTGGCAATCTATTTTTAATAAGATCTTTAAATTCTAAATTTTATAGAAAATTGTTCACTTTTTAAATAGATAATTAAATCCATTAGTAATATAATAAATAATTAATTTAAAGAAATTAGTATTTCTTGAGGCGTTTATAATAAATAATTTTTTTATATTTTTATTTTTATCAAGGAATTCTCAGAAATTTTTTTACCAAATTTGAGTAGACACCTTGAAAATAGAACTAATCATGGTTATTTTATGGGTCACTCGCTGTAATAATAATAAGGAAAACATAAAAGTAATAAATTTTTGCTCGACGTCAACTATATAATCTTACCATAGTTTCATAAAGGTAACTTATATTTTAGATTTTATGTAACACAAATATAAAATCTACTCCGAATATTGCAGGTAACGGAAGTGCCGAAAATGGTTGAGGATACTCGTCTCAGCTTTAAACTTCGTCGCACGTCATTTTTGCGCGATTCAAATTTCAACTACAACAACAACGATGTGGTCGACGTTTGATTGCGCTCTGAGTGTTATGCTGTTAAAAGAAGTATGCTGACATCAATATCTGGCACACGAAGTCAACTTTTCGTCTTTCGTGCCATAGAGGAGATCTTAAATTGTGTACATAAGTATATATATATATATATATATATATATATATATATATATATATATATATAATATATAAATATATATATTGAGCGATTTTAACTTTAGAGACAGGGTACTGAAAGTTTTTACAGCGACTAAAAGTACTAATCTTGCTGTGTTAAGGTGTGGCATTAGAGAATCTATTATACTAGTTTTATATAACATTGCGTTTTTACGCAGCTTTATATTTCGATATTAGTCGTACTCACGTATTATTATCTATATACATTTCATGTGTGATTTTAATTATTTTCAATTGCGTCTCGTGCATTTTTTTATTAAGATATTGACAGTCTTCGGTCGAAGTAAACGTCATTCCTCAGTCAGATTCTTAGCGATGAGATGCAATAAGTTATTATTACGAAGGTATTAGCGAAAAGGTGTTTGTATTCGTTTTCAATGTGTATATATTTATATATTGTTTGTCTATGCATTTTTTGACAGCGCGATAATGTCTAGAATAGACGAAGCCACATCACACAGTCTTAGCGAAAGATAGGCTGAATCTGAATGAAGATATATAGAGAATCGTTGCAAGTAGCGGCAACTAAAAACCAGCACAACGCGTTGCGTGAAAAAGCGTAGGTGTCTTCCAAGAGATCGTGTTTAACAAGCCGTAATTAATTATATTTCTGTTTACAAGAGAAAGAGAGCGAAGGAGAGGATAATTGTTTATTTTGATTCATATACATCATCAATTTTTCTCGTCATGCGCGACATGTCTTTAATCTGTGATTAATTTGTATAAATATTTGCGCGAGATATTCAGTCCAATCGAAGTTCCTATCATACAGTATAATACGTTTTCTATAAATATCTATAAAAAGAATTAATATTAATTAAGATTCCTGGATCCTCGTCGCAACCATGTTAGATTGTGACGTCAGATGCAAGAAAGCGTTTGCTGAAAATTCTTAGATGCCATTTTTAAATGAAAAGATATTTCGAAATGGCATCTAAGAATTTTTAGCGTGTTTTCTCATTTCTTGACGTCACATTTCTAACATGATCGACGAGGAGTCAGAAGTTAAACGAATCTTTCCGTTCAGTGAATTCTTAGTGGCAGCTCTTTTCATATTTAATGCAGCTAATGGAATTGATGATGTATAAAAACGATTATTTATTTTATCGCACACGTTGATTATTTTTTAATTGTGGAAGTTCTAAATTGATCTTTCAACTTTTAACATCGTGATATCTCTGAAATTGCTTTCGCGGCGAGAATTGAAATTGTATCGAATGAAAAGCGCGTTAAAAATAATCATTATAAATTTAGAATTATATAATCTAATCGTGAAGAATTTTTATGCAATATCATATAGCTCGCGTTTTTTCGACACATATTAACAGAGGATATAAAATTGTATCGTCGTTCAATCGAATAAGACTAACAACGCGAAATTAATATCCACCGGAATCCTTCGTGCTGCGACCTTTTCGAAAACATTTTTTGTAATTAGAAAAAAAACGAATCTTTACAATGCTGGTGATAGATCAGTATATATATAATCCTCGTATTTCGAAGATGCATTTGTCCTTTTATATTGCGACAAAGGCGTGTATATATATATATGTAAAAAAAATGAAAGAAGACATAGATGGTATTATTACGTTATAAAAAAAAGATAGATAAAAAATATACTCGTAGAGAAACTCGAGGAGAGGCGACGCGAAAAAAAGGATCTCGGAAAAACACTTGTCTTGTGAATTTTTTACCGCTTAGCTGTTATCACGCATATATATTATATTGATCCTTTATTATACACTGCTACGTAAGAAGACATGTGATCAATTGCAGTTTATCGTGACGTATTAAACGGGAAATAAATTCTTTCCCTCCGACCGCGGACGAGTATTAAACTATCGTGTTAACAAAACACGCGTGCATAAATATTTAGATCGACGAAACGTGTTATCGTTAATTAATAACATATATGCGCAATACCGCCATATATAAATTTACGGATCTACGTAAGACGTCTTTTATTAAGCGCAGAGCCGTTTTGGTCCTAAAGCGCGCGTACCTCTCTTAACTAACGTATATAATAATAATAATAAATTAGGAAAGGACGCGGTTTTCTTGTCGCTAAACTTGTATGGTCTACTAGATAAACGTAAGGAAGTTTCGTATATAATATTTAATCCGATTCGCGAGATGCGAAGTTAATACTTGTAAGAGCGTCTTATTGCGACATTTACATACTTTTTAGGCAGCGCACATTTCTGACGATTTATTATCGGACTTGTTCTAGGATGACAGAATAATATTCCTACAGTCTCTCGTGTAATCGACTAAAAATTTACACATTATATATACATATACACACACATCTATTGTGTTACAAATGATTTTTATATACGATATTACGTATGTGCGATATATTATATCTTATTATAAGAAAAAATAAGTATGTATTTGTGAAAGGAGGAGAAAAAAAATAATCGACGTTCTCGCGGGTGTAAAATGACTCTGCCGAGTTTTTTGTGCCAAAAACATCTATACACAGCACACATTGTTTATACAATTAACAAAAAAAAAAATAAGAATTGTCACACGCTCTATTCTCGACAAGCTTCTGCATCGTTTGATTCTTGCCTGCGAGTTATTAAGTATAATTGAATAACATTGTAAATAACTGAGGAGCGATTCGCCTCTCATTCCATAACGTTACTTACTAACGAGCAAAGTTGCGTTACTTTTACTCGTGTATGTGTGTATGTGTGGGTATAAATATAGATATATATATATATATATATATTTATACACACAATCTATATATAGAAAGAAAGATATTAAGAGAGAGAGAGAAAAAAATCATGTGTGATTTAGTGTGTGATATATCGTACATATTTAAATCTTCCCCGATAAACACATTCCTGTATACATATATGAAAAAGAAAATGAGAGAGAGGGAGAGAGAGAGAAAGATACATTCTATATACATACATGCGATACACAGAACGTATGCCGAAATATATTGTAGATGTTAACATCTTCACATTCGCTCGCGACAGAGACCCGCAAATTGACGATATGTTAACATTTGTAGTTTATTTTGGCGGATAGCTTAATAGAAGCGCGATATAATCCGTTAACGAATAAAATAAATACTCGTATCCACACATTAAGATGGAAGAGTGTGTATGCATGTGATTTTACTGTAAACTTTTCCAAATCGAATTCTACGTCTACAGCTGTAGAAGATTCATTTTCGAAATTATTTCGTGTTAATTGTTTCTCGCTGAATTTATAATACTAGATTATATTACTATTATATTCTCTCATAATTTTCAATATTATTATATTCTCTCATAATTTTCAATATTATTATATTCTCACATTTTTGTCATTTATCTGTTAATTTTTATATATTATATATATATTATATTCTGATATAGAAAGAGTTTACATATTAATATCAAATAATATTTATATATAAAATAATAATACTAATATTAAAAATAATTATATATATATATATATTATAAATAATTATATATACACATATATTATTTATAATATATATATAATTATTTTTGTATAATGTGAGAATATTTTTTTTACGACTTGAAAAATTTTGAACGTTTTCTCTATTCTAAACATTCTTTATACTTAACAACGGAAATCCCGTAAAATTAATTTGCGGCGGTCTCCCACTCCTTCGCCGGAAGCGAGAAGGCTGTCAGCTGTTGCTACCGTAGCGGCCGGTGGAGGCGAAAAATACGCGAATAGCGGCACAACGCGTCGCAAATTCGATGATCGTCTAGATTACGTTGCAGGGGGTCGTGCAGAATCGCGAGGATGTCGCGCACGAGAGCGGAGAAGAACGGTAACGGTGGCAAGTGCGAGGTTAGCGTATGGACACGTGCGATCACGGCGAACTCGGAATGGCCGGACAAGGTAAATATAACCCATCGAGAACTTTTTCCAATTTTCTCGTAAAGAGATATTCTTCTTCGAGAAAAAAAATCAAGTTTGCCTGAAAATTGGTTCATTCCCTTGCTTTTGGGTTGCAGGAGGAGTTCCTCGACGTGATATATTGGGCCAGGCAAGCGATCGGTATTATTGTCGGTATAGGATGGGGCCTTATACCTCTGAAAGGTTTTATAGCTCTATTGTTGTAAGTAAAGAGATACAGCCTCGTCCTGTCTCTGTTTTTTTGCTTTATCGAAAATCCTGCAATTTAATTTTGATATTTTTTTTATTCAATTATATATATATATATAAATTTATTATAATATATTAATTATATGTATAATATATAACTTATTATGTAATATAATTATATATTATATATATAATTATTATTAAATAATTTTTTAAAATTATTTTTGTGTTTCAGATTCATAATAGTCAATGCAGGAATTACATATTTATACTTTAGCAGTTTTCAACAAATCGATGAAGAAGAATTTGGTGGCATATGGGAATTGACGAAGGAAGGATTCATGACCTCTTTCGCTGGTTTTTTGGTAAATCTAAATCGCATAGCAATTTCATTTATTCTACATTAACATACGTATGTACATGATATGATATACTTATTTGTTGATAGGTGACTTGGATTATTATATATTCCGGATTGCATTTTGACTGATTTACATTATAAATGGTGGATACATAAAGAGCAATAGTTTTTCATATAAATCATTGCTGCTGCCAAATTTATTACGCAATAGTCATATCCTTGTAATAGGTATCGTTACATACTGAATTCTTGCATACTGTTACATACTGTTACATATACAATATATTCACCTGTATAAAGATCTTCTTACCTTCTCACGCAGTGTATTTTCATTCTACGATACCAATCAATCAAATTGCAATTAAAACATACAGTTTACATCTATCAACGTACAAAGTCCAGGCTATTTGGCTGAATTTGATTTGGGTGGATTACGTGTTGCGTAACAAAAATAAATTTATTCATACACCCTCGCGTACTCTGGAATCATGAAGAGGATTAACAGTCTTCGAAGACACCACCTTCTCTTTCAGCCAATCATCAAGCGTTTACGTCCTCGCGCCTGCACTTGCTTATACTTGGCGACCACTTGCTCGCATTGATTTTTGCTCTGATACTGCCGTTGATAGTGATGAAAAATACGGGAGAACAACGTCGGCACTTCGGAATGCGCGCTTAACAGGGATCGTTCGAGAACGTACAAATCAACCGCTTTATCTTCCACCGTGGAATCCAGTCGGGCCAGTCCGAAGTCTATCATTACAAATCGAGTCTCGGCTATGAAGAAGAAAAAAAAAACGATATAGCGAAATAACGGAGTCAGAAAAAATTGGAAAGTGTTGCAATTTTGTGTACTTCAAATATGGTAAAATTCGGTAAAATTATAGGTCTTCTCTTCAGCTGAACTGGTCGCGCCAGTTTATCTTTTTTACTCCACGTTGGAAGGAAAAAAGATAAATTCTGAACTAGTGGTAGCCAGTTTAACTGGAAAGAACAGACCTTATATTTTTGATTAAATAAATAATATAAGTGAAAGAGGATTTTCATTATATTTACCATATTTGATATTGCGAAAGTTACCTTCAGATTGGTCGCTGCTGGACGACTCGGAGTCATTCTTGACCAGTATATTCGACGTAGTCAGATCACCGTGGATCATGTGTCTGGAATGTAGCCTAGCTATGAGCGACCCTAATCCGCATCCTATAAACTCTATTAGATGATCCACGTCCGGCTTTTCGGAAATATTCTCGTCTATGAAATCCTTGAGTACCGTAGCATCCTCCACGTACTCCATGTAGATACTGCGCCGTTCTATGTCCACCAGGTACAGGGCTGGCGTTGCTACACCTTCAGGATAGAGGAACGATGAAGACGAATTGAACAAACGACGAGAAACAGAGATCAAGCGGGATTTTCACCTGCGGACTTCGCCCGAATAATGGCGCGAGCCTCGGCCCTGATGCGATCCTTGGTGAGACGCGCGTCCAGCTCCGGATGTCGATAATTCTTAACGAACCTCTCCTTCACCAGGCTCATCCTTCCCAAGTAGAGGCCCTTGTAGAGGCGCGCCTCCGCGCCTTGCGCTATCAGTTCCAAGTCTTGCATTGTTTGCTGCAAGAAGTACAAGCCAGAAGATTACATGTAAATATTTCCTTTTTATTTATTGCATCGTTCATTATACTTTACATTTTATCATTATACATTCGGATCTGGTTTCACCTAGTGAAACCAGACCTTTACATTTTATAATTATGCAATTAGCGCCAGAGCTGCTGGAGCAATTAACTCGCCCTTAAGGAGGATTAAGAGAGAGAGAGAGTAATTAGATGGCATTCGCTGATGAATCTCGATAAGAAACAAAATTAAGTAACTCCCAGGTTCGCTTGTACGGCTTGTAAGGGTAGAAGAGAAGGAGATACGCTATACATAAGAGAGAGAGAGAGAGAGAACGCGGCTACTCGCTTCTAGAACAAGGGTCGATCGAAATCCTGCGGTATCAAAGACGTGCACGCGCATGTCCGAATAATTGCACGCGCAAACATTGTATTCGCGCGTTGGTCTCTCGCGAGAGAGACCCCAGATCCTACTCATCCCCCACCCTCGTTCTTCCACCCCCGGATTTATCGATGATAAATCCAATCGACGAGTTAAGGGTGAGAATGAACCCTCAACTGCGAGAGGAACTAATCCTCTTCTCTCTTGAAGAAAATGAAAATGAAAGCCAATCGTCGGAGAGCTAAAAAAACCCTTAAAGGGCTAATATCCTCTACTCTTCGAGGACATGAAAATTATCATTAAAGTCAACCGACCGATTAGCGTCGGAGAAGAGATAGCAGAAGTCTCCCTCGGGGGGATAGATTCGCTTGCGCTTGCGAAATGTTAAAAAGGGCGAGGGCGGCGCAGGCGACGAGGCATCTCTCTCTCTTCTCGGGAGAGAGCTGCTGCTAGCGCTAGCGAGGCGAGACGAGGGCGAAACGCGAATCGATCGTCGTCGACCCGCTGGCGCGTCCTGCGCGCTAATCGCTATCCCGGTGCTAGTATTCGCCCGTACTTTGTTCCCGCTGGTCGTCGCGATTCGTCGCCGCCGTGCGAGCTATATCTCGTCATCATCGTCATCATCAGGTCCGCTATTGAGGGTCGTCGTGCGCGGCAGCGGGCGATGAGGGACGAGGTGAAGATGGACGCGAACCGGCTGATCGCCGAGGTCTACAAACGCCCGGCCCTCTGGAATCAGAGGCACATCTCCTATCACAATCGCGAGGTCACCAATCGCGTCTGGATGGAGATCGCCGCGATATTCAACCTCCCCAGTACGTGCCCCTGTCTCTCTCTCTCTCTTTCTCTATATGCATGTGGCCGCCTCTGTCGCTCCTACGCGCGGAGCGAGTCGCCACGACGCAAGTATTTAGGCGTCGCGCGTCGTCCTTCGCCCATGCGTCGAGTACCTCTGTCCTCTTCATCGGCGAGGATTCGTACATGAGATTTTTCTCATTACATCCCACGCAGCGCAAAACATTTTAGAGACCGCAAAATTTATTCAAAAATGTTTCATATATGTCTTAAATACGTGAAACTGTTTGTTCCACTAGTTTGGCACAAATATGTTTATGAAAGATTGCATAAATGTTAACTCTTTCTATGTTATGTTTCTTAGATGTTATAATGACGTTTCAGTGTTACTTGAAACTTTGAAACGTTTCTGCAACATTTCTGTTGAGTTTTGTGCTGTGTGGGATTCATTGTGACACTAGGATGAATTGGTGAAGTTTAGGAAAAAATATGTAACCGCTTATTGTTCCACCACGTGGTCGAACGTTGGACAACTGTCACATCAAATGTTAATTAGTATTTTTAAGAAACGCAACTATTTACTCTTATTCCTATTACGAACATATATTAATTGGAGTAATTGAAATCATTTTTTGGTCTTTATAAAGATATCTATTTATATTGTTCCACGTGCGACAACTGTCAAATTGAATATTATTATAATTAATTTTTTTAAGAAACGCAACTAGGTATCTATTCTTGCTCCTATTACAAACATATAATATTTAGAATAATTGGAATAATCTTTTTATATTCTATAAAAATATATTATATCTAGAAAAAAATATGCAACGCGAGATAGAAAATGTATCTAACATTTTGACAAAATCTCATCTTTTGGGACTGAATTATTGTATTAAAAATTAATATCCTAATGTCACAATTTTGGTCATTTCACTTTTTATGATCTAGATTTATCTAGAATCTATATTATGTAACTTATTAATACAATTTTGGAATTTTATGCAACTTCAAGAAACCGCAAAGAAGAATCTTATATACATAATTTATTTTATCGTGCGAAATTTTCTTTGAACTTGTTTACAAAATTATTATTTCATATGTTAGGTCAAAATAGATCACCATATCTCACGCAATTAAATTACTTCACATTGGCAATATTTTATCGTCGTATATTTCGCGATGGAACACATCACAAAATACTCGTTTCTATTTAATTCCAATAATCGATTTTATATATTTCGCCGAACCCTTATTAAAAATATAAAGCGGATGTTTTTTCACGGTTTCGCACATAAATATTCGGAAAATTACAATATTTTCTAGAATCATAGATTTTGTAAAATTATTAAAGTTCATCTTAACTAAAATTAGGAATCTTAATTATTCGAATCTGATTAAAAACGAAGGTTTCAGTGCAAAAATAAAATAAAATCCTCGAAGTACTTTAAATATATCTTATAAATTATTCTCGAATTAAGCACATTTCACACACACAAACACGCACACAATTATTTAATACTTATTCTCCTGAATGTGCAGTTTACATTTAATTCTCTCGATTAATTTGATCTAACCTCACTTTTTCCTCGTGGTTTATCCTGTCACTTCGTTGACAGTTTGACAGTATATATTATTCGTCTCGTTGCAAGGATCACTCGGTCCTTTTACCTGCGATGTATCCCGGAATCGTAACAAGGTCTCTCGTTGCACCTCGATGGAGATTTAAACCGCAAATCGTACGAATGCACGAGATGTTACCAGACCGGTGATGCATGCGCAAATTTAACGTCGACGCGCGCGTGCGAGTGCAGTCAATAATCCCATGCCTAATTATATAAGTTTTGACGTAACGAACAGCATCATATAAGCGCAGGGATCTCTTCGAAGTACACGCGTATATTTCTTTTCTGACATTTTTCAAATTTGATTTTTACATATTTATAGATC
This sequence comes from Nylanderia fulva, assembly GCF_048542155.1. Taxonomy (NCBI): domain Eukaryota; kingdom Metazoa; phylum Arthropoda; class Insecta; order Hymenoptera; family Formicidae; genus Nylanderia; species Nylanderia fulva. The sequence continues at coordinate 126,313 of NW_028190390.1, read as the reverse complement.
AATTTCATCCAAATAATCCTGAAATTTAAAAAATATTAAAAATATGCATATAATATGCTATATATATATATATATATGTTAAACATTTAATAACATATGTTAAAAAATACAGCAAAAGAAATTTTTTGACATTTTATAATAATTAATAAAGTCTCCTAGGAGATTGAATTATATTAAAAAATAATATTTATATTATATATTAAATTTAATATAATATAAATTTAAATAAATATAATATCTAAATTTATATTATAAATTAAAAATCATAATGTTAATTTTTTTTCTCATATATCCTCTAATGTCACAATTTCTCTAATTCTATTTTACTAATTAATTTATTCAGCACTGAATCGAGAGATCTCAATGAATATATATATATATATATATATATATATATATATATATATTATATATAAGTAAATATTATATAACATATAATATATAATATATATAATATAATAATATATAATATAAATAAAATATAATATTAATGTATACCTATAGTATAATATAATAAATTAAAACACACAGCAGATGACTTTTGCTAAACCCTATTTATATCTATACAAAGCAGTTCTTCGCTCATTTGCTTACAGAGCCGATGCTGAAGGCGAAATGGAAGGGTCTGCGCGACACGTTTCGTGCCGAGCTGAAGAAGGACCAGGTATACCGGAAGAGTAAGATTCATCGGAACCGGCCGGTGTGGATCCACTTCAAGAGCCTGCAGTTTCTGAAGGAGCAGATGCTGCCGCGGCCGCCGATCTGGGAGCGCAGCGTCGCCAAGACCGAGGACGAGCTGCAGCCGTGCGACAGCGAAGCCGAGAACGGGATCCCTTCCGGGCTTGACGGCGGCCTGGACGATCGGGATGCGATCGCCGATCATCTGCTGTCGATGGCCGGGGACGGGAACGTCGGTCATCATCATCATCATCATCATCACCATCATCAGCTGAAGCTAGACGGCGATCACGGTCGACGTGGCACCGTAGACGTGAAGCGGGAACCCGAGGAGAGCTTCGACAACCTGGAATTTCAGAACGTCGCCGACAATCTCGCGGAGAACGAGATGATGCTGCAGAACATCTCACCCGAACAGGTCCTCATGAGCGACAGTGACGCCGGCCTCGCCGGGGTCGATCCCCTCGAAGGCAACCGCTTCGACGACAATTACTACTTCCTGATGAGCCTGCTGCCGCACATCAGGACCTTGCCAGCCGATCGCAGGATGCTCCTCAGGATACAGATGCAGGAGCTCGTTTACAAGGAGGTCTACAAGAAGACCGTCGACGGCGAGCAGACGGCAAAGACTTAACTGTCGTTATCGTCCACGTGTAAAGTGATGAAGTTTCTCGAGGAACTTATTTTTTTCTAGACGACGTCGATTGCTAAAAATCGAAATAATATTAAATTAATATATAATATGATATTAATATTAATATTATATTTATTATATTATAATATAATTTATAATTAATAAAATTAATATTATATTATTATATTATATTATATCGATATAATATTAATATTAATAATTAACATTAATTATAATTAATAATGTAAAATATAATATTATAATTTATTAATTATAATTATTATTAATTATCAATATATATATATATATATATATATATATATACATATATATTATTTCCTATATTTAATACCATGGGCGTCTGCAGAGAAGGCATTTACCCCCTTGAAATCATTTTAAAAAATTAAGCGTTTGCTCTTATTCTTGTGTGAATAAACACTGGAATTTATTTACAATTTTATTTAATATAAAAATATTAAAAAATAACACAATAATAAAAAATTGAATTTAAAAAATTAAGAAAGAATAATAATAAGAAATAGAAAATATTTTAATCATGCTCTTCCTGAAAAAAATCCTGCAGACGCCTATGATTAATACACACGTCTAATTAAACGAAGAAGAAGCTAGGTTGCTGCCCGATATATATATATATATATATAAATAATTCACAATAATAATCATTGTAAAATAGAGAAAACGGGCTCTTTTCATATACTTATGCCATTTATAAAAATTCCAAGCGAGTATTATATATATATATATTATATATATATATATATATATATATATATATATATATATATATATATATATGTATATATGCTCTCATCTTTGGAGCAGGATGAAGAAAAGAAAAGCAAAATAGAAAATTTCTTTTTCTTGGAAGAGAAAAAAAGGGGCTTTCGCCAAAACACAGTAATATAATATATGGTACCTGCACCCATACCTATACTTACCTACGCGGTGGTACAGGTCACGGTTCCCCTAGGTAGGTCACCTCTCTCTCTCTCTCTCTTTCTCTTTTTCATTCTGTCAAATACAGACACAGACACGGTTGAGCGACACTGGTGCTTTCTCGTACCTGCGGGTACGACCGTGACGCACACACCTGTGCATAGATGAGCGTCCGATGCCGCGTGAATCGCATGCGCGCGCGCGCGCGTAACACCTACGTATACGTCACGCGCACGCACACGTGGCCGCCTCGAACTGTCACTTCGCGGCGCGACGCGGCGCGCATGCGCGCCCACCGCGGCTCCAATCGGGAGCGCGTTTCCTTCGCTTTCGCGTCTCCCATCTCCGCCGCGTCCATGCCTGTGTCTACCTACCTACCTACCTTCAGTTCGTCGTCGCCGATCGTCGCACCGTTATCTTGTTCGCGCGTGCTCCTCGGTTGAGCTACCTGTGCCCGCTTCTTTTGGCTCATCTGTCTCTCTTCGTTTCCTTCGTCGCGAATAGCGTCGCGTTCTTAGCGTCGCGGCTCTCTACGCTTTATCGTGCCAGCACAGGTGTTTTTTTGTGGCTTTTGTGATATACCAGATACGGGGAGATACGTCGCCGTTATTGTGCCGCGACGTTAGATCGACGTAAGGTGAGTCAATTTAGAGGAATTTCACTTCCGTGCCGGGATGTCTGGAATTATCCGGCTTGAACGGAGAATTCTTCGATCCCCGGCCTTCTTTCTCTCGACCTTTTTCGAAGCTGCAAATTCGAATTTTTATCGGAATATTTGTTAGACATTTTCTGCCATATTTGCATACTTTTGATCGCGACTCACTTCAGACCATTGATGTTGAATATTTTCACACTGCTGAGACAAATAGGATTCAACTTCAGGTTAGTCGAAGAAAGCTCCATTATTATTATTAAAGTGATAAACATTTGAAACACAAATATTGCTCTGGCGAGAAAGAGAGAGAAAGGGGGACCCGTTTTAGAGATTCGTTACCTTATTTCTGTGTCGCGTGAATATGTGTGAATGGATGTGAGTGGAATATATTCATTGTCAGTATTGCTTGACGCCTGTCATTGCATAAATTATGCTGTACAGATGATCTTTATTTTCGTGACATTTCTTCGTGTAACAGGTATAATATTCCTTAGAGAGGCTATTAATTATATACAAGCGTGTCCAGTTGGAAATAGAGCGTGCTCTCGTTCGATCTAGTATAGCGTTTTAATGTCCTTCAACTTTGTGTTCGTTTCACATCGTGATACATCGATTATGAAATTTAAAAAAAATCGAAAAAAATTAAAAACGTATTTTATTCAAATAAACATTTTTATTACATTTTTTTACGTCATCAGTAATTTAATATTCACCATGAATATTAAAAAGCAAATTTAAATATTTCAGAATCTTTTTCAGAAGAATAATCATGCGAAATAAATCGAGGAAACAAGTTTACAACATATACAATTTCGAAATAAATAATCGGTTGATGGGAGGCCGGAAGACATTTAATCCGTTTGTTGACAAGAAATTTGATCCGGCAAATAGAACCGCGTATGGATGTTCGTGTTTGGGCGACAAGGGTAAAAAAAATATCGGAAATATTTTCGCGCGCGCGCATTGAAAAAATATTTACGAGTATGTGTTTCCCCCTCGTCTGCTCTAAATCTAAATATACAGGCGGACTGGAATTCTCGACTCTCCCTCCTTCTCTCTCTCTCCTTTTTACCCCCCGGCTATTCAAAACGCATCTACGCATTCCGTTCCGAGTGACAAGTGCCTGGAGACCGAAACGCGCTGGTCCTCTCTCTCAATATGCTTAGTAAACAGCTCGGACCCCTGGAACTCGCAATAAACGCCAAACGAGATTACACGGCGTGATTGTAGGCCGATTTCGCCGCGTATCGTTTGTCAGTCGGGCAAAAATGCGAACTCGACATGAATCAGGTAATACGACACCTGCGAGAGTATTGAAAGTATATATAACGATTTACCAACAAGAGAGTTGCAAATACAATTTTATTTGCTAATTTTTTAGCAATTTATTTTTTTCAAATATTTATTTTTATACATTTTTTTCAAAGTAAATAAGTACACGTGACTTAAATGATATTTACTCTTTTTTTTAATTACATATGTAATTACATATATAATAAATATTAAGAATTAATAAAACTTTTTAGTATTAATAAATTTACAGAATTATTAATATTACTGTTTAATATAATAATTTTACACGTTATTAATATTATTATTATCAATAAATTTTATTAATAATAATATTAATAATAAATTTATTAATACTCAAACATTAAAAAAAATAAGTGTATGTACTAATTAAGTTTAATTATAGTATGTACTAGTTAACTATTAAGTAATAGTTTATTATCAAACATAAAATCTTGCAATGATTGCACATTAATGACGTTTTTCGAATAATATTCTGGTGTATCTTTGTATTAAATATTGATTTTACGAAATAAGGCTAGCTCTGTAAATACAAAGTTATAGTATTTAAGTGTACTTAAGGAGCGAATGTGTATAGTATACGCAGGTTATTGGTTTCTATAGTCAGTAATATTTCTCGGAATATTTATGTATAGAAGTATAAATGTATGGTAAATATGCATTATGTATGAATCTCTCCCTTGATCCGTTTTCAATTTCCAATCCATGCACGAGAATAAATCGACGTTGAGCCTTTCTCGCCGAACGAATAACTTTCGTTTGAATAATATTTTGTAATAACTGTGCATCGGTATTTAGTCCTTCGTTTTTCGATTTTTCCCGATTATTCTCGTTTTTCTTGAACGTCAACGTCCTCGATTAGGAACGCTGTTTTCATTCGATCGAATTTTATTAATATACTTCCGCACTTTTATTCGCTCTACTAGAGTATATCAAGCATTTTCTGTAATACTTATTTTTATTTAGAAAAGCATGGAACCCATGCATACAAACAATTACATAAAAAACGTTGTAAAAAAATGTAAAAGACGTAAAAATTTTGATTTTTGAAATAATTTCTTAAAATGAATAATTAATTTATTTGCTAGTCAAAACTATATACATTTATATATATATATATATATATATATATAGGTATATAAAATATATTATTACAGAAAAAATAAAATTTTTATATCGCTATTATTACAGACGTATTCATATTTAAATATATTTTATTTCGAATTAATTAAAAAAAAAATGTACAATTTTTTGTCTCAAGAAAAAAAAACGAAAAGAAGAGACTTCTTGGAATATTTCGGAGTAAAAGGGTCCATGAGACAATCGAATTCGGATTCTCCGGAGTGGAAGTTTCTCTGGCTAGGCAACACGCTACTTTACTTTGATATCGATAAATATAGACAAGTGCTATTTTGAAAGAGACGGAGATAGATAAAGAAAGGCAAACGCGTGCTTTGGCAGAGCTCCAGCTCGCCATAATACGATTATCGCATGTTAAAGTCTCTTTTGAACTTGACGGCTCACCTTTTACGGCGCACACATGTGCCGTGAAACGTCACGTGCGTGAACGGTACCGTTCGATCGATTGTTAATATATTTATGCAATCTGCTGATAGCTCATCAGAGAGTACCGCTAGAATATTTTTCTCTCTATATCTTTCCCAAGTGCTGTTACAGACTCATAATTATATAATGACAGCTTCCTTGACGGAGAAACAATCGATCTTATAAGAAAAATTTATTGTGGAATATTATTCACTATATTTGATTTGATTTTATATATTTTTTACATTTAATGTCTAATTTAATATTAATGTTAGTTTTATCTACATGCAAAATCAATTTCTCGAAGAGCTAAATGTATTTAAATTTTAAATGCTCGCTGCAAATCTTCTTTCTAAATTTCTTGGAATGAGATTCCACTTCAAGAAGTTTAGAGAGTTTATCTTTTTCAAACGTTGTTATAGAGATTCATCATTTTAATAACAGCTTCTTTGACAGAGTGACAATTGATTATATTTTTTTTAATTTAATATCTAATCTGATATTAATGTTAATTTTATGCAAAATAAATTTCTCGAAAGCCAAAAAATATCTAAATGTTCGTCGCAAACTTAAAAGTTTTTCTCTAAAGATTTTCACAAAATCAGAATCGTTAAAATTAATTTACGGAATACTTTGCACATTCAATCTTTAATCATGCTTTATCTCGAGCAAAATCCTTTATTCTTTATGCTTTTTTGTTGATTCATCGATAACAGTTTCGCGTTAAAGAATAGCTTTGTTTCTCACGACTGATTAATATGCTTCAAAATAAAAAAATACAAAAAAACGCGATGTATCACTTCTCGATAAGACGCATTTGCATTTTGCATCAGTATTAACGCATATATATATGAAAATTACGCACCTGCTTTGTCGCTTACGTTAATTGTAGATGAAATTTTGGGAGGTTTAGAAGCTTAAAACCAGGGTTGGATAGTTAAAAGTTAAAAAGTTAATAACTTTTAGTTAATTTAAAATGTATTAATTTCTAACTAGTTATTTTTTGTTTTAAACTTATTAACTTTTTTCCTATATAAGTTAAATTTTTTTATTTCTGAATACCATTATTGTCTTTTTTATAAACGTATTATTTTTAAATTAAAATATTAATTTTTATATTCATTTGTCATCAATTGTAATGACCAAAAAATATATTTCTATATAAAAATCAAAATTCTTTATTATAAATTTTAAAAGAATTAAGAAACAAAATTTTCATTTAATATAAATCATGTTTTTAAAAATTAACTTTTGATTTAATCTTAATTTAACTGAGTAAATTTTTTGTTCATGCAACTTAACTAAATTAATTTTATAAACGATTAAACTTTAACTGAACTTATTGTTAGTTTAAAAAAATATATTTCTATATAAAAATCAAAATCCTTTGTTATTATAAATTGTAAAAGAATTAAGAAACAAAATTTTTATTTAATATAAATAATGTTTTTGAAAATTAACTTTTGATTTAACTTCAGTTAATTTAATCTCAACTTAGCTAAGTAAATTTTGTTTATGCAACTTAATTAAGTTAATTTTATAAACGCTTAAACTTTAACTGAACTTATTGTTGGTTTAAAAAAATTCTTGACTTATCCAACCCTGCTTGAAATGCAGCCGCGTGACTCACGCGGAACGTAAAAGATCGGGATGTAAGGGAGAGGAAAAATAATATTCTCAATCACGTAATCATACGTGCGGATGGATAAATAATTCAGTTGTTCTCTCCTTCGACGATTCTCTCTCGCGCGGGTTCGCTCTATTCACTCTACCGTGACTACTCTGTCGCAGTTCTCACGCTTTGTTTTTTTACCTCTTCCCGGGAATGCATACGTTTAATAACTACGACGGGGATCACGAGATCTCACCGTCGTTCCGTGATCTACGAGGCTGCGTTACCTCATTGCCGAGCCGTTTTATACCGAGTCGATATCGGCCAGGTATTGCGCAACAAAAGAGCGAGATTGAAGGAGAGATTTTCTTTGTTTTATAGTATTTGGCCTACGAGAACGGTTGGAGTTTATATGAAGGAATTATATCGCAATTCTGTCAAAATTTATGGAACATATTTGTAGAAAATAGAAAGCTTAGCTTACAATAATTTCGACGAAAAAGAATTGGAGAACGTTTTTCAGAAATGTGGTCTCGATTTTATATAAATTTATTTTTGGATGCTGTTATTTAATTATGTTAAGTTTTTTTTGTTGAGATCTATACATGAAAGAATTATGTTGATTCTATCAAGATTTATTTAGAATATTTTATAATTTGAGAGAAAATTTTTACTTAGCTTATAATTTCTCAATTATTATCCAGATGTCGAAAAAATTTGGAGAATATTTTTTCAGAAATTTGTTGTCTGGGTTTATCGTTGTAAATTTATTTTTGAATATTATTATTAATTAATCGACGTCGGTTTTCTGTTGAAATTTACGTGAAAGAATTATGTTGATTCTGATCAAGATTTATAGAACATTTATAGTTGAGAGAAAACTTACTTAGCTCATCATTTCTCAATAATTATCCACATAATAAAGAAACGGAGAATGTTTTTTCTGGAGAAATTTTAGTTGTCTGAATTTTTTCTATTTTTAGATGTTGTTACTAATTATTAATGTCGATGTTTTCTGTTGAGATCTACACATTTGAAATAATTTCTGTCAAAATTTATGGAACATTTATAGTTAAGAGAAAACTTCTTAGCTTATAATTTCTTAATAATTATCTACATATTATAAAAAAACCCCGAGAATGTTTTTCTTGGAGAAATTTGTTGTCTGATGATTGTGAGTTCTTTATGCAAATTTATTTTTAAATGTTGTTATTAATTATTAATGTCAAGTTTCTGTCGAGATCTACATAAAAGAATTACGTTAATTCCGTCAAATTTTTTTATACAATTATAATTTAAAAGAAAACTTTCAATTTCTCAATAATTATAGAAATGATGAAGAAACCTGGAGGATGTTTTTCTTGGAGAAATTTGTTTTGTCTGAATTTTATGTAAATTTATTTTTAGATGCTGCTATTAATTATTAATGTCAGGTTTTTATTGAGAAATCGCGAAATTTCGCTACAATCTCGTTCTACATGTATCATCTTGTTAACATATAATTGACTTTTATCAGCTGATTTTATCAGCATTGCAAAAAGAAACTATAAGCCGAAGAATTATAAGAGAAGATAACTAAGTAAGAGCTTAAATTGTTTCAAAATAAAAATCGGAAACTTAGATATTATTTTTGCCGCGCATATTTTTATCTATAAACTAATTTATATTAATACACAAAATAATCTATTTATTTTATATAAATAACAGTAATAAAAAATACATACAATATAAAACTGCCAACACGACATCTCGAGACACTCCCCAGATTTTTCCCATCATTATTTCGAGCAAAGGGACCATTTTTTCCTTTTCAGAACCAGCGACGCAAGTCCCCCTATAATATGTAAAAAGGATCTTGCGATACAAGTTCACCTCGACCCCGACTCCTGCTCGAGGGAGGAGAAGAAGAAGAAGACGCGGGCAACGACTCCCATATATATATATATCTCTATCTCTTTTTCTCTCTACCTCTTCCGCTGCACCGTCACTTATCCCCGAAGCGGACGCTCCTGGCATACCTCGAGTCTGACTCACGAACCTGGTGTTTCAGCAGCAGCAGCGGCGGATGAGATCGTCCCCCGTCGACCCATGCTCGGATCCTGCGGAGGCGAGGAAGGATGGTGAGCTCCCGCACGCCGGACGCCAACGTCACGTCCACCGCTAACGGGGCGGGCATCGTCGACGGCGGAGGAGCGGCGGCGTCGTCGCGCGACGACGAGAGCCGGCCGACAGACGGCGTCGATCATCACCGGGAGTGGAGTCAGAGCGGCCCGGCGTCTCTCCCGATGTCCACCGATCTCCGCAATCTCGTCATCTCGCACCTCTCGGACTCCGGACGGTACTCGTCGACCAGCCCGGAGCGTCATCGGCACCACCAGGAGGCGGCGGTGACGACGAACGGCGTCGCCACGATCAAGATCGGCTGCCACGACGAGGAGGAGAGCTACGAGGGCTTCGGATCCGTCGAGGGGGACTCCCTCGTCGACGACGGCCCGGATTCACCCGGTGGCAGCAGCTCCGCGCCCTCGCCGACCGGTACCAATTCTCGCAGGTGAGAGATCTCGACGAGAGGTTTCGTTGTGGAAGATGTGACCCACTTCTCTTCTGCGGAGAGGACACATATACATATAGACGTATATATACATATATTGTGAGAGCGATTAGGTTGTGATAGAGAATGGAATTGCTTTGCGACATTTCTTTGTATTCGATATAAAAGCGTGTATAGCAATTTATTATCGACGTTTTATCGGTGCTTGAGTAATTTCGCGGTTATTGAGAAAGTCGTAAATAAATTCACTCGAGAATACGTACAATGGAAAAGTAAGAGGAGAATGCGATGTCGCGGGTATAAATATATTAATTATACATGTGTGAAAATATATTTCTAATGAAATGAAGTATCTAATTATCATTAATATATTAAGAAGTTCAAGAAGAAGAAAGTTATATTACATAAAATTCATGTAACGTCTATAAAGTTTTCATTGAGAGATTGATTTTTCACGACTTTATGGAATATATTTATCCCCTTTGAAATGATTTCAATAAGTCGGAAACTTATTTTTGAAAGTTTATAGTTTGAAAGTTTACGAGCGGGATCTAGACAAGAAGAGAGCATAGCGAGCTTGGCCTTTTATTATGTCAATTGCTTCCTGCCGTTATTCGCTCGATACGTAACATTAGTCGCGGAACGTGTAACGAGTTCTTTCCGAAACTGAATATACGGCAGGAGCATTCAAATCTAGCGTATAATTCGAAACGTGTACGTACATTATGGCTGGATGGGTTATTACGTAAGAGCAACGTTGCATACAATGTGTCTATCACCTTGGAACAATACCGACTGACTTGCTATCTGTATGCGCAAGTCACACAACTTACGTAATAATGGCAATGTATTTTGAAGAGTGCTTTACGGTACTCTTGAGTGCATGTATGCGTGTATGTGTGTAATTTCAGGATTCTCAACAATTGAAATCTTTCAATCGCGTGATTTCCTATTCAGCCGCGTCACCTTTATTTTTCTTTAACACCAGCCTAAAGTTTTGCCTTAACTTGAGCTTCAAATATTTAACTACTTTCGATCTTCTATGTCATTCGACGCCTACATTATGTCGATTTTAACGCGAGAGAAGAGAGTTTGTTATGCAATGAAAACTTTGATATGGGTACATTAAAAGTGCATTTGCATGCGCCTTAACGAAACGTCTCGCGATGACGATTGTGTATAGTTTTTATAAAATTTTGCCGATCTTGCAGACTCGTCACATTCACATTTCTCTATTCTTTGATGTTGTAGAAATCCGAGAAGTCCTAACTCTACGGTTGGAAGACATTCCTGGTTGCGCACTTCGCTGCGGAGAACGCCTCCTTGGTAAGAGAGACATGACTTTGGTCAAGAGCAAGCACGACGTAAATGCATACATGCACATGACCGCGTAATTTCCCGCGGGAGAGAATTTCCGCCACTTATTCTTAAAAACCTCAACGGCGAGACAATGACGCCGCGTCGGTGCGTCTCGGCGCTGAGTTGCGTGCGAAAAAAGTCGCGTGGGAAAGCGACTGACGACGTTAAATAACCGGTTTGCATTAACGCACAACAAGGGAGATAAGGAACTAGTTAAATTTCTTGAGAGAGAAAGAAGCATTCATGAGAGAAAGAAACACCTCCGGTTAGCTATCTATATATCTATACGTGTTAATGATGACGGCAAACTTGTACAAAATATTTTTATATCTGAACAATCTTGTCTTGCTTGTTTTCTCCTTGCAACTTGTTTACAAAGCGCCAGAGTGAAATAAAGTTATTTAAAATAGGAACGATTAAATTCGACCCAAACTAGCCAAAGAAAATTTTATTTTATTTCCACAACGTTTAGATCATCTGTTTTTGGTCTTTTTCAAGTGAGACTAGAATGATACAATTAATTAAGATTAATAAAGATAAACATTTTGATGTTAAACGCAAGAAATTAAGATTTACATACTTTTTTAATAAAAGTGCAGTTAGTTGACACTGTTGTCATTATTAAACAATGTGATTATATCGAAATTTTTGAAACATTTGAAAAAACTTTTGAAAGAAAGAAACCCCATCTTATCGTTATGATGAATTGTCAAAAACTGAGTATGTAGAGCTTATACGACCTTTATAATTTTGTCATAGATGTTGTTTAAATTCTCTGTCTTTATGTTATAAAATTATTTAATTAGTTTCTTTATTTATAATTTTTAATTTGCTCAAAATGTCACGAGTAATATAGAAAAAGAATTTTTTAATAATTCGATTTTGTGTGATGTACATTTGTAAAATTTTTATATTTCACATTATTCGTAATAAGGACTAATAATAGTTACTATCCGGAATTTGATAGCAAGCGATATCGATTGCTACTTGGCGATTTATATGTACGTATATTTATCCTAATTACTCACTACTCCGTTATGAAAGCTACAATTTGGCGTATAATCAAAGATCTACATCTGATCGTGAAATTTGGCACTACGCGATCAACAAGTTAGAAACGCAATAGAACTCGCGCGCGTTTAAAAGTAATCTATAAATAAATATAATAATAATCATATATATACATATATACACATATGTTATTATGGATAACATTTATAAATACTATATGGATTTAAATACAGACATTAAAGAAAATATTTTTGTTTTTGCTTACAGTTCGAGCAGGAAGAGACTCAGCTCCAACGCCTTGGCGAGGTAAGAACAATAATTAATTTTTATAATAAAACTGAAATTAATACGTATAAGGAAATTCAACTGTGTTAAAGAAACAAGTAATAATTATAATTAAAAAAAATCAAATCATATTGATTTCTTTTTTTTACGAATTAAAGTTTCAAACTCTTAACGCGATATAACTTTTTTCTGTAAATGTCTGCTCTGTAATTTTTCTGTAAAACAAATCAGTACATTGACTTGATCGGCGTTTCTATATGCGCATTCCGAAAATAATTGTTTCTCTTTTTCTGCTATCTCGCGCTTTAATTGGTCCGACGCACGCAAAAGGAAAAGAGTAACCCGGACAAAGGAGTTCACCGGCCGTAGGATGATGCTACTGCATCAACGCTAATAATTCCAGACATCGCTCCTTTCACGGAACTTGAATCGACGGACTTTCTAAAACGTGGGCGTGCTTCCCTGTTACGTTAACTCATGTTTCATACCCGCGATACTTCGATATTCGCGCTTCCTTCCACGCTACTGAATTACGTGCCTTATCCATACGCCAAAGTGGGAAACATTAGATATGCTCACGTCCTTTCTGCAGGAAAACGCTATTAAAAAGAGAGACGCGTTTGACCATTGGAAAATTATAAATTATTTTTCGTGTGTGTCTTCTCGATACAAATGAAAATAAATGCACAGAAAACTAATCTTTTAATTGCGAGAGAACTTTCACAATTTATCTTTTAATTTTAATTGAAAGAACTATCACAGACAAGTCACTACTTGCTTAATAATCATCAGTGATTAATTACTTTTTTCAAGTTGGAATATTTATATTGTGAATTATGCATAATTTTGATCAAAATACTTTCTATAGATTATCATACGCAAATATGCTTAATATTTCCAAATGCAGTAATTTTTTGAAAAGGCAATTTCTCTGCGAAATTCTAAAGAAATTCTTACGTGTCATTTGCAGCCAGCTTTATCGGAGTGGCAGCTTCAACAGCCCGGGGATGGGCTCAAACTACGATGCTGCGGATGATGTCTACAGCGACGTATCTTTGGAGGACGTGATGGATCTCAGCCACAAGGTGAGTAAGACACGGTCACCTAGAAATAATAATTTTTCCGCATTTTAAAATAAAATAAAATAAAATTCCATCGCAATTTCTTCTTCGAACGAGTGAAATATTTTGAGTAACAATAAAAAGTACGACATGAACAGAGTTGTAGCATATATCAATAACGGGAAAAATCCGTTTGTCAGTTTTTTTTCTCGCTCTTAACCTGTTGGGAAACTTTGGTCCAAATTCTTGGTTCGTTTTTCACTTAATAACATATCCGAAAAAAATCTTCAAAGCTGTTAGATGTGTGCGACACGTTTCCGGCGACCCTTCACTCGAGATCCTGACAGGAACCATCAGCCTCATCCCGTTCCGTATCCGTTTTATCTGGCTCCTTATGCTCGTTATCTCCCGTACGATCCGTACGCGGCGTATCACTATTTAGGTTCGTTTTATCAATCGCCGTGTTGCGCTCAACGTGACAGCACGAAGGAGGAGATCTGGTCCTGGCCGGTCGTCCTCTTCCTCGTCCTTCTCCTGATCGTTTTGATCGGGATCGTTTATCGCGGCTTCTCCCGCGAAACCCGACGAAAAATCGCCCTCTGGCTACGCTTACACAGGTTTCATCCGCAGGTAATTTCGTATCTCGATTATATTTCGCAATCTACCTGTCGTCATCGCGCTCCTGCAACATTAATTCGATCGAATTGCATGAAAAAAATTATCGCTCGTAGTTTTATATATATCTTTTCGATTTATATCTAATTAATAATATTCTAATTACAGAGTTATTTTAATTTTTTTTATATACAATTACAGGGGCGGAAGCTGTTCGATTGAAATTAATTAAAGTTGTATATTTCAGTTGTATAACTTTCATATATAAATTTTTATATAGCATATAAAAATTATATTAATATATTATATATAATAATTATATATAAAAAATTCATACACACACACACACACAATTTATTACTAACAATTCTTTTCTCGAATGACGTAATTCCGTACGAAACGACTAATTTATTCCGAGAGTGCGGGGATGAGTCACGAGGTGTGACATCACGATCCGGTACGGTCTGGATGACGATTTTTTTAGAAAAGGCTCAAGTTTCAGTAACAACATACGAATCCGCCCCTGTATAAAGAAGATAAACTAAATGCATATCCTCGTATCTCTTATCGGTTGGACATACATTTCCGATTTATTCGAGAGGATGTTCGATAAAGAGAAAGAGAGAGAGAGATGACATAGAACACAGATAACGCACACGCCGTACTTTTTTCGCACCACCTTATATGCACAGGGCTTTAATCGCGGAGACCGAATCCTGTAAAGCGGTCGATTTCCCTTCCTCGAGGAACCTGCGCTGATCCTGTCCATGTCTTTCTCGGCTCGTGTATCTAGACCGCGAGGATGGAGACGAAGCAAGACGCGGCTCAGAACTGTCCCGAAGATGACGGCGAGTCCTCTTCGACAGATAGAATGATAACGAAGGCGCTTGTTAATCCTGATTACGAGGAGGATTCTGATGACGAAGACGATGGGCATGGGAGAGAGGATGAAGAGAGCGAAGTGATAATCGTGAGACCAGGATCGCTTCACCGATACTTGCACATTTGAACATTTTGAAGTGTGCGGAGGATTAGAAATTAAGAAGAAATATGTGTGAAACGAGCTGTCAACGAAAGCAAGTAATTAACTTCGGAAAAGGTGTCCGTTTCTGAATCTCGTTGTTATCTGTATAATTTAATTGAATTAAATTTAAAGACAAATTATAAAAAAGCGACATTTGGTTAGTAACCAGAGATATATCGATAAAATTTAATAAAAAAACATTATTTATATATAAATAATGTACAAAAGTAAAACTAAGTAAAATAAGATTTAAAAAATTAAAGAATGCTTTTAAAGTATTACAAGTACAATAAAATGAGTTTCTGTAAATCATTAATCGTTAAATTTGTCTTCATTTTTTATGAAAAAGATGCTGAATCGATACTATACGTAATTTCATTAAATTAAATTTAGATACAAAAATGATAAAGAAGCGACATTTAATTAATAATCAGAAATATATTGATAAAATTGAATAATAAAAAAGTATTTATATATAAATAATGTATAAAAGTACAACTAAATGAAACAAATTTAAAAAAATGAAAGAGGAGTTTCTGCACATCGCGTTTGCAGTATCGATCTCTATATTTAATATTTCTATTCCTAGCTAATTGCAAAATTTCACATTCTATAGATAATTTCGCGTGAGAGAAACAGATGCCAATCTCATATATATTGCATGTATGTACGATGATGACGTTCGCGGAATGAATCGTCAATTAAATTGGCAAGTTCGCACGTGTGCTTACGTATGATACAAAATAACACATATGTAATAGCAAAAAAAAATACATTTAAATTATTTCGAAAGAAAATTATCGGCTGAATTTTTATAATGGATTCGCAAATAATGTAGCGGAATTTTACCGCGAAAGAAATATGACTCGCGATCGTCGACAAAATTCGCAAATCGTATTTTTTACGACTTTGCAAGCAGATTCGTGAGCAAATTTCAACGCGATTACGCAGGAAGCAATAAATATTCGCATATATATGGGCCGTTGCGCGCAATCTACAAGTCTGCTCGGATGGACAGGCTGGGCCTTCGTGAGTTTTCTATTAATCTTTGGCTGGATCGTCTATCTGGCATGCAAGGCTTACAAAAGTCGGACATCGGGCGCGACGTGATCTTCCGTGACGATATCGTAATGCACATTTTCGTCCGCAAGAAAATAATTCATGACTGGAAGTATAATCCAAACGACTTATCGAACAGGCTGCAAAATTCCTCGCGTGAGTTCCTAAAAAGATAAAACAATATTAATTAAAATAATAGTAATTTAAAAAATAAAATATTAATATTAATATTTTTTTTAGTTACTGTTACATAATATATTAATAATTATATATAACAATATTAATTAAAACTTATAAACAACATATTCATGACATCAAATAGTGAGAAAATGAATATTAGCATCACGTAATGGTGATTAGATTAGATTGCCGTATAATTATAATTGAGTATAATATCTACAAGAGGTGCAATTAGGCGCGGTGCGAGCTTCGATGATGACACGATGACAATAAACGCCTTTTGTAAGCGCGTGCGCGACATTATATCATATGCCACTTTGACATGTGACACACTTGCTGGGACGACGAAGCGAGTTATCGTCTCCAACATTAATCTGAAAAATATTCTCTGCCAATGATCACTCATCAACATCAAACCTAATTGAATATTCGGAATAATTAAGGGGGCGTATATTGTTACTATCGTCGAGTGTGTATATGTATGTGTGCTATCGACGACGCGATATCGCTGACATCCACAAATAACATGCATGACTCCGATTAATCGGCGTAAATATAAAAAGTATACTAGAAAAGAGTTTCCTCGGAAATGTGAAATTCGGAGTAACTTGACGAGTTCAGCTTTCCTTCTACGCGGAGAAAATGAGTTTTCGCGATTCCGTCAACGTGAATAAATACAGATATACGTGCTTCGTGTTGTCCATCGCATCGGAATGTAAGCCTAACGGATATAAAACATCGATTTCTGTCCCGTTTCGTTGACATTTCCACGCAAATGTGTGCCGTGAGAAGGAGGCGTAGAATAAGGGCGGGCTCTAGCTTTACTAGAGAGCGTTCGGCGTAACGCGGCGGAACTGTCAAGTCGCGAGTGCCAGGAGTTAGCAGACACGTGGTATGGAGCGCACAAATAGCCTCCGCAGTGACTACACCCGGCTTGCCCGCGGTGGGCGATCAGATAGAGAGGAAGAGAGAAAGAGACGGAGAAGCGTTACGAGCGCGAACGAACGACGGCGGACTTGGAATATATTCCTGGCGCGTAGAAACCGCATAGAGAGGAGAACATCGCTGTGGAAGTGCGCGGCTGTTTGCTCTCGTCCAAGAACAAGGAGGCCCCGGAGTCAAGCATCTTCGATGAGGATCGGCGCGACGAAGAGGCAAGTGACAGCGGCGACGACGACGTTGATGGGTCCGTGCGGGGATGATGACCAAGTGCGCTCGCGACACAGGCGATGACGTGACGCGATAACCGGGTCTACCGCGCCGCGCGATGGAGCTGAACTTTTGCGAGGAGTCGATCGATCCGTGCGATCGCGCGTCCTTTTCCGGGGAGGGGCCGTCGTCCGGGCCCGGAGCCGGCCTCGAGTACGATCTGTGGGAAGGCCAGTTCCAGTTCGTAGGACACCAGACGTCGTCGCCGCCGTCGCCGTCCCGCAACGATCGACAGCCGCCTCCTCGTCGTCGCGGACACCGGCTCAGCGAGCAAGTAAGAGGAACGACGTCTCATCTCTTGGGAAGGGCCCGATTTGTCCCTGTAAATCGATTTAATTGTCAGCGTCGTGGAAGCGAAAAATGTATCTTGTCATTTTGTGTGTGTGCGTGTGCGTGTGTATACATATATCGAGTATCTATTTTCGCGAATGAATATAGACGCTCTTCTAGTGCGTCTTCGACGTTAGAATGCGAGTCTAAAACGAAGATCTAGTTGATTTGTGCATTAGAGATCATTCGCTTCAGTGATACTCGCAATTAATCTCCATTGTTAGAGGATTGTCACGTGGAGAATAGCATGATTGTAACGAGTTTACGACGGTATTGTATATCTATATGTATGGATAAATTTGTTACAATTGTGCTATTCTCCATGTGACATCCTTCAATAATGGAGATAACGATGCAAATGTTATATATAGATCTATTAATGAATATAAAAATAAAAAAATATGTACTCTTCTGAATCATATCTGAATCATCTATCAACGTGATTATCTTTATCACGAGCGATATTATTCAATAATCGTAGGTAGGGAGAAAATTATCGCGCTCAATATCGGCATTATTATGACATAATAGCTGCGAAATATAATCGAATGACCGCGAAAACACTAGGTGTTTTCTCGAATTTGCCTGCGACACAAGTTTCTAATAAAGCAGGTCGTAAGTACTATTCTCCGCTCGTTTCCATTGATATCTACATTTTCATTGATAGTCGCGCTGGCGTAAGCAAGCGTGCAACGCTCTTTAAAGAGGGTTCGCGTTTTCTTCAATATCAACTTTCTCTCCGATATTGCGCCTACGTGCTCTTTTATATGCATCCATTAATGTCGATCGGCACTCTCAACTTCGGTGATTCGTCATTTTCGCTGAAATCTTTCATGACATCCGGAGAAGAAGGGGAGCGTAGGCGTCCTAATAATTCCATCTACAATAATTAGATGCGACTTTTATCATTCTAGTTTTCAATCACCAGCATAATTTTTTAAGCACATTTGAAAAACACATTGTTATAATCAGGTGAAATAGACAATAAGTCTATTTTTTCTCTTCATCTATATTTCCTATTATTAATTCATTTGTTTGACATTTATACTGTAAAAAATTGCGGTTGTTTCACGTTTAACTTGTCTTCTAAATGCCAACAGGTTCAAATGATTCAGGAACAAATGGATGCTTTAGCGGACACCAAGTCGGTCGGCGAAGAGAGGTACGCACGAGCGAAGCAGGAAAATGCGACGTTACAGGCGCGCATACTAATGCTCGAGGAGGCGGCCAAAGACGCGGAAACGAGGGCTGAAGAGAGGCTTCAAGTGAGTCATTTTGTTCATCGACCGAAGCTGTATCTAAAGCAAACTTCACGAATAAATAGCTCGTAGCTTCCTTTAATAAGACACAAATTACGTCTGCATTTGCGTAAACTTCATTCTTACCTCTGTATTCTTCAAGGTTTTTTTCGTAGATTGAAGTACAACTATTATATTGCTTTCGATTACAATTTTTTGATTCAAGAACCTCTTTTCTCCGCATTATTACAGACCGAGCAACGAAGGCATCGGGAATGGGCAGGTCGTTTGGAACGCGAGCGACAGTTGCAGCTGGAGAATTACGCCATTAAACTGCAGGCCGCGGAGGTGGACAGTTCCAGTCTGAGGGACGAGATCGCGAGAGTGCGCGAGCAGCTCGAGAGAGCGAGGGCGGACAAGACGCGACTCGAAAACGATCTCCGGGATGCCAGGAGGGAAACGGACGCCGCGCGCGAAAGTGAACGTCACGCGATAAGCCGAGCTAACGAGGCTCATCATCAGCTGGACGCCATAAGAGAGGAACTTTCGTTACGGAGCGAGGATCAACAGAGGCTCGAGGAATTGGTGCAGCAGGTGGTTCAACTTCAAGCTCGAAATAAAAGTACGTTTCGTTCTTGTAACCACGAGTTATTATAATCATGTTTTCGCTTTTCAAAACGTCTTTGTAATTTTATTTAAAATTTGTCTCGTTATTGAATAGATTAAGTATTCAAAAGAGATTGCATTCTGATATTTTGATATATTAAAATATATATAAAAAGTAATAAAATGTAAACTTTAGTTCTTAACAAATCTTACCTTAATAAATGAGATTCTCTATGTAATGTTTCGTTGATTTCAGGTTTGGAAGAATCTCGAGACGAGCTGCAGGCTGCTGCGGCGTTGCAGGCAGGTCGTGAACTTTTAATGCTAAATCCTTGTAACAATAATGCTGAGAAAGGTCCTAGTCTCGCTGTGGAATTGTTGGCTGGCATGAATCCTGACCAGGTATTTGTTTAAGATCATTTGAAAATTCCCTGCAAGCAAATATTTAATGTTTAATTAAATGTTTACTTTAATATTAACATGGACGTTTTTTCTAAATATTTTATAGATCGATGGAGAGTTTAGCGAACCGTGCACAATGGCTGAAGTATGTATTTCAAGTTAATCTAGAATTTTACAATTTTATTGCATATACATTCTTAAAACATCTGATTAATCTTTCATATATTTTATCGTTATAGCTGAAACAAGCCCTGAAGGAACAGCAAGAAGTAAACACACAATTGAGAACGTACATCGATGGAATATTACTAAACATTGTGGAAAATTATCCACAATTACTAGAAGTGAAGCAAACACACTGAAATGTAGCACATAGGAATTATCGTTAAATTCTAAATATGTACCATGGAGGCAATTGTACGTTATCTTTCTTCATTGAATCCAAGATTGAAACTGGACTTGGATTGGAAGTCGGCTGATGTATAATTATATTTTATATATGTAATATTTTTTTAGCGCGTAAAAAGAAATTATTTACGCAAAAGCATATCGTCGGATTCGTATGCGAGAGAAATCGATTTCAAATTAAAGGTTTTCTCGAAGATGATATTAATATCCGAACAAATCCTGAAGAAAGATGTCTAGAAGAAATTGTGACATTTTTTCCTCGTTTTTGTATTGTCTTAACAATAGTTTTTATTGTTAAGACGCAACAATGAAATCTATTTGTTGCATTGTTTAGATCGGAATGTGCAGTTTTCGATAATTAATGCTCTAGGCAAAGTGTGCAGTGACGTATAAGGGACAATTTTCGATTGCTTTCCTTTTCGAAGCGAACTTTGCATCACATTGTCCGCGAATCTTCGAGCCGATTTACCACTGCCGTTGTTGCTAAGTTTTATCGCGCAAATCTGTTGTTACCAGAATGATGAGCCTATCTTAATTATACGAATAGCTAGAAATACTTCAAAACACATGAGATCATTAAAGTACTTGTATACATCAATGATAGTGTTAAATGGAATATATACATTTCTACAACGGAGACGCAACTGTGCTATGTGTCGCGAAAACTGTGATGCGTTAGAGTACCTTTTAAAAACAATTTAGTATCAGCAATATACACCTATACAATCTATATAGGTGAAAATCTTGTACTCTGGATCTTTATACTGAAAGTTAGTAATTGTGATTAAATAATTATATTTTGATACTCGTTTTCTTTTCTCCTCTTTTTCTGTCTCCTAAAATTATTGCGACAAAAAAAGAAAAATAGAAAGTCTAATAAATATTTTTCAGATTTTTTAGTATTAAAAGATGCACATAAAAAAATTGATATGATCTGTTTAAGTCAGTTATTGTGTTTTATATTTATGACATTATGATAATAATAATAGCAATTTTGTATTCAAGTCCTTAGAGCTCGTTCATACAGAACATGTCAATAAGCAGCAGGAAGTCCTGAATCATGAAGAAAAGAATAATAATAATATATTAAATAATATAATAACATTATTATATAATAATTATTAAATTATTTAGTGTATATAATAATATATAATTATATTATTAAATATTTATTAACAGTAAAATATATTCCTTTATCCATGTCTAAATATTGACATGTCCTGTATACAAAAAATAATTTTGTACCTTATTTTTCTCTCTTTCATTGTCAAATTTAGCTGTCAATTCAGCTGTCAAGTTTAGCTGTCAAATTCAGTTATCAATTTTAGCAAGAGCTTTCCTCGAACCTAGTTTAACATTAACAGCCGAGTTTCTCCACGAGAGCGCGCCAGGATCGCGTCGAGAGAGCCGCTGCTGCTGGTGTCTTCCGCGGAGTCTTGAGAAGAAGCAGAGGCGAGCGACCGAGGAGTTCAAATGTCGTGTCGCGTGTTTCGTCTGCGCCTGGCAAGCGAGGAACCGAACAGATCCATTTTGTGCCAGCGCAGCACGGCCGCTCGGTCGCGCATCGAGTGAAGAAGCAAAAGCGTGCGTTTGCCCGCGACCCATCTGTCAGTTATCCGCGCGTCGCGATGACGATTTAACCAGCGAAATCTGTTACGTCCCGGGCGGCGCAACGACGCCGAGGAGATACATGTAAGTTTCGCACGTATCGTTTTTTTTAAATGCTTGTTTGATCGAGGATATTCAATTTCATAGGTAAACATGTGTTCCCCTTCAGCTTTAAGTGTGATATTTTTATTGCATGGGTATAGCAGAGTTCACCAGGTTGTCTACAAATTCTACAAGGATTTGTACTTGTTTACAGATGAAGCTTCATGGCTAGATGCTGGTAGAGAGGTTCATTAACGAAACGGCATGCTTGTAAGAGTCTGGCAGCGCACTGTCACGTGGGATGAATGAGGAAGAACTATTGAAACGGTCTGCCGCAGAGCGCGATAGGATTTTCAGCTGCTATGACCGCGGTAGGGAAGGCACTGAGATTGATCCCTGGGAGGATCCAGCTTACGAAGTCTATCACACTACGGATAGATATGGTTTCATACAGTATGTGCACAAGCATTGTAGATTTTCTAAAATTAGATGTACATGATATTAACATACGTATGTATATATTGGCTGCATTCAGCAAAAAAAAGCTGCTTTACAACTGTTGTAAAATTCGCGAATCTGATTGGTGCATGCTCTTAGATTCAGCTTGATAATCTTATTTTATCCACAGCGATAAAAGATTACCACAGAAGCCGGATTCATATCAGATGAAGTTACATCATGTGGAGATGGAGAGATTGAAGAAATGGGAGAAGATGACAAAACAGTGGGACAGTGCCTCGACCAAGGAGAAACTGCGCCGTAGAATATACAAAGGGATTCCTAATAGATTTCGTGGTCAAGTATGGAGTCTACTCCTAGGCATCAAGAATCTCAAGAAAGAACAGGCAGGCAAGTACGAGGAGATGCTGCAACTAGCTCGCCAATGGTCCACAGAGATAAGACAGATCGATGCCGATGTCGCCAGACAATACAGAGATCACATTAATTATAGGTATGATACAAAATTCCTATAATGATGTATCTGAAAAAAACCATACCATTGTATTATTATTATCTTGTGTTATCATTATCTTTCTAGGGAGAGATATAGCATAAAACAAAAATCCATGTTTTACGTACTAGCAGCCTATAGTATGTACAACATGGAGGTAGGATATTGCCAAGGAATGTCTGTGTTAGCTGGTTTGCTGCTGCTTTACATGGACGAGGAGGACGCATTTTGGGGCCTTTCTGTGTTACTTGCCGATCAAAAATACAGCATGCATGGTTGGATTTTTTCTATATCAAAATATTAAAAAAAAATCATTTAGAGGTTCATGAATATGGTTGAATTAGAAAATAAATAAGAAAAAACTATTTCATATGTATACTGTTGCATACATTGCATTTATGTATAGAGGGGAAAAACATAATGTAGCCTCTCAAATGTTAAAGGTCGTGTCAATCGTATTTATGAACCTCTGGACAATATTGACATTTATCTAGATATTTATAGTTGCAATATTTTTTATAGGCTTTTATGTCGATGGATTTCCAAAATTAAACCGCTTCATAGAGCACCATGACAAGATAATGAACAAATTTTTGCCGAAATTAAAACGAAAAATGGATAAATGCGGCTGCGATTCCATACTTTATGCATTGAAGTGGTTCTTTGTTGTCTTTCAGGAAAGAGTATGTGTTTCTTTCTTCCATCCTTTCTTTCTAGACCATGTCCTTTTTACCATTTTTTTCTTATGCATTTATAGAACAAACATTTTGCAAGTTTTAGCATTTTCGGTAATTTTTAATCATACACACAGAACATAACAAGGCTTTTTCATATATAATATTCTTGCTCGATGAAGGAGAAAAAAAATATGTCGAATATAACTTGTAGTGGTAGTATAACTTCTTAGAAATCCTTGACATTTGCAAAATATGTGTCTTGAAAAATAATTTTATATAATTATTGCATTCTAGAAATGCTAAGAAATATTAATGAATATCTGCTGATTTGTAGACTCCCGTTAGTCTCGGTCTTCGTATTTGGGACATATTTCTACTGGATGGCGATCGCATACTTCCGGCGATGGCGTACACCGTGATGAAGCTGCATAAACGCTATCTGATCCCGATGGAGAGTCTCGACGAATTCTGCAATTATCTGCAGATCAAGTTAGAGAAGGACTTCTATTTCGACGACGACACTGTGATCAGTACGATGGAGCGCAGCATAGAGGAGTTAAAGCGTGCCAAATTAGATTACCCGGGTGCCCCGTTGCCTCAAGAATTGCCCCGTATTCCATTTGGTACTTTCAAGGAGCCCTCGTTCACCAACAAGGTATATTGCTAAAAAAATTCTCCCGTTTTGTCATCATTTGAAATAGGAGTATAAAATTATGTAACAGAACACTTTGTTAAAATTCTTTTATGTTTAGTTGAAGATTTTGTATTTAATTCTGAAATTCTTTTTTCGATTGCTTTTGGTTTAAAAATTATCTTTGTCTTGTTTTATAGCTACAGTAGTATAGATACTCCAATAACAAGCGTATGTCATTTTGACGTCGAGTGACGTCAGTTTGCTAGTTGGGTGCTATTATATTTTAACATGTCTTCTGCAATGATGGCAGTAAATATTACAACACCTGGCAGCAATCAAGCGATAAAAAGGAATATTGAATCCCGATATAATTTCGCTGTATACACCGTGATAGCAATCGTTTCGTATTCATTCAGGTTGGGAGGCGAAGCGAAGAGTTTAGCGAAGCTCAGCATGTAATGCGAGAATCCGTGGCGCAGCGTAGGGACATGGCGCTGATCGACGACGGCAGGGAGAGCACCACGCCTGTCGAACCGACCAGCGGCCTTGGCGGTGAGTTCAGCGATAGCCGCGACAATAGCACACACGATAATAGCACTGATAATAGTACCTCGCGTGTCGAACGTGGCAGCGATTCCGAGGAGGAGAGTAACGCCGATTCGAACGTGCGGATAACAGTTATCTACAATACTAGACTGTAAGCGATACGATGGTGCTTATTAAACCTCGCGACGCGAACAAAAACTTTGCTCAACATGACACTTTTGACAGTTTGAGATGTCGAATATAGTTTGTAGAAAGCCTTTGCCACGCGCGATACAAAGCGTAAAGATATATATTATTGTTTTGTATAAGTTATATATATATAGATATATATACATAGTTGTACACAAAATGATTTATATACAACAGTTCCTTGTATTGTATAGGAATGCATTGGAAGTATATTAAAATAGGATATTTTTTTAACTATAATACTAAGTATATTATACGCATGTATCAATTTATGGTATTAACACATGATATTAATTTGCGCGATAATAATTGGAATATATTAATCTTCTTGATGTTACAAATGCATTTCATTTAGAATATCTATCAATGGATCTCTTATGATCGTTTCTTTCTCACTTCAGTATATGTTTATACTTAATAAACGTATCGAAATTAACCAAGCCGAGTCTTACATGATTTTACACAACACACTCTATCCATGCATGTGAATCGGATGGTCCTGCTTTGTTAAAACTATTTTTGTGTATTAAGATAAAATTAAGCTGCTTCCTTTCATGCAATTTTATTATCATGTTCGTCATTCCTTTAATATTATGCAAATAATCAAGAGACCTCATTTGACAATGAAACCTTTATTTTTCAATGTGTTTACAAAAAGTTTACATCCTAATCGTTTATTATTAATAAACAACTGCATCCAGTCAATTAAAGTCACTCTATTAATCCATATTCTTAGATAAATACTTATAGCGCATTAAAAAGTAGTACATCTCGCAGTTTCAATCCAGCGTATCTAATCCCAAGAATCTACATTTGTAGGAAGCAAGTTCTCCTTCGACCCGAGCCTGGATGACGGCACGTCTCCTAATGGTTCCCGCCGATCGCTGGCCGAGACGTCGGTGACGTCAACGGCTGACCTGTCGGTATTCAGTTCGGCAACGCGTTCCCAGGCCTTAGACAACAGTCTGGATACTCAGAGCAACATCTCGAACGCCAGCTCGGGCAGCGGCGGTCTACCTACGCCGCGTGCGACGCCGCACCAGCCCAGCCCGGACGTGGTGCGCATCTACGTGCCGTACACGTCGCCCGCGTCGGCGGCGGTCTCCTACAAGGACGACCTGCCGCGCACGCTACCACGTTCCCTGGACACCAACAAGATCCGCATCCGCGTCGACCCAGATCAGACACCCATAGTCGAGAATCTCAAACCGTTTTCCCTGGAAAGCCCGGAAGTGGAGCTGGACTTGAAGTAGAGTGAGTCGGGAGAGAGAGAGCGATTGGAATTTGTATGCGTGCGGAAAATTACTTGTTGAGTGCGAATCGAGCGAGACGGTGAAGTTACAAATGATCGCGTGCACGTAGATAAGGCGTCCTAGAAGTCGCGGGTTTCTAAGTAAGAAGTTAATGTCACGAGTTCGTTCTACAAAACTTCGACGATTAGAAGGTTTAACAAAATTGTGTCAATTTCGATTTTCCCTTTAATGTCGGGTGAAACAATATTTTAATTTGTCCACAATATTTTTATGGCATATAGAGATCTCTTTTTTTTACTTGTATATTAGATGTCACATTGTCACTATAAGTGCAACTAGTATTTCATAATATTCTCAAATTGATTAAGAATATTAATAACTTTTTTTATTTTTCCTTATCAATTTTGAATTAGCTCTTAAAAAGTAAACTAATTATTAGTTTTTGTAATAAAAATGTCGAAAAGATTGGGCATTAAAAATAAAGAATCTGCATCTATTTTTTGAAATTGGAGGTATACATTTGACTAAAGATTTCTCAAAAACCAAGAAGCGACTTCTGGCACGTCCTATATGTATATATATCATACCCTGCATAATAACAAATCGCGCATATGCGATAGAAGGAATTACAATGTCAAATACGAGAGCCGTCGTGTTAAATCTCAAGAGATTTCGTTTTAGAAAGCGTGTCAATTGAAGAATTAAGAAAATTTAGAAATGAGAAAAAATTAATATGATGTACCGTTTTTAGAACGTAATCTTAAATACTAATTACACTATATATAATCTTTGATATATCTGTTATTCTTATAAAAATTGTATTTCAATTTAAAAAATTGTAAAGTTGTAAGAATTGATTGCATTTCAATTTTTGGAGAATGAAACAAATGTTCACAATTAATTGCATTCCAACTTACAAAGATTTAAAGAGTCAAGTGTTTCACATTTTAAACAGAACGAAAATATTTCAACTTACCAAAGTTAAAATGAACAAAATATTGTTACACATCGTGGCCTAATTTACGATTATTCATAAATAGCTGAATATTTCATTACTCATTGCATATATTATCACACATTCGTATTTATCACGCAATTTTATTTGCAGTTATTGATAGTTTTTCTTTTTTAATTTCCGCGAGAAGAAAAGAATGCATATATGATATTCGCGGAGCCGAAATAACACTGCTACAGTTATTTCGGAATCGTCATTAAGAGTTATAAGAAGTGTAGAGAGGATCGCGTGTTGTATATATAAAAACACAGATGTATCTAGAGACGAAATTAATTTTTTTTACATAACTATTGTAAAGAATTGAGTTTCAATTAGGTGGTATAGACAAACAAAATATATAAATAATTAATATAAATCTCGTTAAACTCTATATATATAAAACTCTATAACTGAATTTTGTAATGTAGAGACGTAAGGCAATGGATTTGTCTCTGGATACGACGTCGCTAAAATTTTCTGGTCAGAATTATCCAGGTTGTTCCGCGCGTTTAGATTGAGTCTAAAGAAAGGAACATTACCGGTTTGTCAACGACGAGATATACGTATGTATATCTTTCGAACAACTGTAAATTGATAAACGAATTTACCTTAGCATACTTTCTCGGAGAAATGCCGTACGATGTACCGATTTTATTTATGCATTCGCCATCCGAGCTGATTATATATGTCTGTCCTAAAGAAAACTTACTGTACTACCGATTTCATTAAGTATTATGCTGCCTTGGTAATATCAATGTGTCACTTTGTTTTACTTTAAGTTGTTCTCTTTCTCTCTATATCTTTTTTTATAATTATATATAATTCGTCTATTGTAAGAAATATACTTTTGTACATATACATACGCATATTTAAAGAAAAAAAAGTGGAAAAAAAGGAAATAGACTTTTCTCACTATATTAAGAAGCGAAAGAAGCTCCTCAGATGTAGTCTGTTGAGTTCGAATCTCTTCGTCGAGGAATGTGAATATTGAACAGTTTTTTTTCTGCGTTGCATCGAGACTGCTTTTTTTGTATTATTTGATTGTGGAGAAGCCTCGCGCTTCGAAATATGTATACTCCTTGCTTCCGATTTCGCTAACATTCCCGAAACACGCGCAGTATTCCTCAATGTACATAGTCTTGCGGCTTGCAGAGTCTAAAAAAAAAAGAGTTGTCCTCTTACATTAACAACCGATTGTTAAATACCTAAGATAAATAGGGTAAGACAGAAGCGATGTTGATTGAATAATTATTGAATGTTGATCTTTATCGTGTTAACGCGAGAACGAGATTGATAAGAATTATAAAATCATCTGCCGTAAGTTTTTCTTCATTTATTCCTAATGCGAGTCAGAACAACGTCGTAACAACGATTATTTTTTTATTAACGATTAGTTAAGTAGTATTATTTTTTAAAGCAATTTAGCAGATTTTTCGATAAAATATTGTACACTAGATATAATTTCAGTTTTCTTGTGTCGTGTGATTAAGTTTTTCCGGGTTTCACATCGGCTGTGTGTGCATAATGCAATTTTGCCAAGCATAATAAAATGATATTACGATATGATTGACACAGAAATAGCGAAAGAATGTTAAATGGAATAGATGTAGAGCGCTGATTGGTGTTGCAACGCGTTCGCATAATCTGCTTGAAAAGAAAAAAAATCAAACATAGCCAACAGAATCTTCAACACAGAGTATATTAAATAAAAGACTTTATATAAAAGCGATATCAATGAATTGCTGTACATTGATCGATTACACACAAGTGATGTTGATTATGTCTAGAGCGCATAGTTACAAATTTCATTGTAAAAGTCGGACAATTCGCCTTCTTGAAAATAATACATTTTATCCAGTAGAATTGTAATACATAAATTTGATAACTCTGGTGTTAGCACACTTTGAATTGACGTGATGGTCCCTGTTAAGTGCAACGATTGTTCGTTCCGTGTGGTTTATAAAGTGTAATTTAGTTTTTAAGAGGTGATTCTTTGTGACGAAGCAATGACCAATCATTACTGCATTTGTTCGACCGTGTGACGATAAATTCCATAAATATATACCTACAATAAATAAAGTAATTTAATAAAGACGCGAGAGAAAAATACAATTGCTTTATTGTTAGATCGAGAGCATGAATATTGTTATATTTTATTCAAGTCTAAGAATACTTTGGATACAGTAGTCTTTGCTTCTATAGATTTAAACGGAAAAATAATTTAAACGCAATTATGTATACAGTGTGTCCCAAAACTATTCTTTGCTTTTTTCGCAAAAAATCTAATTTTGATTAAATTTCGTTTAAAAAATTTACATATATTTATTTCGTCAAAATCGGAATATTGAAGTAAATCTTTTCGAAATTTTAATAAAGATGTATAATGCCGAAAAGTAATGAAAATAAATTTCTGCCGGATGATCATCCATCAAATTTTAAATATTGATGGAATTTGATTGATTGATAGAGTCATGGGATACGCTGTATATATTCCTGTTCATTATTCACATTCAGCTGATCACCTTTACACAGGCGAGCTATTGTTCAAATATAATGCCTGAAGAAGTGTGTACAAATATCCTTAAGACTATTAGTGCGAGTCGATATTTTTTTTATACGTGTGTTAATAGTGAGAGATGAGGGTTTGTAAGCTCTCACTCTTCTCCTTTCTTTCTTTATAGAACGTGGTATGTATAGGAAGACGTTTGTAATCCGACGAATGCAATACTCATTGAAATCTTATCGATTACCAACGCAAATCGCACTGTAAGTCGATTAATTGTCGAAACAATAAAGTCTAATTGTCAACATAGCAAAAATACATCTGGCTTCTCTTGCAGTATCTTTTTCTTTTATTATACGATCAAAGATTATTTTTGTTTATCTATTGATATTTTGTTTGAAATTTATTTATTCTTATCTATATATATTACGCAGAAGAGCTGATTTAAAAATATCAATCAAAGATCAATCAAAGCGATTGTAATAAAGAAATAAATGTGACTTATTATTCAAGAAATCAGATTTATAGTCATAAAATAATTAAGAAATCATGTCCATTAATTTCACGATTATTACAAATTTTTCTAAGGATGATTCATGTACAGACACATGTATAATGAGAATGTAAATTTCCTTGTAAAAAAAATCAATATATTTATATATAATATATATTTTTAATTACAATTATTTTGATTGATCATAATTGCTTTGCTTTTTTCGATTTTTATAATTTAAAGAATAATACTGAGAAAATGGCTATCACAGAAATTGATTAATATAATTTAACTTTGAAATTTAGTTTAAATTTAAAAGATTGATTTATCTTTTAGGATTAATCAAGAGTTTCTAATATCCATTTTTAATTTACAATTTTACTGGAAAACTATTTTGTATATTTTCTTATAGTTAACGATCCGGTACCATAAGAACGTTTATTGCGTGGAATTCTTGTATAACTTTTGTGTAGAAATTCGTTGGCAGCAAACTTTCTTTTTCCTTTGCTTTATATGACGCTATATAAGTATATACTGTACAAGTATAATGTCAAATGTATCTGACGATCGACAATTCATTTGACTTATAACGAGCTCATTTGGTTTATAACAGAATCATCTGGGCTTACTTGACGAGACATTTAAGGACTGGGCTGGTAAAAATTGTCGCCTATAATTGGTATCACTTTGCCATTCATAATCATTTGTGGTCCAGTGTAATAACGCCATAGCAAACTGCTGCCTCTCTTCAATTGATTGTGGACTGATAAATGATTCCAGCAATGTAGCCAGTTCTTGTAGATCGGCATATGTGGAGGGAGACCGGCTACCAACCTTAAATAAATTTTTGTAAATATATTAATCTTATCTAATTCATTAATCTAATCTGCTATTTTATTTCTACGAAATATTAAAGATTATTATTAACTCCGAAATAAATGTTTAAATCAATTTTACTTTAGATTCTTAAATATGACAATAAATATTATTTTTTTTATTCTTTTTAAATTATATAATTGTTTATTTTTTAATATAAGGCTGTAATAAAACAATTTACTTACCCACAGTCATTTACTGCCATGCAGTGTGAAACTACCAAGAATGGATACATCACAGTAGTAGCCAGAAACTGCAAATATTTCATTTTAAAGAGACATGTTACATTAGTTTTAAAATATCGTTTAAATATACATCACTTTTCCGATTCACTTACTTTCATAGTTGATGCAGTGTATGGTTTCATCGTTGGTTCCTGTATGACATAATTATTTATGGCATACGTAGAAGCACCAGCTAGAATTATAGCGGCAGCACTTCCTATAACACGCGGTATCAAACCTGCATAATATCCCATGATTCCATTCTCTCTGTAGATCTCCAGGAACGAGCCGAATAGACTACTATTTGTGAAAACAAATAATAATAATAAGCAAATTTTGTCATAATAACAAACCCAGAGCAGAAAGAGAAAATATTTTCTTTAAAATCAGCAAAAGATAAAATGTAATTATATTTTTACTTGCTTCTTTATTCTATAATAATAAGTGTCTTGAATTATTTAAAAATTTTCTGAGATTGATATTTTACTTTAGCATCCTAAATTCATATTGTATTAAGTGTAATCAAATCCGTCATACCTATACTTTGTCTCTCCACCCACAAATTGAGCCATCATTCTTAATGAAATAACTTCCAGAGGATGACTAACTACAATCGCGACAGTTCTACTGATTACATCTTTTATTATCTCACGTATACATTTCTTACGTCTGTAAATGGGAGAAATTATATTGCTGTTTATGTGAATTTTTCTCTTTACTTACAACACACACATTCACAGACTCACCTTACGATTTCATTCTCGTCGTCTTCATCTTCATTCTCTACTGAATTCAATTGTAGATACTCCAAGGTTTTATCACACGCTATTGTGCTAACTGTATAGGAACACACCTTTGGCACCAGGCCTCTATAGCAGCCCGTGAGACCATCTATGCTTTTTATGTGTCTAACTGTAAACAAATGATGTAACACACAAAATATACATAAGCAACATATAAAACAAAAAATAAAATAAAATACTTTCTCCAGTTTATATAAAAAAATTGTGAATTTATGTAATCTAATATATATTATTTTAATTTAGAAATATATAAGTTATTTCTTAGGTTTTAAATTAAAATCAGACTTACTGTATGTAAAGACATTAGGTAGTTTTAACGCTGGCTTCCCAAACAATGTTACAGTTGGTTTTGGTGGAATAGGTTCATATCCAATCTATGTAATTATAAATGTACAGTTCTTTTTAATAAGATAATACTTTTCCTCAACAAGCTATATAACTTTACTTGCACATATAAAAACTGTATCTTCATAATATAATAAAAATAATACCTGAATCAAAACCTTTGCACACTCAACAGGATGAGTGACAGCATTGGTCAGTACGCGGCTGGTTATGTCAGACCATACAACCTCCGTGTAATTCGATTTCGGTGGCATATTTGATAAATTTCTATATCTTCTCTTCCCTATAAAGAGAACATAGAAGAAGAAGGATAAAAAAATTAATCAAATTGATCCTTCTGAAGAGAGAATTCTGCGGAGGATGTTAAAAACTTGCCAGTTTTCATTGCTTAGAGGATCACTATAATTAATACCACAGGGGGGATAAATTTTTCTCTTCTCAGCCCACCTATTTTTCACGAATCTATCTCTTCGTCCTCTCTCCTAGCAACGTCAAAAGCGACGAAGGGTGGCTGCCAAACCGGGGTGATTCGAGTCTAATCACGTTGATGTGATGTAAGAGTCGGGATTTGTTTCTAGCAGGAGCAGTCGAATAACATCACGTCAGTGTCCTCCCGAGTGCTCTTTGAACCTTCGCCGAATCCAGTCGAGTCTGACGAGTAATCGTGAGCAAATAACACCGGGAGAGGACGATGACGCGAAGAGTTTATCTCTCTGCTCTCGCACGCGTCCGTCTCATTGGAAACCGCCCAAGCACCGCTGTCATCTACTGTCAGGTGGCCGTGTGGACGAGCCTTTATTCTGTCAACATCCAGGAGGAACCGAGCCGGCGAAACTGAGGATAAACTCAGCTGTCAAAATCAGCTGTTAAATTTGGGATTTAATTTATGGGTCTGCAATCTTTTCCCTCTTTCTTTCACACACAATTTCGCCGAATTTGACTCATTTCAAGCTTATACGGGAGAGTTTGACATTTGACATTTGAGCGCTTAGAGCAAAGAAAAAGATACAGGATCGTCGCAGGATATGTAAAATAAATACATACATAGATAGAAGGCGGAATTCTAGGCGGACGATTTTTGTTTGGGAAAGTGTAAGTATTTTCGTTTTATCCACGCATATTAATCGCCATTATTTCCTAACCTTTCGGAACAGGATCTGATTTGTGTGACAGGATCGATCGTGTCACGAAGGTAAAATGTTTTTCCCCTCCTTTTTTTTTTCTCTCCTCGAGCACGAAACCGAAATGTTTTTACGTCAATTTTATTCCACTAGAGATTTTAGAAAAAATTCAAAATCAATGTTTTTCGCGAAGAAACGACAGAAAGGACGACGATTGGCGGCGCGATTTATCTCGCAAGTCTCGAATCGCATCTGACGTTTCATTACATAATCGATATGCAATTCTAACCTTCGAACGCACGAAATTAATCGACCGATGTATCCGTAGATGTAAGAAACTTTTTCTCTATCAATTATAAATATATCCGTTACAAATGTCAAATTCTTTCTATCTCTATTAAAAACTCATCTTTCTTCTTAGTTTTTATCTTACCTACTATTAAAAACTCATTTTTCTTCTTAGTTTTTATCTAACCTACTATTATTTCTTCGAAATAAAATCGCCTTTTGCTTTGTAATTTTTTCAAATTAAAAAAATTTTTTTGAATTTTATTATTGAAGTTCGGATCTCGTTCTCAATTTTTTTTGTCTGCGATTTTGACGACTGTCTGTTTTGTTTTTCAGTTTGATGGCTACTTCCAGTTTCAAAGCCATCAGATACTTGGTGAAACGTAACTTGGTCAGTGTCCTGTTCCCTACACTTACGGTGTATTCGATTTTCTTGGATTTGAGACACACGGCTCGTTGGAAGCAGCAACTAGCACAGGAACAGGGACACTAAGACGGTAGAGAACATGTGGAAGTATTATTGGACACTCATCTTCCCTATCTCGGGTTTCCTACTCGGACATAAACTGGATCACCTGGAGACGGAGCGAATGACGATGTTCAGGGACAAATCGGCGTTGTACGGCAGAGAATTGAAACCTGGAGAACCACCGTCCTGGCCGTATTAATCTCATGTTTATTATGCATCGTTGAATCTTAAGAAGTTGCAGAATCAGTTAGTTCTATGTAAGCTATAACAAATAAATATAATGATAAATATACTTTGGGAATATTGTGTCAGAGTCATAAGGTGACAAATGTATCTCACTAATACACATGTAATTTAAATTATGGTTTAATGTGTTTATTAAAACATATATAATTTGTCTTTCTTCTTTGGTAACAGTGTATACGATACAATTTGATGAGAATATGAAAAATATTCCAGTATTTATCGTTTGATTACTATGTATGCGACTACATAGTAAATGAATTGCAAAATTACTTTACTATAAATTTGATATATATATGTCAGACTTATGACTAATAAATTTATAGCTAACTATATACAGATTTAACTATACAAAATTGCATTAAATATTAAATATTAAATTGGAAAACTATATACAAGTTTCTATAGATCTTTCTTGGCTTTAAGATGAGTAGAAGAGAACTATTTCTTGTGATTAATTAATTTTAAATTAGATGAATCCTTGTTTTATGTGCTACTAATAAGTGAGCTATCGAAATATAGAGAATAGTTTGTTCTTGCTATTCTTCTTTGAACTCTTTCCGCCTTTTTCCGCGACGATATTGCACTCGTTTTCTTTATTCTCAGCTTCTTTGTTCTCAAGGTTCTCCAAGGTTTTCATCGCTAAGTTATACGCCAGACGTTTCTTTTGCAGCCATTCATCTTCCTTCTCGTTCCAAGAGATTGGTCTGTCCTTGGAAACGTTAGTCCGCTTCTGGCCTTGTTTGTTGCTGGTTGCTAGATCGAGATATGAAAACGGCTTCTTCTCACTAGGACCAGGATTAGGCTTCGTTGCATTGGTTTGAACGTTGTCCGGTTTACAATGCAATTTATAATCCACAAGACCGTAATGTTGGAACTTCGTATCCTTGTCATGCGAGGCGATGATGTTCTCGCTGAATTTTCGGAAAACCTTCTCTTCCTCGATGGCAGGCTCAGCTCTCTCCTCGATGGTGACCACTCCTTGTGGCCTCGTAACAAATGTGTTACTCGTCCTGCTGGGCCATCGTTCACTCGCCGATCTTGTGAATGCGTCTGGCTTCTTATAAAGATGCGGATTAAAGAATTTTGATGTTTGTACGAAGGACGAGTCTCCATTGTCCGCTGACAACGTCGAGTTTAGATCGTCGTAGCGTATCTTAGTGCGAGGGGGCCGTTTGTACCTTACACTAGCATAGGAATGAGTCCTGGAAAATGTATTGGATAGAGATGATAGCTTCGTTGAGGGCTTGGATGGGTTGTTCTTTGGATGCGTTGGATGTTTTATTTTTTGATCAGTCTCTTCATTTTTCTCATGCGGATTAATGATTGTTTCAGGTACCAAAGTTAATGTTTTCTCCGGAGATTGATGAACTCGCAGCTTTTCTGCTTTGACCGGTTCTTCGGGTTCCTCGACTTCCTGGAATAAAATTCGTGCTGCTTTCTCTAGCTTCTCCTCCACGAGTTGTACGTCTCTCTGATATTGTAGCTGTTGGTCCACCAGTTTTAATTTCTCGTTGAGAATTCTCTCTCCGATCCTGAGTTCTTTTTCTCTCCTAAATAGTTCCCTCTCTTTTATCTGCAGGTTCATCTCCTTCTCCTTTAGGATGGCATCGCGCTCTCGCAAGATCTCCATCTTCTGCAACCAATTCTCTTTGAAAATATCGTCGCTGATGACCTCGGGGGACGGAATTGTCGCTGTGCAACCATTCTTGAAGCCGTGATGACAACAGTCGCTTATTTTGGACTCCAAGGATATCTCGCTCCTCTCGTCGATCGACATCAAACTGTTGACCTTCTTGAACTGTCTCACGGGATAGAGTATATCCTGCGATTCGATTGACGGTTGAAACTCTTTTTTTGCATAATAAATATGCACGTCAGAATTCGTGTCATTATATTCATAATTATTATTATTGAATTGCCTGTCAGTCTCGTCCTCGTTCGTTTGTGTGATGTCTGTTGGTCTTTTAATTAATTTATTTTCATTATTGTCATTAATTGGTTGTTCTAAAGAATATATTTTAGATTGTATGAATTTATTGTGTGAGGACGATGTATTTTTTCTGCTTTGCGCAGTATTTTCTGACACGTTTTCATCCTCTCGGTCTTTCAATTTATTTGTGGCCTTCAGGTCGTCGATCTCGTTGATAGCATTTTCTAGCGAGAATCCTGGCGCCCTGTTCACCTCGGGCACGATGTATGTCTCGACTCTGTACAGTATTGGCTTCATTGGATTCATTGTTGATAGTGTTGATAGATAGATAGATCAGCAAATGAGTCTTGAATTCTTCAGGAATATTATGTCGAGCAAACAATTCTGCAAAAAGATTACACATGATTTATTTATTAAATTGCATACAAAATAATCACAAATTTATATTAATATCTCAATCTCGACAAATAATGTATAGATGTAAAGTATGACGATTGAAAATTATCGCTTCATTAATTATTAAAATTTGACAAATAATAAGGGGTTTTTTTGAAATTTATATCAACTTCAAAAATGTAAAATTGAGAGTTGAGCATATCAATTTTGTTTAAAGCCGACTTTAATTGATCTATAATTTGCGACAAAAAAATTCGAGATAGAATTATATTTATAAAATTTAATATCATGTATATATGTATATGTGCAAAAGACATTTAAATATGTAAAAAAATATATAAATAAAAATACACATATACATATTAAATATGTGACACAAAATTATAACGAGAATTCTATTTTGAATTTTGTTGCTAATTATAAATCGTATAAGGTGGGTTTAAATATATATAAAAATATATATGTTACTACAAAAACCAGATAAAACAATTAACTTTAAAAATGAAAAATTGTATTGAGCATATCTATTTTGTCGATAGCCGATTTTAGACGTTCGTGACTTGTAACAAAATTCGAGAGAATTCTGTTTATAAATTTTATGTTGTTAGTAATAAAAAAACATTTGTCTTTATATCGTGTAAGAAAAGCATTTGAAAAAAAAAACAAAAATTACACAAAAATATACATCAAAATATATATATATACTTATACACTTTTTAAACATGTGATACAGAAAATTATAAAGAAAATTCTGTCTCGAATTTTGTTGCAAATTATAAAACATCTAAAATAGGCTTAAATACATAAAAATATTACTAATATAAAGTAAAAAATTTACTAAAGAAATAATATAAAATAAAATAGTTAACTTTAAAAATGTAAAATTAAATTGAGAATATCCATTTTGTCTAAAGCTGATTTTAGACAATCTTTAATTCACGGTAAAATTTGAGATACAATTCTATTTATTTTTATATCGTGTAATAAAAAAATGAAACATGTAAAAAGCCCATACACAAATAAAAAATGCATCACAAATGTCAAAATACACAGATACATATGACACATAATTATTATATTAATGAGATATATATTAATATGTGACACGTATAATTATTATATTAATGAGATATTAATATATATAACACACATAATTATTATATTAATGAGATATATTAATATATATTACACATATAATTATTATATTAATGAGATATTAATATATATGATACAATTATTATATATGATATATATATAATTATTATATTAATGAGATATATTAATATATATTATTTTATTAATGAGAATTCTATTTTGAAATTTTTCACTAATTGTAAATCATCTATATAAAAAAGATTTAAATATATAAAATGATACTATACCACAAGAATATGTTAAATAAAACAAATCTATAAAAATATTTATGAATTAAAATCTATAAAAAAAATATAATCTGTCTTTTTACCATCTATTTATTACAACCTTTCTTTTAATCTTTATAAAAATTAATTTAAAACACGTTTTTTTCACATCTAGAAAGATGTCTTTCTTGATACAAATTACTATTGAAAGAATATTAAAGGCAAACAATATAAATTTCTTCATCCTGATGATTTGTGAGTTAGAAATTAGCATAAATTGAAATGGTTAATTGATTAAAAAGTACAATGAATTGTTACTTACAGGGAACTTTACAGGAAACTCCGGATACACGTGTGCAATGTTCGGCGTGCTCATTTAAACTGAACTTTCCTTTAACGTTCGTTTGGACCTCATAGAGTGAGATATGCAGGCTTTGCTTGTATTGTGTGCTGGTCAAGGATCTTTCAACGTATACCTGAAAGACGAGCTGTCGGGGGTGAGGTCCTTTTAAAAGCCAGTTCCATCGGACCGCGCAGGCGGATTCATAATATTTTACCTGCCTCTTTTACGTTACATAAAACATGTATATGTATGTTGTAGGAACAACCTTGGTTCTACCCTTTTTTTTATTGAGATTGTTTCAGAAATGAAAATATCTGACAAATTGCCATAATAAAAAAGTTTCTGTTGAAACAATTTTAATTATAAATTAAAGTTACACTTTGTTTCGAAAATGTTTATAAGATCTTAAATATTTATAAAATACTGAACTTTGTGTGTAGAAAATAGTAGAAGAAAAAGAAATTGTTCCTCGTCTTATTATATATTGTCTTCATTATAAGATGAATATTATTGTTATAAAATAATTATATTATATAATTATATGCTTGTTCAATTTACTAACGCAATTTATGTTGTCGCTATTGTATAATCAATTTTTAATTATATATATACAAATTTAAATAATATGTAACAGAAGAGGTATAATAATGCTTTCTATATTCAAAAAATTATATATATACACATATAAAATAATTGTTTCGGATATAGAGAATATTATTATATCTCTCTCATGTCTTATTTAAATTAGGATTTATTTAGATAATTAACAATTGATTATACAACAATGAAAACATTAATTATATTAATTAAGTGAATTGACTAAAAATATAATTCTATATATAATATATATATAATTTTTAGGTCTCTTATAATTTATAAGGTTCTTTGCTTTTTTCTATCATTTTTATAATATATAATGATATTATTATATATATAAATATGTAATATTATTATTTCACAACAATATTAAAATTATATTTTATTTTATGATGAAGACAATATGTAATGAGATGCGAAATAATTTTATTTTTAATCAGATAAGAAATATTTTATCGGCTCACAATATTAATAATAATATATGATATTTTAAATCGGCCAAGTTCCGAAGAATTAATTTTTCGCGCTTGGGCTCTTTGGCCGATTTAAAATATCATATATTATTATTTATTTTTAATGTTTTGTAGAAAATAGAATGTCAATTCTTTTTGTTGTTATCATTTATGTTTATTGCATTATTCTTAATAAAGCTAGTGCCAGTGTAATTTAAAATAATTGCGCGACGATGGACACTAGCATCGCCTTTGAAAAAGCTAGTGATCATCAAGTTTTCTAGATTTTGTGATCTTTCCTATTATAGAGAGAATGCTAGAGAAACATTAAATTTCTATCTCGGAGAGAAATTATTCCCAGGAACTTTTAGACGCGAGGTGACTCGGAAGTAGAATTCACTCCCGAGAAAGTAGCGGGGACGAACATTCCCGCCAATAGGAAATAATATAATAAATATGATATCCTCTCTCTCATTGGTGGATACTTTTGAATAGCGCGGTAGCTTTTGGTGGGGTCTTCCGCTTTAACAGAAGTGCGCGCGCACATCGATAAACGTTGTGCTAGTCATGAAGTCAGTGACGTATCTTTAAAGGCGTATCTAAATAAATAAATGCATTATTATATTAAATTTAATTTATTTATTAATGTGACAGTATAATTTATATCGAACGATACAGATCGATATATATTTAGAGAATATTTAGTAAACGATTTTATCTCGATTATTTATTTTTTGAAGTTGTTCATTACAAACACTCGGTGTTTTATATTACAATATTTTATTATTTAAATATAAATGTATTTATTTATTTTTGAAATTCACTTATTTATTATTTAAATATAAATATAAATTTATTATATTATTTATAAAATCACATCACAGAAGTGTATTAAAAAATATAAGTATTTTCTGTTTCCCATCCCCAAAAAAAGATCAGAAAAAAGCCTAGCTGGACAATTTTATGACTTGTCATTATTCAAAAATTATTAATCAATTTTGGTTTCCTTTATTGTTTACTTTTTTTAATTAATCTCAACAAATTATCCAGCTAGGCTTTTTCCTGATCTTTCTTTTTGGCGCTAGGAAACAGAAATAATACTTATATTTTTTAATACACTTCTGAAATGCTTTTATAAGTGTAATATATAATAAATTGATATTTATATTTAACTAATAAATTAATAAATTAAAAAAAACAAATAAATAATAATAAAATATATCAAACAATTTGTTTCATTTCAGAAACTACGGAAACCTCCGGGCTCTCGCGCGGACGGAGACGCGCCTGCGCGGTGGCGCCATCTTGGACGACACGTCACCGCGGGCGAGAGAAGAGGCTTCTCCCGCGTAGCAACGACGTCTCTTCCGCCATTTGCCGCTAGGGGATAGTAACGCATGGTTCTAGAAGCTAGAAG
This sequence comes from Nylanderia fulva, assembly GCF_048542155.1. Lineage (NCBI taxonomy): Eukaryota > Metazoa > Arthropoda > Insecta > Hymenoptera > Formicidae > Nylanderia > Nylanderia fulva. The sequence goes on along the minus strand of NW_028190390.1, from coordinate 84,824 downwards.
GCGTTCATTTCCCCGAATTCCTGTTCCCCAGCAGAGAGCCGAGTGCGGAGAAAAAACTATTTAGTAATTTCGCGCCGCGAATCTGTATACCCAGATTATACCTGCGAGCTCGCGTACGAGGACGGGATTCGAATAAACAAATCTCTCGGCCGATGGACGAAACGTCCGAGATGGACGGGAGCCCGCAGCCGATGACGCTCATCAGCAGCAGCGGCGCCGAGCAGGGCACCTCGACCGTGGTTTACAACCTCCTGACCACGACGACGTCGACTCCGCGGCTCACGCCGACCGGGAAGATCAGCCACGCGAAGACCCGGGTCTACACGCAGCGCTACAGGAAGGAATGGGAGCAAATGCAGGATTTCAAAGGTATTTTCCCCGATACGTGGATGAGTGTGTGTGTATATATATATATATATTGTGTGTGTGCGCGCGCGCGTACTCCTGGTGCTTCGGGAGCTTAGATTCTAGGGTCGATTCCGGACTGACTAATTGACTTCGTGTCGAGGTAAACCGAAAATTAATACTAGATGATGCCCTCGGACACACGTTTGACACATTCGCTCTATTTTGAGCTTTTTCGGTGGATCTTCTATTTTTTTTTATATAACTAGTTGCGTCTAGGAATGCTCGAATGGGAACTTGAAGAGGAAGCTTGGAGGAAATTTAGTTTGGAGATCGCAGATCAAATATATATAATATATATGTAATTTAATAATATTAATATATAATATATATAATATATAATATACATAATATATATAATATATAATATATATAATATATAATATATATAATATATATAATATATAATATATATAATATATATATAATATATATAATATATATAATATATATATATATATAATATATAATATATATAATATATTATATAATAATATATAATAAATATTTAGGGAGGACAGTTTATTACATCAAAATTAGCCATTCTCATTTTCTTCTAAGAACAAATATATATCATATATAATAATATATAATATATATTTGTTCTTAGAAGAAAATGACTGGCTAAAAGCCATAAAAAATTTTTAAGGACTTGAATGGCTAATTTTGATGTAATAAACTGTCCTCCCTAAATCTTTAAAATAATTATATATATGAGGAATTATTTTTATAGATCCTCTCCTGATAGATTATCAATAATTAATTCTGTTGCTTATGCAGGCATATTTTTTGGTGATATATGAGAAAAAAATTATTACAATAAGAAACGAAAATGAAGAAGTAATACAGTATTCAAGTTATAATTTTATTAAAAAATTATAGTGAATATGAAAATTAAACATAGGTTTGAATCTGTGTTGAATAATATAAAAATTATGATCTTTGTTATACAATCAATTAAACAATAATATTTATATTACAAACTTCCATTATAAATTTATGTAAGTCTATAAATTCTTCTAAACATTAAATTTAATACCGAAATATATTAACGATAAAAAAATGATTTAAAAAATCGAGAATTGCTTCATTCTTACTTTTTACTTGAGATAAGAAAAATAGCGTTCTAAAATATATATCATATTTATAAATTTATTTTCTATTTAAATATTTATATTTTATATATCTAAAGTATATAAAATATAAATTATAAAAAAGTAAAGTAGTATAAATTATAAATTTTATAATTTATACATATATCTTTAGATCATCATGTAAAAACACAAGCAGGAATGATAATTTTGAGATATTCCTTTTACAAATGTACATCCATGAATGATAGAAATGGCAGCAATTTCAAGATATTTTCGTTACAGGATGGCTGACCTCAGTGCAGTTTCAACCGACTCGTGCTTATTGCACTTATTGCAAGAAGAATCTGCACGCACACCGTCTGTCGCTGCTAAAGCATACGTGCACGATAAAGCATCAGCGTGCGGCTCTGTCGTACCAGATGGAAGAAAAGAAGAATATGCGAAAAATGGATCCGAACGCGCTCGAAGTGGGCCTCATCGAGGAAGTTGAGGTTCCGCATATTCTTTTTTTTTTTACCGATCTTTATGTACAAAATGTCTTATATTGATGGATCACCTTTTTTATTCTAATAATATTTATAGAGACAATATTAATATAAGTATATATTCTGATATTTCTGTCAAACAGGTATATAATCAGTATAATTTGTATTTTTTTGGGTTATCTATATATTTTTGTAAGTGATTGTATTCTTTAAAAAAATCTATAAAAATAGGACATCTTGTATATAAAGTTATAATATATGAAATATAATATTAGAAACAAAAAAGTACAGCATGTTGGCCATAAGAAATTGATACAATGATTGTGAGATAATAGGTTCTCTCTTTGTCGACTTTTAATATATTTTTATAATCTGTAATTATCAAATATTTAATTAAGATTAATCACATATTTATTGTTTAAATTCAAACATTCCATTTATTTAGTTTTTTTTAGTTATGATAGTAAAATACTGTTAATTATAAAATAGTAATACTGTAAACTATAAAAATAATAACAACATATGAATATAAATCATTTAAATTATACTTTACAATTATATATAAGTTTTTTAAATTCTAGGCCGTGGATGATTCTCAAGCAGAAAAAGATGACGAAAATGAAGATGACATAGAATATGTTGTTGAGAGATTAGACATGGATGAGGAAGAAGTACTAGACTCGCAAGAGGTTAAAATGGAAACTGAACGAATAATTGATGAAGAAGAGGAAGAAAAAGATATTAATGATTTGTATACACAGTTGCAATCCGATGATGAGGAGACTATGAAGCCTGTAATAAAGAAGGTCAGATTATCCAAGGTCAGTTGTGTTACAAATAATATTTATAATAAAATGCAATAATTTGCTTAACAAAGAGTTTAGGTCGAGTCCTTGAATTATATATTAACTTTTTATGTTGTATAGCAAAAGTGTCGAGATACATTGGCCGAGGCAATGGCTCATGTTCATAGTGAATATCTTGAAGAAGAAATCGAAGATCAGGAGAATGTTCAAATGGAGATGGAAGTAGAATCGACTAATCCAGATATATCTGATTTATCTGATGCAGCGAACATCAAAGAAACTTCAAAGGAGTTCGAAAATGAAAAAACGGAAATTAAAATTAATCAAAAATCGGCAGGAAAGGTAAGTGATACTTTACATTTCCAATGGATAGAAAAATTGATGCAATTAATATTAAAAATTAGTCCGAATATTGTAGTTTTTTTAAAAATTTGTGCTAAAAATTTTTTTCTAATTGAATTTCATATTTAAAATTGTAATTAGTCAAATTTAGAAAAAATGTATTATTAATTATTTGATAACAGGAGAATAAATCTGATTTGATTGTAACCTCTTCATTGCCGGTATTGGATGCAACTTATCACACCATCTCATCAACACCAACTCAGTCACCGGTCAATCTTTTGCCGCTTATGCCTAATTTGAAAAGTAACCGGACCATCACCTTGATGTGTGGAAATAAATCATTTACATTAACTGGTGGCACATTCCAACCGGGCACACAGTATATATTGACGAAGCTGAAAGGCAAGCCGTTGATGATGGCTGATCAGAAAAAGACTGTCGCAGTGTCCGAACCAGATAAAATTAAAACATCGAGTGTGCCTATCTCCGCCAACAGTCAGCTATTCCAGCCATCGGCTGCTCCTAGTACTAGTCAGCAGCCAATTGTCAGCACTAATCAACAGTCAACTGCTACCAGTAGCAAAGGGTCGTCACCTAAAAAAGTAAAAAAGAAGCTCTCCTAATTTTTTAGATTACTTGTTATGTAATATAGAATACAAGAAAAAGTGTTTATATATTATTTTTGAGGCATAAAATTAATTTTTTTTAAATAAATGTGTAGACGATTCTCATTATCTGTCAAAATTTTCTGGATTTCAATATCAATCTCTTAATGATTAAGTCTCAAGTCAAGATTTTGTTAAAGAAAAGTTTATCTCAAATTGGATGAATAATATTGTGTAATTTATTTGCGTTTTATAAAAAATTTACTTTGTAATGAGCTTTCTTAATGATGCATAGCAATTGAAAATTGTTATTTAATAAATGCTATGTTTATTTTAGGTTGCTTTGGGGAAGCAGCCAATAAAATCAACTGCAACAAGAAAGCTGCGTATCTCCACTTATGTCTCAGACAATATGAAGGGAAATCCAATTAGTGGCTTGCAAGTCAGTTTATATAAACTAGTGGACGGGAAATGGACTTTCTTAAATGAAAGGTGTGTAATTCTTTAATTAGTTATTACTGCTTATTTTCTCTCTTCAAACACATAGAGTACTTTCCATATAAGGTGATAGAAAATTTATAGTTATGTATATTATTATTTTATAGATTTTCTATTATTTCATGCGCATCAAAAAGTGTGAATCAAAAAGTACTCATATTTCTCGTCTTTATATTAAGTATATTTATTATAAAAAAGTATTTTAAATTCTTTTTTTAGAGCTAGAAGACTTTTTTAAAAAAGAAATTAAAATTTTTTAAAATAAGACCATAATATATTGAAGCTACAAGATAATTTTTATTTTAATTCAAATTTTTTTAGCTATTTAATACAACAAATCTATTTTATTATTAAAATACTAATTTCATACTTTAATAGTATGGATATTGACTAAATAGTATATGTAGAATATGTTTATATAGTATATTAGAATAAGTTTTATAAATTCTTTGTTTTCAGCAATACAAATACAGAAGGCTACTGTGTCGATCTGGTGGAGAACATAAAGTGTACAATTGGTCGTTATAAGATCCATTTCGATGTCGATAAATACTTCACACTGAGAAGAATAGAAACAATATATCCGTTTGTCGAAATCGTATTCGATGTGAAAAATATAAACAGTCACTATCACTTGCCACTTTTGTTGAGTCCGTTTAGTTACACAATTTATCGCGGCTCCTAAAGTATAATTTTCTTTCTAAATATATTCTTCTAAAGTGTAAAGTTGTAAGATTTCCTAATTTGTATCACGCTTGCATTGCAAGAATGTGATTATTTTTACATTAAATGAATTTCATGTTAATATACAATTATCATTTAACATATAAGATAAATATAAAAAAAATATAAGGTATATAAAGAATCAAAAAATATAAGATAATATAGTATAGTAATTATGCTAATAATATTAATTGTAAGGCAACTATTTTTTCTTAATTATTACTTCACACATTTTTATAAAAAAAATGGCAAAATGCGATTAAGATGAGATAAGATATTTGTTAAGAACTGTTTTTGCTATAATATAAGTATAATACAATACATAAGATGTTATAAGTATATATGTATGTAGTTAATATAGTTAAGAATTATTTTTATTATAAGATAAATTTGTATGACGACAATTTGCATAGTAAAATAAAAAATTTAGGGAAACTATTTCAAAATTACCAGACATCTAAGTATGCATATAGTTTTATAATTGTGTATAGTATGCATATTAGTTTTAGAAATATAAATATCTTATTTTTTACATCTCTGAAGATCAATACATGTATGTATGGTAATAAATGTATGTATGGAAATTTTTTTCTTATTTTTCATTACTTTTTCTTATCTTATTATTTTAATTATATATTTGGTATAGCAACATATTATCCAATAGCATCTATAGTGTTGATATACTACTATAATTAATTTGAATGTAAATATGCATATATTATATATACACACATGCATATATAATATATATTTACGATTTATATTTTTCTAAAAGTGTATGACTTGTTAAACTGTAGACTTGTGAACATGAAATAAAGTTGGTATTTATAAATATAAATTTATCTATACTCAGTACTGATGATATTCCTTCACCTTTGACCTTCAATATCTTTTATTGATATGTGGTTTTTGAAACTGCTTCTTAGATTGAAATGAGCAGTGAGTTAGTTGTGTTCGCAATATAAATACTCAACGTGACAATAGTGAAATAAATTATAGTGTTTCCACAAATCATCAAAATGTAATATGTGATAAAATTAAATCTGTGTAGAATATAAGATATAAAAGGAGAAATTAAAAATATATAAATGAGAACTAATAGGCGCAGAAAACAGAGAGCGTAAACAATTATTTTTTTTTTTACTTTGTAAAAGTAATTAGTTACAGTTACAGTTATTTCATTGAAAAAGTAATTAGTTACAGTTACAAGTTACCGATTTTAAAAAATAACTCGTTGCAGTTACAGTTACTCAAAAGGTAACGAGTCGTTACTTTTTAAAAATAATTATACATTATTTTAAATATAAGTAGCTTACATTTTATGCACAATCACAGTCAAGTATTTAAAAAAATTCTTTAATGTAATAATTGATCGATTTGCTTGCGACTTTGCGATTACCATCAATGTATGAACTCAAGGAAAACAGAAAAGTCAAAATAATGTCAATTTAATGTCATATTGACTAAATTTATGTCATTTTTTGATCAATATTTAATCAATATATGATGTTAAATTGACATAATTTTGATCTTCTGTTCTCCTTGGGAATTTCTTAACCTCTCGATTATTTTCAATTTTATTCCATTTTATAAATAATTTTATAGATAATACATGTTATTTTTTCTTTCTAATTGAGAAAGACTGTTCTCAAAATCACCTAATCGTAAAAAATTAATAAACAAAATTAATTAATAATTTATTCGCTAATTACGAGAAGACTTCGATATATTCGAAAATTAATAACGTTTTTTAAAGAGGGATCATTTGTTGACAATTAGTGAAAATAATTTAAGAAATAAATTATTTTGAAAAAGAATTATTCATGCACGCTCTATTTTTGCGCCGGATTCTCATTAACTTCTTTCCTATACTTATTTTTGTATAAAATGAGAATTTTAATAAAAGAAAATAATGCAAGTTCAATTAAATGTGGACTCTAAAATTATATTAATGTGTTAATCTATGGTCGAGTTTTTTAATAGTTTTCAAACTATTACAAAAATAATTATTTAAACATATAGTATATAAAATATAAATTATTGTTAGTCTACAATTTGTTATAATTTTAAAAGCAGAAAAAGTTTGAATATATTATTATCCTTAAAATTTTTATATATTTGTATAGTTACCCAGATAGCCACAGTAATTATTATGACATCATTTTGATGTCAAAATGCATCATTTGCCATCAAAATAATGTCATAATAATTACTGTGGCTATCTGGGTATATGTAATACAATTATGTATTTTTTTATGCGATAGATGACCACTTCCGTAAATCCAAAAAAAGCAAAATTAAGTATCACTACGCACGTTTTGGATACTAGTAGAGGTCTACCTGCTGATAATTTGGCAGTAAGTCTTTACAAGTTCGAGAATGATAAATGGATTCTTCTAAAAGAAAGGTATATGTTCTATATGTGCATCTTCTATGCATTATATATATTTTTGCATTATATTTTATTCATCTTTTGTTAAAAATTATTATTTCCTCCACAGCATGACAGGATCAAACGGACGTAGCGCAGATCTGCTACAAGATGAAAGAGAGACTCCCACACCTGGCAGATTCAAGATCGAATTTCGGGTGAATGATTATTTCAGACGAAATGCGGTCAATTCGATGTATCCGTTGATCGATGTGATGTTTGACGTGGAAAATTCTCGCGAACATTATCATATTCCTTTGCTGTTGAGTCCTTTTGGGTTTACTACATATCGCGGCTCGTAATCGATGTTTACTTCAAGTCTCTCTTATATCGTCTCTTAGAATTAAGATAACGATAGCGCAAGATTTATAAAACCTTATGTTACATAAATATTATAACGTCAAAAAATAAACGAGAAGAGAGCATAATTGTATTAACAGATAAATTTTTTGTACTTTTATTCTTTTAATAATTAAATAATAGTCTGTAAAAAATATTGCAGTATTAATGCAGATATGAAAATATGAAAATAATAAAATGTTTTTTTTAATTTACCGTCATTTAAATATGTCAATATTCATTATTGTATTATTGTATTCATTTATTTCAATTATTTTTTTAAGAATAATTCGGGAAAAATTTTTTTATATATAACAATAAAATTATATAAAAATATATAAAATTATACATATAATCGAAAAAGTATATATAAAATATGTTTATACATAATTAGATAAAAGTGCTTTATTTATATATAATTATATAATAAATTTATATATATATATAATAAATAACTATTTCTTTTCATATATATGTATAATTATATATGTTTCATATATAATTTGACATGATTATATATGAATTCATATAATTTATATATAAAATATAATTATGTATAAAAATGGACATATTTTATATATATAATCTTACGATTATATATGTATAATTATACAATTAATTATATATAATTCTATATAAAAATTTTTTTTCCGAGAGATAACACAAATTACGTGTCACGTCAACAAACAGCTGATTTGTTTTGTCATGTAAAATAGGTGAATGTCTGTAAATCTAGGTGGAAAGGTATACGGTCGTTTCACACGTGAATTGCGTAACGCGATTGAGCGACTCACACGTGACAGAATGAATCAGGCTGTGTTACTACGCGTGTAGTAATCGTGACTTGTCTCGCCTTCCGCAAGTATAAGCCTGCGTAATTATTCATTTCTGCTTTTTGCGTTTAATTTTAGTACATCTTCATAAAAAAAATGTTCAATCCTTACATTATCCTCTATTATTCTACGTTTCATTTTATATGTGCATATCTTTATGTATGCAAATCTCAATATTAACATTTATCTGTTCAATTGAAATGTTTTTCTGTCATTAATTTCTTCTTGATAAATTCACAAGAAAAGATTCTTTGAAAACAGATTCTTAATTCTTTTCTGAGAAAAAAACCTCGCTAAATTATTGTAGCTTAACGTTTCATTAGTATAACTTTATTTCCACAGCCCATACAGCACAGATTATTGCAATTATATTGCAGCAATGTTGCAATGTTGCAAGTTGCAATGCAACATTATAAAGACATTGCAGAGATATAGGTGCACAAAATTCCAGCACACTTGTAGCAACATGACATTAATATTTCGGAAATATTGCATGTAATCCAAATTCTATAATTTATATTTTGTAATATACAATATATACATATACTCAGCAAACACCAAGTTACAGCTATATAATTGTTAGTTGTAATTTCCCACTCAAAAATATAATACGTGTATTATAACAATTATATTGTTGAGTGGAAAATTACAACTAACAATTATATAACTGTAACTTGGTATTTGCTGGGTATAATACTGTAATAAAATAATTTTTTGCAATATTATACAATAAAAGATGTTGACGATAATCAATAATTTTATTATCTTCCAAAAAGCGGACATTTTAACATTGCTGCAATTCAACAGCAATGATGTAGCAACATTTTGCAGTGAATTTGCAATATTGCAATATTGCGGTGAAAGATTGTTGTAATGTTTTTGCAATCTAACGGTGCTGTATGGGAGCATATCAGTAATTACTAAACAATGATAAGTGTTTACATGATGTATTAAAAAATTAACGATGTATGGAAAAAAGCCCGAAATGTGGCGCTGTGCGCTTCTCCTCGTAATTTCGCTTGCGCAATCCCAAAATTTCAAGAATGAAGAAAATGACGAATTGAACGCAAATTTTACGACACATTATAGCGACCAAACAGAAAAGCTGCGACGTGATTCGTATAAAAATCCTTTCAAAAATACCCAACACGAAGATTGTCGCATCAACTCCACATGTAATGATGATGAGAATTTGACGAGGATCGAAGAGGAGAATGATCAGTTGCTTAAAAATTCCAGCAGCACTCTTGAGATTTTTACTGTAACAGCGCCTAATAGTAATCTTTCAGTAGAAATGAATAAAATAAACTACATAGATTTGGGCGCCGACATAGGATCTTTATTATTTTTACTGCCGATATTTCTCGTGTATTCCATACTGCCAGAACTCCGAAATGTACACGGCTTCATATTGCGAAGTTACATCGGTGCATTGTCTGATGCATACGGAATTGACATTGTGAATATTATAATTAGAACGAATGCTGTGCAAGATTCCGTCTGCGTTACAATAGGTACAGTATATATGTAAATTACATAACTAGATGCAATCGATACAATGTATATATTTGTTATTAATATATTATTATATTATTATAATATATTAATATATTAATATATTATATATATATTAATATATTATTGTGTTAATATATATATTAATATATAATTATATTTTTGCGAATTTATTATTTATTATCTTACTATTTCTTGAATATATAATTTATTAAAATCTTAAAAACGCAAAAATTAATAATGAGTAAAATTTAAATTTGAATTTTGCAATTTGACATCTAATCAATCTATGTTTGCCTCAATAATGTATGTCTTAAAAAAATCGAAACATTATTTAATTTAATATTAGTAAAATTTATTATAAAGATTGTTGCAAAAATTTTGACGCGGAAAAAGTAAAATATAATGACAAGTGAATAGAACTTTAGACATGATAAATAATTAAAATATTATTTATTCCATTTTTCAGCCTTCTTAATCTACTTTTGTTTTTTGGCAAGCTTCTTCTGGTTAAATATGATGAGTTTCGATATATGGTGGACATTCAGGCAAGTCATTCTAGAATATTTTATATTTTATTTTCTTTTTTATAATGTAATTATCAACGTTTAAAAGAAAATGATTTATATAGAATAATTTCTTGCATATATAATACACATGTTATATGTTAACTGCATATACACATTAAATCAAAAATATGAATGCATGGTAAAATTCGTATGTGAAACAGCAACAGAGAAAGAAATTGTTATTTTATGCAATCTACGCGTGGGGAATTCCCTTTATCCTGGATATTGTTTGTAGTATTATGGATTTTATTACAAGCGTGCCAGAAATTTTTCAACCAAAATTTCGCTCAAGCGGTTGCATATTAAATGGTGAGTATACATCACTGACGGATATAACTCTATTAATTTTAAAATATTTGAAGAATTTTAATAATTAGAGACTTGCGTAAACTCAAACATTAACAAGAAGAACTAAACCAATTAAATGGCTAAGTAAAATATTAAAATAAAGTTATTTAATCTAAAGTTTCTTTGCTTGTTTAGTTGGCTTAGTTGTTATTAATTTTAGAAGATTTATTGAATAAAAAATTATATAAACTATTTAAAACTTAAATTATGTTTCACACATTTACAAGATATAGAAAATTAAATAAGTATAAAAATATATTTTTTTTGCATCGCACACTTGTAGGAGAAAATATAATTGCGTTTATATTGTATTACTATGTGCTCAAAAGTATGTGCATTATTAGTAGCATTTGTTTACCTATTTCTACGGTATTAAAAATTGGATGTTACAAAAAGGATCATCGTCTGATAGATTCGGAGAGCAAGTGCTATAACGATAATAAAAAATGGTATGTATTTAGATATTGTTGCATTGAGATATAATAATCTATTTTATTAATTTATGCTACTTTTATTAACATTTTTATTAACATTTATACAAACAGCATCGCATAATTGATCGATTCGCATTTTTTTTATAAGAGAGTGTTAGGCCGGTATTAATAATTATAGTCCGATCTTATATTTAATCTTAAGTCCGAGCTTGATTAGTTAAATTTAAATTCAGATTATAAATACTGGCCATAGATTGTCATTTGCAGACGACATCTTTTCTATTCGCCGATTTACTTTTTTTTGTAATATTTCCAAGAATATATCACTTTACTTGTTTCTTCGAAAATCTATGCAATTCTAAACAAAATGACAATTAATAACAAAAATCAAATTAATAAATGCACCTGTATTTCGCAAAAATAAAAATTTTAAACTTTTTTAAAAATTTCATATAAGATTTATACACAAAATAAATTTCATACATTATATATTTACAAGAACTATGAAATTTATATATTTGTTTGCAGGTTTAATCTATATCTGAAGCTATTTATCGTACTGTTTATCTTAATAGGCATAAAATGGCTTATGTTAACAGCGGAAGTATTATCTGAAAATGTATCAATTTTCAACTCGTATGTTTTTGATTTGCTGGACATTATGCACCTGTCATATGCACCTTTATCATATTTCTGTGGAAAAAAAGGATCAAGCACGTGTTATTCAAGCGATTCGGCTGCGGTTTGTTGTCACAAGCTCGATCCGAATCGAATGCAACATTGTCGAGCATTATTTCCACGTAAAAAGAAAAATCATGCAAGAGAAGATGATTTCTTCCGGACGAGCAAGTAGTCACAGTGATAAGATCGACCTTTAATTTTTATTTGAAAATTAAAATCATGTTTATTTATATGCTGATCTTTATGTTTAAGATTAATAATTATAATTCATACATATTTTCGGATTTCGTAGCAAAAGCATATATTTTTGTCTCGCTTCTTTTTCAAATTTAAATAAGGTTATGCTACATTCCTTGATATAAATAATTATAATATTGTTAATTGTAGAGGCTGATATTATTTTCAATTTTTCAATATTTGTAAAACTTTAGAAAGCTGCTACAAAATTTGCATGATATTACTATAAGTTGTTATTATACATATATCAAATAAAAATATGTTTATTTATTAATATTATGAATTGTAATAAAAATTCATAATATTATTATATTTTTTATAATTTAATTTAAATAAATATTTTATCATAAGATTATTGTAACATTAATATTTAAATAACTGAAATCTTAGATTTTTTATGATCACAATAATTCGGTTTAAATTACTATTTTCTCCAATATGATTTACATTTTCGTAATTAATTATTAGTTTCAATTATTGATTTTGCAGAAATCAATGAAATTTTTTGTGAAAGATTTTCTTTCCTCATCAAAAGTTGGGAATGAAAAATTAAATAACATCAGCGCCACCGGATCTACTGCTGTTTTTAATTCCTAATCAATGAAATAAATAATCATGACATAACTCTCAAAGTTATGCACGTGGAATCTAAACCGGTTTTGGAATAGGTAATTTGTTTTCAAATTATATGTGCATGCATTATAACTAATAAGATAATGTATAAGAGTTGGCGAATAATAAACTGATAAAAGATATAATCTATATAATTTTATCTTTTAATAATCTTTTTGTAGTTTAAAGATAACAAATGAGATTAATAAATTTGTGAAATAAATAAAATTTTTCGTACGAATGGATTATTGATTAGTCATTAAAAACAAATTTTTATATACAAATACTTAAATGAATAAAATAATTACAATTTAATATACATTTAGAAAATAATAAAGAACTACAAAATTTTTATTATTTGACTTTTGCTGCATCAATTTATTTTTTATTTGCGGTATTCTTAGAAATATGGAGACTCTTCATTTAAGCATTAAATATCTAAAAAACAGTCAAGAGTATTTTTTCTTTTGCTGCTGGATTGGTGGAGCTATCGTCAGTAGAAGTTTCAATAATTTTTCTTATTTTCCTTGTATATAGTATGTAAAAGCTATATGTGTATAGCCCTATATAGTCTAGTAGACGAACAGTTTTTCACAAAGCTATCGACGACTCGTCGTCCTCGGTGGTCTCTGCTTCTCTTCCGCGCAGGCACATGTATTTTGTGCATTCTTCTCTCAGAAAAAAGCCGGATACAGTGATATAATATATACTAACTTTATCTAGTGAGATAATTAAAATTCAAGACGTGCAATTATCAATATTAATAGTAATATAGTGCTAAAATCAAATCGACATTTCGAGATTTTGCTGAAAAACAAAATAGGATAATTTAATTCTATTATATTTTGTACTTGACACATTTTATTGCAATTAATACAAAAGCAAAAGTATATGCAGAAATATAATCTGACGTTTTTTAATTATTAAAGATTTAAAACTTATATGAAAAATTATAAACACTAAATTTGATTATCTATATAATTATTCTAAAATATATTATTGTTATGTCAAATAATGAGTGGCAAAGTGTTTGCATTTGTGTGTTCCGTGCTTTTCCTCGTCTTTTCGTTATCGAAATCGCAGGAAAATTCCACCAACAGAGATGATAATTTGACGATACGATACGAGATAAATACGGATTCTACAACAAATTATAATGACAAAACAATAACACTGCGACATGATTTGCATAAAAATTTGATAAATAATACACAAAATGACATATTGCAGTATGAATTTCATATGAATAATAAACGCGAGGGTAATGATTCGATTCAACATAAACGTTACAAGCATTCAATGCAGAATAAAGATGATGAGCAAAAATCGATGAAATCTAACACAAATTCGACATATGTCAATCATAAAAGGAATTTCACGACTCAGGAAGTTTATGAAAATGTAATTGAAAAGAATGATTCTATGTCACTTGAAGTCTTCAAAAATTCCAGCAAAGATACTAATGAAACTGTCATCGTCCCAAACGAAATGTGTCATAATGATACTTGCATTCGCCTCTGCTGTTCTCTTGGCGAGCGTCTGGTTCATGGCAACTGCATTCCTGAAGGAATTGAATACATTTTTCCAAAGGTATACACAAACGATTTGACGCAGAACGAAAAGAGAGTGAACGAATTGTTTGAGCTGTCCATTTATGATTCGTGTCGAGAAGATTACTATCTGCTTCCTAAAGGTTTTCAGTACGATTATAAGATTTTTACCAACGGTTCTATTTATTTAATTTATTATGAAAAATTTGTTGAATCGACATCATATTGTCTCGCCGTTGTCGACGGGAATGAATTCCAAGTGACCTACTGTCCCGAAACTTATGACAAGAATGAGGAGATAACTGATATAGAGCGCTTCATTTATAGCATACCAATTATATATCTGAGTTTCTATATAGTATCTACATTACTTACGGGGTCAGTATTTCTGGTGTATTCTATATTGCCAGAACTCCGAAATGTACACGGCTTTATGTTGCGCAATTACAGCGGTGCCCTGACTGTTGCATACAGCATTGACATTGTGATTATTATCATAACGGGTGATTTACCGTATTCTGTTTGCGTTACAAAAGGTAGAATATATTTATATCTAAATCACTTATTTTCTGCTCCTTATATATTTCAACTAAAAGTGCAAATTACATATTACATTTATATTTATATAAATAATATATTATTATTTATTAATACAGTCTGTATTTTTATCCATTTTTGCAGTTTTCTTAAACTACTTTTGTCTTTTGGTGGGTTTCTTTTGGCTAATTACGATAAGTTTTGATACGTGATGCACATTCAGGTAAATTGGAAAATATTGTATAATATATAAAAAAATATATAAGGAGCAGGAAATAGACCAAAAGAGCAACGCGAAGTAATTAGGTATATATAAAGTTTCTTTATTTAATGGAAAAAATTTGTTTACTAAATAAAGCTGTATTTGCGATCAAATTATATTTCGCGTAGCTGTTTTGACCCCTTTCCTGCTCTATTTATTTCTCAACTATAAGAGCAAATTACATATTACATTTATATTAATAATATTGTATATTATTATTTATTAATTATTATTACAGTCTTTAATTTTATTTATTTTTACAGCCTTTTTAGTATACTTTTGCTATATGGCGAGTTACTTTTGGTTAAGTATAATGAGCTTTGATATGTGGTGCACATTCAGGTAAGTTTGAAAATATTCCATATTATACTACTTATTTTAAACTTGCCTTTCATTTACCTGTATAAAATTGCTTGTGTTTTGATTTTACATATATCGGTTTAAAGATAAAGATAGAGGATATATAATATGTAGAGTAAAAATAAATAAATTTCTTTATGGCTCTTATTCCTCTAATTTATATTTATTATTAGAGCCTTATATTTATAATATTAATAAATAGCATTTTTAGTAAATAGTAAATTTAATAAATAGTTGTATTTTTAAATAAATTTCTTTATGGCTCTTGTTCCTTTAATTTATATTTATTATTAGGGCTTTATATTTATAATATTAATAAATAGCCTTTTTAATAAATAGTTAAACTCTTAATTAATAAATAGTATTATTTTTATTGAAAAGATATCCAAATTTAAATATATATTTGTTTGCAGGTTTAATTTGTATCTGAAGTTATTTATTATGCGGTTTGTCGTGATGGGGTTTGGCGTGGGTATAGGATGGTCTATGCTACCAGCGTTATTTTGGTTTGAAGAAATTCAGACTGGATCATTCATTTACGTCTCGTTTACTGTTAACTTCGTAGACATCGTGCAGAATCTCTGCACCTTTATTACATTCATATGTAAAAAGAAGATCAAGATGATGTTACTGAAGCGATTTGGATGCGGTTCACACGTTCGACAGACGACTGTAACATCGAGCACTATCACGTCTAAAGTAGCTATGCAAGACAAGAATTTTTACGCACAGCATAACTGTCACGTTAAAAGTTCACCCAGTGGGACTGAACTCTAAATTTCTATGCAAAATATAAACGAATATTCTCTTCACTAATTATTCTTTGTATTTTCCTTATAATTATATATTTGTACAATCAACATTCTAATTTGTCTTCATTAAAACAAGTTTGATTTGATTATCCTTTTGAAGATTGTAAATCAAAGAAAAAAAGTTTATGAATAATTATAATAAAATAAAAAAGAACAAAAAACAAAAAAAAACCATTTTAAAAACAAAAAATAAATAATAAATAATTTTTTAAGAAAAAAAACACTTCCACCTGCTGCCAACAAAATCTTAACTTTTAAATAATAAAATTAAAAAAATAAAAAATAAAGAACAAAAAAAAAATGTTTTAAAAACAAAAATAAAAATAAAAAAATAATAATAATTATATAAGATTATCGTAATTAAAAATATGCGTATAATGATTACACTGTTTTTACTGGGAACATTTTGTACATATACTATACTGTCAAAAATATTGCTTTGACATCTGCTGCGAATATTATTAATAATATAGGCAATCGAAAGAAAGGAATGTCTAACGCATATTTTATGTGTTATAATATCGATATAATATACCCAAATCAGTGTAATATGTGTATTGTGTGTTATAATATATCGGTATAATATACCCAATCAATGTAGAATCAA
Organism: Nylanderia fulva; assembly: GCF_048542155.1. Taxonomy (NCBI): domain Eukaryota; kingdom Metazoa; phylum Arthropoda; class Insecta; order Hymenoptera; family Formicidae; genus Nylanderia; species Nylanderia fulva. The sequence continues at coordinate 67,736 of NW_028190390.1, read as the reverse complement.
TATAAAATAAATATTTTACTTATTAAAATGATTAGTATGTATCTACTTGCATATAAGCGCGCGCGTTAATTATATTTTAATGATAATACTTAAATCTTAAATGGATAATTTATTAAAATTTTAAGAACAAAAAGATTAATTGTATTATATTTTAATGTTAAAATCAAGAGAATTGTTATATAATAAAATTTTTGTGAATTTTAATGTATAATCACACACAACATAAATTCGTCTAAATATAGATTAAAACTTGGATTTGAAAAACTGGATATATAAACCAGGTAAACCGGTTTTGGAATAGTAAGTATTTTGTTTTTATTTTATATTTAGCAGGACAGAATGCAAGAATTTGGCGACTAACGATAAACCGATGTGTTAACAATGTGGCGATAAATGTCACAAGCATATAAAATATATACAAAATAAAAATTAAAATTACAAGCGACATGTGTTAAGGATATCGCGACCGGTGACACAAAACAATAAATAAATAAACGAGCGACTAACATGACGAAGATAAATTTTGATTTCCGAACATAATAAAAAGCGAGAATACCTCAAAATAAAGAGAGTCTAATCACCTAAAAATAAAAATAAGATCGAGGAATGATCGAGAGAAGCGAGACAATGCGCGGCCTCGAAGAGGCAGATAAAATTTGACTTGCATTCGCGTAACACGGTTTTTCTCGGTGGAGAGTAAAAAGTTTGTATGAGATCTTTGTGACACGACTAAATGCAGTGAAATACAATATACTTTGCACCCTAAATTAATATTTCCGGATAAAATATCCTCTCCCGATCCGCGATAGTGGCGAAACATTAATTATCGAACAAGCACGCGCCCAAAAATCCTTACATTATCCTCTATTATTCTACGTTTCATTTTATATGTGCATATCTTTATGTATGCAAATCTCAATATTAACATTTATCTCTTTCCATTTTTTGTAATATATTAATTTGCTATAAAATATATGAATTATTTTACTTCTGTTGATAACTAATGAATTATTATCTGTTAATAATTTGTGCATAAAAATTATATGGGCCGTCGCAAAATTATGGACGCGTATATTCATGAGTAGAATTGATTAATTCATAATATGTATAATTATAAAATTATTGGAGAACGAAAAAACATAGAAAAGATAACAAATTATATGTATAAGTAAAAATATATTACAGAATTATTAAATAATACTTATATCATTTTTAATAATGATATAAAAGAGTGGCTAAAATTTTTTTTACGAGCTTGTACTTAAATGCTTTTCTAGATAAATTCCTTGACTGTACATATCTTTGGTATAATTAAATCTTTAGTGAAGTTATTATATGTGCAGACATTTCTTATACTGTTTTTTCTACCGCCATATATATTTTGCATCAGGTTGCTTCAATGTCGAAGACTTGCATCCTCGATAGTCTCATCCCGTTGTTCGTTCGAATACGTTTCTCTTATATTTTCTTTCATCATATATTATGAAGAGAGAGAAGTCATAAAAACAGTGTCAGTTTTATCGAGTCCAGTGAAATAAAAAATTAATTATAATTGTTAGTGATAACAGTATCGGAATAAAAACTAGATTTAATCTTGATATTTCGCAAAATAAAAAAAAATGGATAATAATTGCATTTTATTACATTTGTACATTTGCACTTTTAAATCAGCTAAGTATTTTTTTTCAATTATTTATTATTCTTAAATTTACATTAATAAAATTTAATCCATCATAAAAATAATTAGATAATTAAATCAACAAAAAACTTTTTATGTAGATATTCTGTATTATGTAGAATATCTACATAATAATTTGATTGATTTAGCTTTTGTTGGTTTAATTATTTAATTATTTTCAATCATTATCTAAATTATTTTTATGATATAGATTAAATTTTATTAATTTGATATCTAATTATTTTTAAATATCTTCAGATTCTCAGTTTTATAAATTATGTCCAAATTGTTTAAAAGTATAAAAGTATTAGTATTATATTACATTATATTATTATATCGATTAATGATCTGTTCAATTGAAGTGTCTTTCTGTCATTAATTTCTTCTTGATAAATTGACGAGAAAAGATTCTTTAAAAACAGATTCTTAATTCTTTCCTGAGAAAAAAGCCTTGCTAAATTATTGTAGCTTAACGTTTCATTAGTGTAATTTTATTTCCACAGCATATCAATAATTACTAAAAAATGATAAGTGTTTACATAATGTATTAAAAAATTAACGATGTATGGAAAAAAACCCAGAATGTGGTGCTGTGCGCTTCTTCTCGTAATTTCGTTTGCGGAATCTCAAAATTTCAAAAATGAAGAAAATGACGAATTGAACGCAAATTTTACGACACATTATAGCGATCAAACAGAAAAACTGCGACGTGACTCGTATAAAAATCCCTTCAAAAATACCCAATACGAAGATTGTCGCATCAACTCCACATGTAATGATGATGAGAATTTGACAAGGATTGAAGAAGAGAACGATCAGTTGCTTAAAAATTCCAGCAGCACTCTTGAGATTTTTACTGTAACAGCGCCTAATAGTAATCTTTCAGTAGAAATGAATAAAATAAACTACATAGATTTGGGCGCCGACATAGGATCTTTATTATTTTTGCTGCCGATATTTCTCGTGTATTCTATACTGCCAGAACTCCGAAATGTACACGGCTTCATATTGCGGAATTACATCGGTGCCTTGTCTATTGCATACGGAATTGACATTGTGAATATTATAATTAGAACGAATGCTGTGCAAGATTCCGTCTGCATTACAATAGGTACAGTATATATGTAAATTACATAACTAGATGCAATCGATAAAATGTATATATTTGTTATTAATATATTATTCTATTATTATAATATATTAATATATTAATATATTATATTATATATTAATATATTATATAATATATTAATATATTATTATATGTTAATATATATATTAATATATAATTATATTTTTGCAAATTTATTATTTATTATCTTACTATTTCTTGAATATATAATTTAAATCTTAAAAACGCAAAAATTAATAATGAGTAAAATTTAAATTTGAATTTTGCAATTTGACATCTAATCAATCTATGTTTGCCTCAATAATGTATGTCTTAAAAAAATCGAAACATTATTTAATTTAATATTAGTAAAATTTATTATAAAGATTGTTGCAAAAATTTTGACGCGGAATAAGTGAAATATAATGACAAGTGAATAGAATTTTAGACATAATAAATAATTAAAATATTATTTATTCCATTTTTCAGCCTTCTTAATCTACTTTTGTTTTTTGGCAAGCTTCTTCTGGTTAAATATAATGAGTTTCGATATATGGTGGACATTCAGGCAAGTAATTCTAGAATATTTTATATTTAATTTTATTTTTTATATATATAATGTAATTATCAACATTTAAAAGAAAATGATTTATATAGAATAATTTCTTGCATATATAATACACATGTTATATGTTAACTGCATATACACATTAAATCAATAATATGAATGCATGGTAAAATTCGTATAGTCGTATATAATGTCTATTTTTATATAGAATAAGTTTTTGAGAACCGCGATCGAAAACAATGATTTTAATGTGCATTTGCATTATTTTTTTTCTATCGTTTTTGGCAAAATATAACATAATTTTTCTCACAGAACATTCTATTCGTTACAACGAAATGTGAAACAGCAACAGAGAAAGAAATTGTTATTTTATGCAATCTACGCGTGGGGAATTCCCTTTATCCTGGCTATCGTTTGTAGTATTATGGATTTTATTACAAGCGTGCCAGAAATTTTTCAACCAAAATTTCGCACAAGCGGTTGCATATTAGATGGTGAGTATACATCACTGACGGATATAACTCTATTAATTTTAAAATATTTGAAGAATTTTAATAATTAGCAACTTGCGTAAACTCAAACATTAACATGAAGAACTAAACCAATTAAATGGCCAACTAAAATATTAAAATAAAAATTATTTAATCTAAAATTTCCTTGCTTGTTTAGTTGGCCTATTTCTTATTAATTTTAGAATATATTTATTGAAAAAAAATTATATAAACTATTTAAAACTTAAATTATGTTTAATATGTTTTACACATAAACAAGATATAGAAAATTAAATAAGTATTATACAAAAATATATTTTTTTTGCATCGCACACTTGTAGGGGAAAATATAATTGCGTTTATATTGTATTACTATGTGCTCAAAAGTATGTGCATTATTAGTAGCATTTGTTTATCTATTTCTACGGTATTAAAAATTGGACGTTACAAAAAGGATACGGGTCATCGTCTGATAGATTCGGAGAGCAAGTGCTATAACGATAATAAAAAATGGTATGTATTTAGATATTGTTGCATTGAGATATAATAATCTATTTTATTAATTTATGCTACTTTTATTAACATTTTTATTAACATTTATACAAACAGCATCGCATAATTGATCGATTCGCATTTTTTTTTATAAAAGAGAGTGTTAGGCCGGTATTAATAATTATAGTCCGATCTTATATTTAATCTTAAGTCCAAGCTTGATTAGTTAAATTTAAATTCAGATTATAAATACTGGCCATAGATTGTCATTTGCAGACGACATCTTTTCTATTCGCCGATTTACTCTTTTTATTTTGTAATATTTTCAAGTATATATCACTTTACTTGTTTCTTCGAAAATCTATGCAATTCTAAAAAAAATGACAATTAATAACGAAAATCAAATTAATAAATGCACCTGTATTTCACAAAAATACAAATTTTAAACTTTTTTAAAAATTTCATATAAGATTTATACACAAAATAAATTTCATTTTTCATTCAAATTTCACAAAATACATTATATATTCACAAGAACTATAAAAATTATATATTTGTTTGCAGGTTTAATCTATATCTGAAGCTATTTATTGTGCTATTTATCGTAATAGGCATAAAATGGCTCATGATAACAGCGTCATTATTATATGAAAATGTATCAATTTACAACTCGTGTGCTACTAATTTACTGGACATTATTAAGAATCTGTGCACCTTTATCATATTTCTGTGGAAAAAAAGGATCAAGCGCATGTTATTCAAGCGATTCGGCTTCGATTTGTCGTCAAATGCTTGACACGGATCGAATGCAACATTTTCGAGCATTATTACCACGTCAAAAGAAATAGTCATACAGGAGAAGATGAGTTTTTCCGGACGAGCAAGTCACACTGATTTAACCGACCTTTAATTTTTATTTGAAAATGGAAATCATGTTTATTTATGCTGATCTTTATGTTTAAGATTAATAATTATAATTTATACATATTTTCGCGGATTTCGTAGCAAAATTATATTATTTTGTCTCGTTTCTTTTTCAAATTCAAATAAGATTATATGCTACATTTCTTGACATATATTTAAATATTTGTAATATTGTTAATTGTAGCGGCTGATATTATTTTCAAATTTCAATATTTGTAGAACTTTAGAAAGCTGTTACAAAATTTACATGAAATTACTATAAGTTGTAATTATATATACAATGTCGGACGTTTCGGATTAAAAGGCACAACGGGCTGCCCATTTTTCACAGAGTAGAGAGTCGTATTAGGACTTAAATTTTAGATTTTTTCACGTAGAGACGAATGCCGTCTGGTGAATTTTGATAAATTTAAAATAAAATTTTTTTGAAAAATTTTTTTCCTCGGCAAAAGTTGAGTGTGAAAAATTAAATACAGCATCAGCGCTATCGGATCTACCGCAATTTTTAATTCCAAATCAAATAAATACTCATGATATAACTCTCAAAGTTATGCAAGTGGAATCTAAACCGGTTTTGGAATAAGTAATTTGTTTTTAATTTATATGTGCATGCATTATAACTAATATGATAATGTATAAGAGTTGGCAAATAATAAACTGATAAAAGATATCTATATAATTTTATCTTTTAATAATATTTTTGTAGTCTAAAGATAACAAATGAGATTAATAAATTTGTGAAATAAATAAAATTTTTCGTACAAATGCATTATTGATTAGTTATTAAGAACAAATTTTTATATACAAATATTTAAATGAATAAAATAATTACAATTTAATATACATTTAGAAAATAATTAATAACTACAAAATTTTTATTATTTGACTTTTGCTGCGTATCAATTTATTTCTTACTTGCGCTATTCTTAGAAATATAAAGACTCTTCATTTAAGCATTAAATATCTACAAAACAGTCAAGAGTATTTTTCATTTCGTTGCTGGATTGGTCGAGCTATCGAGAGTAGCAGTTTCAATGATTTTTTTTATTTCCTTTGTATATAGTATGTAAAAGCTATATGTATATGTATAGTCCTGTATATAGTATAGTAGAAGGACAGTTTCTCGCAAAGATAACGACGACTCGTTGTCCTCGGTAGTCTCTGCTTCTCTCTCGCGCAGGCACATGTATCTTGTGCATTCTTCTATCATTTCTTCATCAGAAAAAAATGGGATACTGTGATAAAATACTGATTTTATCTAGTGAGATAATTAAAATTCAAGACGTGCAATCATCAATAATAGTAATATAGTGCTAAAATCAAATCGACATTTCGAGATTTTGCTGAAAAACAAAATGGGATAATTTAATTTTATTATATTTTGTACTTGACACACTTTATTGCAATTAATACAAAAGCAAAAGTATATGTAGAAATATAATCTGACGTTTTTTGATTATTAAAGATTTAAAACTTATATGAAAAATTATAAACACTAAATTTGATTATCTATATAATTATTCTAAAATATATTATTGTTATGTCTAATAATGAGTGGTAAAATGTTTGCATTTGTGTGTTCCGTGCTTCTCCTCGTCATTTCGTTATCGAAATCGCAGGAAAATTGCACCAACAGAGATGATAATTTGACGATACGATACGAGAAAAAAACGGATTCTACAACAAATTATAACGACGAAAGAATAACACTGCGACATGATTTGTATAAAAATTTGATGAACAATACAGAAAATGACAAAGAATTTTATACGAACGTCAATCGCGAGGATAATGATTTGTTTCAACATAAACTGGACAAGCATTTAATGCAGAATAAAGATGATGAGCAAAAATCGATGAAATCTAACACGAATTCAACAAATGTCAATCATAAAAAAAGTTTCTTGCTGCAGGAAGTTTATGAAAATGTAGTTGGAAAAAATAATTCCATGTCACTTGAAGTCTTCAACAATTCCAACAAGGATACTAATGAAAATATCATCGTCCCAAACGAAATGTGTCATAATGATACTTGCATTCGCCTCTGCTGTTCTCTTGGCGATCGTCTGGTTGATGGCAACTGCATTCCTGAAGAAATTGAATACATTTTTCCAAACGTATACACGAACGATTCGACGCAGAGCGAAAAAAGAGTAAACGAATTGTTTGAGCTGTCTATTTATAATTCGTGCCAGGAATATCTGTTTATCAAAAATTTTCAGTCCAAGAGTTTTAAGATTTTTACCAACGGTTCTATATATTTAACTTATTATGTAATAATGAGTCTGAATGACGGTTCTTTATATTTAACTGATTCTGAAATGCTTGTTGAACCGACATCATATTGTCTCGCTGTCGTCGACGGAAGTGAATTCGAAGTGATTATCTGTTCCGAAACTAATAGCGAAACTAATGACGAAACTAATGACGAAACTAATGAGAGCATGGATACTGATAAAAACAAAAATATTATAGAAATGAGTCTCGATATAATATCTACATTACTTTTGGGGTCAGTATTTGTGGTGTATTCTATATTACCAGACCTCCGAAATAGACACGGCTTCATGTTGCGCAATTACAACGGTGCACTGTTTGTTGTATACGGAATTCGCTTTGTGCATTTTTTGATCAAATCGGATGATATACAGTATGCCGTCTGTGTTACAATAGGTAAAGTATATATCGAAATCATAAAATAATGCAATTAATATAGCGTATTTATATTTGTTAGATATTTAATGTGTATTAGCGTATTAAATATTAATTAATAATTTTAATAATTATTTAAATATATTATTTGTTAAAATGTTAAAAATGCAAAACAGTGAATAACATTTAAATTTTATTTCAATGCATTTTAATATATATTTAATATAAGTTATTCGTCTTACATAGATATATTTCATTGTGTTTTTGCAGAATTACATATTGAATCAAACATGTTTAATTTGATATTAGCAGTATTTATTACGTAAATATTACTATATACAATAATTTAATGTAGGAAGTTAAAGTAAATCTATTTTAATGGAGAAACATAAAGGTGATAACTTTGAAATCCTAAAATTGTAACGAGTAATGACAAACAATATATTATTATTTATTAATAATATAAAAATAAATAAGGAGCAGAAATAGATCAAAAGAGCAACGCGAAGTAATTAGGTCGCAAATACAAAGTTCCTATATTTAATAAAAAAAATTTGTTTGTTAAATAAAATTGTATTTGCAACCAAATTATACATTGCGTTGCTCGTTAACCGTATTTTTTGCTCCTTATTTATTTCTTAACTATAAAAGCAAATTACATTTAATATAGTTATATTTATATTAATAATATTGCATATTATTATTTATTATTAATTATTACAGCCTATAATTTTATTAATTTTTACAGCTTTTTTAAAATACTTTTGTTATATGGCGAGTTCCTCTTGGCTAATTATAATGAGCTTTGATATGTGGTGCACATTCAGGTAAGTTGGAAAATATTCTATATTATTACTACTTATTTTTAACACTTGCCTTTTATTTATTTTTATAAAACTCTTTCTTTTTGATTTTACATATATCGGTTTAAAGATAAAGATAGAGAATACATAATATGCAAATCGAATTTTCTTATATAGTGTTGGTACGTGCAAAAACAACTATATATTTAAAAATAATATTTAACAATAAAACAATTATATTTAGGACATTGTAAGTTAGAGTATAAAGATAATAGGTTTAAATTATAATTTGAAATAAATAGTTTTCTTGGATATTTTTATTAATTGATTACAAACTTTTAAACGATTAATTTTTTAAAAGTAAAAATGACCTATTAGATGTAATAAGCATATTATATTTATATTTAATTTAAATATGTATAAAATATTATAACGACATTTAATAATTCGATATAATGCAATATGATTTTAATTTGACCTTTTTCACTTTGAATTTATAAAATAACGCAATACATAAAAACTTTTTACAAAATAAAAATAGATTTTTTATCAAAAATTCGTCTCTCAAAAGTAATTAAAAATTTAAAGTACCATTGTCGTGTCTGCATAAGAGTTATGTAAATATACACTTCTTAAAATAATATTAAGGCAAAAAAAAAAAAGAATTGTCCAAAAATAGGCAAACTTTAAATAGTTGTAACTTTGTTTCAAATATGAGAATTTAAATTTTAAAAGAGCGCTTTAAAGCTTGAAATCTCTACTTTCAATAGTTTACAGTTTTTTTTGTTTTTTTAATTCTGATATTTTTTATTTACAAAAAATAAAAACATAAATGAAAAATTTTTTCTCAATTTGTAGATGTGTCTCACAAAAAATTTGAAAAACTTTTTGACATTTCCATGTTACAGCTAAAGTTTTCCCTGCAAAATTATTTTTCAAAATATAAATGTCGATCTTTCCTTATCAAGTTATCGTAAAATAAAGAGAAAGTTTTCATTTTAATCGTTCATAACACCATTAAAAATCATCGTACAGCAATTTTAAGAATGGATTCTTCAAGCTAAATCTTTGCTTTACAGTATGATATAGTGACTTGATCAAAGACACATTATTTTAACGTTTTCACATTCTGTTTTTTTTTATCTATTGTTTGTTAAATATGTTGTGTAAATTGCAGAGGATTCAGTTCGTTACGAAGAAACGTCACACGAGAGAAAAGAAAGTTGATATATTATACGATCTTTGCGTGGGGATGTCCCTTTATGCTTGCTATTTTATGTGTCAGCATGGATATTCTTTCCGCGTATGCAATTGTACCATCGATTTTGCGACCGGAATTGCATTTTGGAGGTCATTGCTGGTTCAAGGGTAAGTGAAGATAACTTTATTAATGCTAAAGCATTAATTCAAGTATTGTGAGAAACAATATAAGAACTCATGATATTTTGTACTTATAGGAACTGGTCCGTATTTCTTGTATTATTATGGGCTCAGTAGTATGTGCATCATCAGTAGCATTTGTTTATCTATTTATACGGCAATAAAAATTGAGCGTTTAAAAAAGGAAACGGGTCCTTGTCTGAAAGATTCGGAGAATAAATGCTTTAACGATAATAAAAAATGGTATGTACTCAGATATCGTTGTATTGAGATATGATAATCTATTATATTAATAAAATAATTATAGTCCGATCGTGTATTTAATTTTAAGTTCGAGCTTTATTGGTTGATTGGAATTTTAAGTCAAGATCAGATTTAAAACGATATTAAATATAAATTCAGATTATGAATACTGGTCATAGATTGTCATTTGCAGATGATATCTTTTCTATTCGCCGATTTACTTTTTTATTTTGTAATATTTTCAAGAATATATTATTTTACGTGTTTTTTTCGAAAATTTATACAATTCTAAATAACATGACAATTAATAACGAAAATCAAATTAAAGAATGCACCTTTATTTCACAAATTTTAAACACATCCAAAAATTTCTTAAGGTTTATATATCAATTAAATTTTATTTGTCATATATATTTACAAGAACTATGAAAATTATATATTTGTTTGCAGGTTTAATCTATATCTGCAACTATTTATCGTGCTGTTTATCGCAATGGGCATAGAATGGCTAATGATAACAGTGTCATTATTATATGAAAATTTAACAATTTACAACATTATATGGTATGTTGTTAATTTGCTGGACATTATGCAGAGTCTGTGCGTCTTTGTCATATTTGTGTGTAAAAAAAGGATTATGCGCATGTTATTCAAGCGATTCGGCTTCGGTTTGTCGTCAAATGCTTGACACGGATCGAATGCAACATTGTCGAGCATTATTACCACGTCAAAATAGTCATACAGGAGAAGATGAGTTCTTCCGGACGAGCAAGTCACACTGATTTAACCGATCTTTAATTTTTATTTGAAAATAGAAATCATGTTTATTTATGCTGATCTTTATGTTTAAGATTAATAATTATAATTCATACATATTTTCGGATTTCGTAGCAAAATCATATTATTTTGTCTCGTTTCTTTTTAAAATTCAAATAAGATTATATGCTACATTCTTTGACATATATTTAAATATTTGTAATATTGTTAATTGTAGCGGCTGATATTATTTTCAAATTTCAATAGTTGTAGAACTTTAGAAAACTGTTACAAAATTTACATGAAATTATTATAAGTTGTAATTATATATATAATATCGGACGTTTCGGATCAAAAGACACAACGGGCTGCCCATTTTTCACTAAAGAGTAGAGAGTCGTATTAGGGCTTAAATTTTAGCTTTTTTCACGTAGAAACGAATGCCGTCTGGTGAATTTTGATAAATTTAAAATAAAATTTTTTTGAAAGATTTTTTCCTCGGCAAAAGTTGGGTGTAACAAATTAACTACAGCATCAGCGCTATCGGATTTACCGCAATTTTTAATTCCTTATCAAATAAATACTCATAATATAACTCTCAAAGTTATGCACATCGAATATAAACCGGTTTTGGAATAAGTTTTGTTTTTACTTTATATGTGCAGGCACTATACCTAATATAAGGATGTATAAGAGTTAGCGAAAAACAATAAACTGATATATTCAACATACAAATATTTAAATGAATAAAATTATCGAAAACGACGAGTCGTCGATAGCTTTGCGAGAAACTGTCCGTCTACTATACTATATAGAACTATACATATATAGCTTTTACATACTATATACAAAGAAAATTTTAAAAATCACTTAAACTTTTACTGACGATAACTTGGCCAATTCAGCGGTAAAATAAAAGATACTCTTGACTGTATTTTAAATATTTAATGCTTAAATAATTACATATTTTAATACACATTTAAATAAAATTAATAACTACAAAATTTATATATTTTGATTTTTGCTGCGTATCAATTTATTTCTTATTTGCGGTATTTTCAGAAATATAAACTCTTCATTTAAGCATTAAATATTTAAAATACAGTCAAGAGTATCTTTTATTTTGCCGCTGAATTGGCCAAGTTATCGTCAGTAAAAGTTTAAGTGATTTTAAAAATTTTCTTTGTATATAGTATGTAAAAGCTATATATGTATAGTTCTATATAGTATAGTAGACGGACAGTTTCTCGCAAAGCTATCGACGACTCGTCGTTTTCGATAATTTCAGCTTCTCTCTCGCGCAGGCACATGTATCTGGTCAGTCTTCTATCAGAAAAAAGTGAAAGCCAAATACATTGATATATCAATAATACTGACTTTATCTAGTGAGCTAATTAAAATTCAAGATGTGCAATCATCAATATTAATAGTAATCGTGATAAAATTTGATCGACCTTTCGTGCGGAAAACCGAAATAAGATAATTTAATTTTATTATACTTTGTACTTGACATATCATATTGCATTTAATAAAAAAGCAAAGGTGTGCATTAATTTAATGTAACATTTTTTAATTATTGAGAATTTAAAACTTATTCGAGAAATTATGGACACTAAATTTGATTATATAATTATTTGAATGTTTATTCTTACGTGAAATAATGAGTGAAAAGATATTTGCATTTGTGTGTTCCGCGCTTTTCTTCGTTATTTCGTTATCGAAATCGCAGCAAAATTCCACCAACAAAGATGATAATTTGACGATACGATACGAGATAAATGTGGATTCTACAACAAATTATAACGATGAAATAATAACACTGCGACATGATTTGCATAAAAATTTGATGAATAATACACAAAATGACAAAATGCAGCATGAATTTCATATGAATAATAAACGCGAGGATAATGATTTGATTCAACATAAACGTTACGAGCATTCAATGCAGAATAAAGATGATGAGCAAAAATCAATGAAATTTAAAACGAATTCGACAAATGTCAATCATAAAAGGAATTTCACGCCGCAAGAATTTTATGAAAATGTAATAAAAAAAATAATTCTTTGTCACTTGAAGTCTTCAACAATTCCAGCAAAGATTCTAATAAAACTAACATTGTTTCAAACAAAATGTGTTATAATGATACTTGCATTCGGCTCTGCTGTCCTCTTGGCGATTGTCTGGTTGATGGGAACTGCATTCCTGAAGAATTTGAATACATTTTTTCAAAGGTATACACGAACGATTCGACGCAGAGCGAATAGAGAGTGAACGAATTGTTTGACTTGGCCATTTTTGATTTGTGCCAGGAAGAGAAGTATTTGCTTTCTGAAGGTATTCAGTACGATTATAAGATTTTTACCAACGGTTCTATGTATTTAATTTATTATGAAATATTTGTTGAATCGACATCATGTTGTCTCGCCGTCGTCGACGGGAATGAGTTCGAAGTAACCATTTGTTCCAAAACTTCTGACAAGATCAAGGAGATGGATACTGGAACTGATAATAAGCCCATGATTTATGACATACTAATTATATATCTGAGTTTCCATATAGTATCTATATTACTTTCGGGGTCAGTATTTCTGGTGTATTCCATATTGCCATAACTCCGAAATGTACACGGCTTAATGTTGCGCAATTACAGCGGTGCCCTGGCTGTTGCATACAGCAATGACATTGTGACTATTATCATAACGGCTGATATACTGTATTCTGTTTGCGTTACAATAGGTAGAATATATATCTAAATTACTTACTTTTTGCTTCTTATATATTTCATCTAAAAGTGCAAATTACATATTACATTTATATTTATATAAATAATATATTATTATTTATTAATATAGTCTGTATTTTCATTCATTTTTGCAGTTTCCTTAAACTACCTTTGTTTTATGTCGAGTTACTTTTGGTTAAGTATAATGAGCTTTGATATGTGGTGCACATTCAGGTAAGTTGGAAAATATTCTATATTATTACTACTTATTTTTAACATTTGCCTTTTATTTATCTTTATAAAATTCTTTTTTTTCGATGTTACATATATCGGTTTAAAGATAAAGATAGATAATATATAATATGAAAATTCTGTATTAATCGAATTTTCTTACATATTGTGTTAGTACGTGTAAAAACAACTATATATTTGAAAATAATATTTGATAATAAAACAATTATATTTAGGACATTATAAGTTAGAGTATAAAGATAATAGGTTTAAATTATAATTTGGAATAAATAGTTTTCTTGGATATTTTTTTAATTGATTACAGTTTTTTAAACGGTTAATTTTTTAAAAGAAGAAATAGTGTATTAGATATAATAAGCATATTATATATTTAATTTTAATATGTATAAAATATTATAATGAAATCTAATAATTCGATATAATGCAATAATATTTCGATATATATAACCTTTTTCTCTTTTAATTTATATTAATTTATAAAATAAAGCAATACACGATATGTTTTCACAAAATAAAAGTAGATTTTTTAATTAAAAATTTGTCTTTCAAAAGTATATAAAAATTGTAATACCATTGTCGTGTCTGCATAATAGTTATGTAAATAAACACATAAAATAATTAAGATATGAAAAAAGATAATATAAGACAATTGTCCAAGAATAGATAAACTTTAAATAGATATAAGTTTGTTTCGAATAATGAGAATTTAAACTTTAAAAAAGTTTTAAAACGTGAAATCTCTAATTTCAGTGGTTTACATCTTTTTTTATTTGCTTAAATTTTGATATTTTTTATATACATAAAACGAAAAACATAACGAAATGGAAAATTTCTTCTCACTTTGTAGACGTGTCGCATGCACAAAAAAATTTGAAAAATTTCTTGACATTTCCATGTTACAGTCTGAAGTTTTACGTGCAAAATTGTTTTTCAAAACGTAAATCCTGATTTTTTTTCATCAAAAGTTATCACAAATTAAAGAGAAAATGTCATTTTTACTATAATCGTTCATAGCACCGTTAAAAATCATCGTACAGCAATTTTAAGAATGGATTCTTCAAGCTGAATCTTTGCTTTATAGTATGATAAAGTGACTTGATCAAAGACACATTATTTTAACGTTTTCACATTCTGATTTCTTTTATCTATTGTTTGTTAAATATGTTGTGTAAATTGCAGAGGATTCTGTTCGTTACAAAGAAACATCACACGAGAAAAAAGAAAGTTGATATATTATACGATCTTTGCGTGGGGATGTTCTTTTATGTTTGCTATTTTATGTGTCAGCAAGGA
The DNA here is from genome assembly GCF_048542155.1 of Nylanderia fulva. Lineage (NCBI taxonomy): Eukaryota > Metazoa > Arthropoda > Insecta > Hymenoptera > Formicidae > Nylanderia > Nylanderia fulva. Next base: position 52,367 of record NW_028190390.1, on the reverse strand, counting down.
TATTCTTTCCGCGTACGTAAATGTACCACCGATTTTGCAACCGGAATTTTATGAAGGATATTACTGGTTCAGTAGTAAATGAAGATAATGCTATAGCATTTTAGTATTGTTAGATAGAGTATAAAAACTCATGATGTTTTATACTTACAGAGACTGGTCCGCACATGTTGTATTATTATTGACTTCGAAGTATATGCATCATCAGTAGCATTTGTCTATCTATTTTTACGGCATTAAAAATTGGACGTTACGAAAAGGATACAGGTCATTGTCTGAAAGATTCGGAAAGCACGTGCTATAACGATAATAAAAAATGGTATGTATTCAGATATTGTTGCATTGAGATATGATAATCTATTTTCTTAATAAAATTTATGCTACTTATATAACATTTATGCAAACAGCATCACATAATTGATTGCTTCGCATTTTTTTTATAAAAGAGAGTAATAGGCCGGTTATAATAATTAATAGTCCGATTGTGTATTTAATTTTAAGTCCGAGTTTGAGTGGTTGAATGGAATTTTAAGTCAAGATCAGATTCAAAACAATATTAAATATAAATTCAGATTATGAATACTGGCCATAGATTGTCATTTGCAGATGACATCTTTTCTATTCGCCGATCACGTTTTTTTATTTTGTATTATTTTCAAGAATATATCATTTTACGTGTTTCTTCGAAAATTTATGCAATTCTAAACAAAATGACAATTATAATAACAAAAATCAAATTAATGACTGCACCTGTATTTCGCAATAATAAAAATTTTAAAAATTTCTCTTAAAAATTTCTTAAAGTTTATACATCAATTAAATTTTCTTCATCATATATATTTACAAGAATTATAAAAATTATATATTTGTTTGCAGGTTTAACTTATATCTGAACCTATTTATCGTGCTGTTTATCTTAATGGGCATAGAATGGCTCTTGATAACAGCGATCCGAATATATTTTTATATTTATGTATGGTCATTATCAGTACCAATTTTCGATATTATAAGGTATGTTATTTATTTGATGCACATTATGCAGAATCTATTCGTTTTTATTTTATTTGTATGGAAAAAAAGATCAAGCGAATGTTATTCAAGCGATTCGGCTGCGGTTTGTTGCCAAAAGATTGAATGCAACACTGTCGAGCATTATTATCACGTCAAAAAAAAAGGTCATGTAGAAGAAGATGGTTTCTTCCGGATGAGCAAGATGCCAAACTGATAGGACCGACCTTTAATTTTTATTTCAAAATTAAAATCATGTTTTTTTATGATAGTTTTTATGTTTAAGATTATTAATTATAATTTACACATATTATTTTATCCTGTTTCTTTTTCAAATTCAACCCAGCGAGAAATGACTTATCGAATTGATGTCGAATCATCGTCGAAAACATATATCGAAAACTAAATATCATCGATTTCGATTGATTTATGTCACGATTTTTAATGAGTTTTTGACTCAGAATAAATTGATTTTGACTCAATATTAATTATTTTTTCTTCACTATCCAGCGAGAAATGATGGTCGAATCGACTTTGATTTGTCGGCAATTCGATGTCAATACGACCAATCATTTCTTGTTAAAATAGTAATTATACATTTAATTAAGAAGTAAGAAAATATAAACCTTTTTCTTGTATTATATACATTAAGATAAATTAATATATTTACATTTTACTATGGTCAATACTATTCGTAAAATGTATTAAAAATTGTCGTTTTGTTAGAAAATGCAATTCAATCAACATTTGTATATATTGATTTACAATAAATATAATCAAAATTACCTTACATTAATTAGAATTAATTATTAAATTGCAAACATTAAATTATGACTGTAAATTACAAATCTAGTTTTACTAAATATTATTGAACATAATAGTGACACTTAATTTAAATATTAATTTATTTCGACTTATAATGCAGAAGAAAGATTCGTATTTTAATAATAATACAAGTAGTAAAAATTCAATTTAAAGTTGGAATAAATAATTATTTATTTCTTTGCAACATAAACATTAAACATTTTTTAATTATTTTAATTAACTTAAGACTAGATACGTCTCAGAATTTTTAAAAATTACAGTCAATTATAAATATGTCTTTTTCGTATTCAACAATTTATAACAAAAAATAAAATTAACATATACATAAAATAAAAAATTATTTTAAATTAAAATATAAAGAAACATGTATTACAGCATGTACTACAATTTACAAAGAATAGCTAGTATGTTTAAAATATTAATCATACATATATATATATATATATATATATATACATATATATATATATATATACAAGGTGAAAGTTACTCATAATAATTACTTTATATACAATTTTAAAGTTATATGTATTACGCAATTATGTGATTATTTAATTTCCTGAGATAAAATTAATTAACATCAACGTGATCATATCAGAACAGATACTTTTCTTAATTACATTTTGTTTTATTTAATCGTATGATTCATATATTTGTTTAAGGTTCATTATTAATCAAATTTTATGATACAGCCCTTTTTGAAGCAAATAGTACTATTTGACATAAAAAAATTTGAAATTTTAGGCCTCAAAATTCGACACTCTATAAAATGGGCGAAAAAACAGGTCTTTTTGCAATCACTCTTTTTATATACAAATATTTAAATAAATAAAATAATTATAATTTAATATACATTTAAAAAATAATTAATAAATAAACAATTGATGTTATTTGACTTTTGCTGCGCATCAATTTATTTCTTATTTTCGGTATTTTTGAAAAATTTAAAGAATTTATTTAAGCATTAAATTTTTAAAAAAACAGTAAAGATTTTTTTATTATTTTGCTGCTAAATTGGTCGAGTTATCGTCAGGAAAAGTTTTAATGATTTTTTTTGTTTTCTTTGTATATAATACGTAAAAGTTATATATGTATAGTTCCATATAATATAGTAGGCAGACAGTTTCTCGCAAAGTTATCGACGACTCGTCGCCCTCGGTAGTCTCATTTTCTCTCCCGTGCAAGTATATCTTGTGCATTCTACCTGAAAAAAAGTAAAAGCCAGATATACAATGATATATTACTAACTTTATGTAGTGAGATAATTAAAATTCAGGACGTGCAATCGGGTCAATATTAATATTATAATAGTGCTAAAATTAGATCGCTCTTTCGAGATTTTGCTGAGAAATAAATTAAAATAATTTTATTTTATTATGTTTTGCACTTGACACATTTTATTGCAATTAATACAAAAGTAAAGGTACGCATAAATTTAATATGACATTTTTTAATTATTGAAAATTTAAAACTTCTATGAAAAATTATGAACACTAAATATGATTATCTAATTATTTGAAAGTATATTCTTACGTGAAATAATGAGTGGAAAGATGTTTGCATTTGTGTTTTTTGTGCTTCTCCTCGTTATTTCGTCATCGAAATCGCAGCAAATTTCCATCAACGAGGATGATAATTTGATGATACGATACGACATAAATACAAATTCTAACGATGAAATAATAACACTGCGACATGATTTGCATAAAAAATTTATAAATAATACACAAAATGACAAAGAATTTCATACGAACGGCAATCGCGAGGATAATGATTTGATTCAACATAAACGTTCCGAGCATTCAATGCAGAATAAAGATGATAAGCAAAAATCGATGAAATCTAACACAAATTCGACAAATATCAATCATAAAAGGAATTTCACGGCTCAGGAAGTTTATGAAAATGTAATTAAAAAGAATGATTCCAAATCGCTTAAAGTCTTCAAAAATTCCAGCAAAGATGCTAATGAAACTATCATCGTCCCAAACGAAATGTGTCATAATGATACTTGCATTCGCCTCTGCTGTTGTCTTGGCGATCGTCTGGTTGATGGCAACTGCATTCCTGAAGAAATTGAATACATTTTTCCAAACGTATACACGAACGATTCGACGCAGAGCAAAAAGAAAGTAAACGAATTGTTTCAGCTGTCCATTTATGATTCGTGCAAAAAAAAGGATTACAATCTGCTTCTCGAAGATTTTCAGTATGAGTACGATTATAAAATTTTTACCAACGGTTCTATATATTTAATTGATTCTGAAATAATGATTCTGAATAACAGTTTTATATATTTAACTGATTCTAAAATGTTTGTTGAATCGACATCATATTGTTTCGCCGTCGTCGAAGGGAGTAAATTCCAAGTGATCTTCTGTTCCGAAACCACTGACAAGATCAAGGAGGTAACTGATAAAAAGCCCTTGATTTTTGACACACAAATTATAAAAGTGAGTGCTTATGTAGTATCTATATTACTTTTGGGGTCAGTATTTTTGGTGTATTCCATATTGCCAGAACTCCAAAATAGACACGGCTTCATGTTGTGCAATCACAGCGGTGCCTCGTTTTTTGCATACGGAATTGACATTGTGTATTTTTTTAACAAATCGGATAATGTACAGTATCCCGTCTGCGTTACAATAGGTAGAGTATATATCTAAATCATAAAACTATACAATCAGTATAGCGTTTATATATTTGTCAGATATTTAATGTATATTAAATATTAGGTATTAAATGTGCATCTTAAATGTGCACATTAAATGTTAATTAATAATTTTAAATGTTATTTGATATATTATTTGTTAAAATGTTAAAAATGCAAAACAGTGAATAATATTTAAATGCATTTTAATAATATATAATTAATATAAATTATTTGTCTCAAATAGATATATGTCTTTATGTTTGTGAATTTTGCAAAGTTACATATTGAATCAAACATGTTTAATTTGATATTAGCTGTATTTATTACGTTACTATTACTATAAAATTTAGTGTAGGAAGTTAAAGTAAATTTATTTTAATAAAGAAACAGATGTGATAACTTTGAGATCCTGCGATTTTAACGTGTAACGATAAATAATATATTATTATTTATTAATATTAATATGTATTATATATATTTTATTATATAATATATATTATTATTAATTAATAATATAGAAATAGATAAGTAGCAGGAAATAGATCTAAAGAGCAACGCGAAGTAATTAGGTCGCAAACACAAAGTTCCTTTATTTAATAAAAAATGATTTTTTTATTAAATAAAGTTGTATTTGCGACCAAATTATACTTCGCGTTGCTCTTTTGGCCTATTTCCTGCTTCTTATTCATTTCTCAACTATAAGAGCAAATTACATATTACATTTATATTTATATTAATAATATTATATATTATTATTTATTATTAATTATTACAGCCTTTAATTTTATTCATTTTTACAGCTTTTTTAAAATACTTTGGTTATATGGCGGGTTTCTTTTGGCTAAATATAATAAGCTTTGATATGTGGTGCACATTCAGGTAAATTGGAAAATATTCTATATTATTACTATTTATTTTTAACACTTGCCTTTTATTTATTTTTGTAAAATTCTTTTTTTTTTATTTTACATATAACGGTTTAAAGATAAAGATAGAGAATATATAATATGCAAAATACTGTATTAATCGAATTTTTTTATATATTGTGTTGGTACATGCAAAAACAACTATATTTGATTTAAGACATTATATGTAAGTTAAAGTATAAAGATAATAGGTTCAAATTATAATTTTAAATAAATAGTTTTCTTCAAAATTTTTATTAATTAATTACAGATTTTTACACGGTTAATTTTTTTAAGTAAAAATAGCGTGTTAGATATAATAAGCATATTATATATTTAATTTAAATATGTATAAAATATTATAACAAAATCTAATAATTCGATATAATGCAATAATATTTTGATATGACATTTTTCTCTTTTAATTTATAAAATAAAGCAATACACGATAACTGTTTACAAAATAAAAAATAGATTAATATTATAAAGCTCCCGACAATAAATACAGTTGATGAAGTAAATGAGCTGTTGAGCCAAGCGCTGTTGTTCGAGCGTTTTTTTAACATTGAAATTTATTCAATAAAATTCGTAAAACGTTTCGACTCTGATTAGGTCCTCTTCAGTTACATATATTAAATTCAAAAATTGATCTTACTCCTCAAAAAACGTGTACATTTCATTACATAATTTGATTTGAAGTCAATTTCAATCGAGACACGACAGACACAGGATGGGTGGAAGCGTTATTAACGAACAGCATTTTAAATTATATATTGTATATGTATGTCAATAATATAATATAGACGCAATTTTAAGTGAGACATTAAATTATGTAATGAAATATACACGTTTTTCAAGGAGTAAGATCAATTTTTGAATTTAATATATGTAACTGAAGAGAACCCAATCAGAGTCGAAACGTTTTACGAATTTTATTGAATAAATTTTAATATTAAAGAAAACGGTCTAACAACAGCGCTTGGCTCAACAGCTCATTTACTTCGTCAAAAAATAAATTTTTTATCAAAAATTCGTCTCTCAAAAGTAAATAAAAATTTAAAGTACCATTAATTGTCGTGTCTGCATAATAGTTATGTAAATATACACTTCTTAAAATAATTAAGACATAAAAAAACAATTGTCGAAAAATAGGCAAACTTTAAATAGCTGTAACTTTGTTTTGAATAATGAAAATTTAAATTTTCCAAAAGAGTTTTAAAGCTTGAAATCTCTACTTTCAATGGTTTACAGCTTTTTCATTTTCTTCAATTTTGATATTTTTTATATACAAAAAACGAAAAACATGACGAAATGGAAAATTTTTTCTTACAAGGTAAACGTGTCGCATGCACAAAAAAATTTTTTTAATTTCTTGACATTTCCATATAACACTCTAAAGTTTTTCTTGCAAAATTGTTTTTAAATTGTAAACGTCGATCTTTCCTTATCAAGTTATTGCAAATGCAAGAGAAAATGTCATTTTCACCTTAATCGTTCAGAACACCGTTAAAAATCATCGTACAGCAATTTTAAGAATGGATTCTTCAAGCTGAACATTTGTTCTATAGTATGATATAGTGATTTGATCAAAGACACATTATTTTAACGTTTTTACATTCTGATTTCTTTTATCTATTGTTTGTTAAATATGATGTATAAATTGCAGAGGATTCTGTTCGTTACAAAGAAACGTCAGACAACGAGAAAAAAGAAAGTTGATATATTATACGATCTTTGCGTGGGGATGTCCTTTCATGTTTGCTATTTTATGTGTCAGCATGGATATTCTTTCTGCGTATGTACCATCGATTTTGCGACCGGAATTTCATTTAGGAGATTATTGCTGGTTCAATGGTAAGTTAAGATAACTTTATTAATACTACAGCATTTTACTATTGTGAGAAACAGTATAAAAACTCATGATATTTTATACTTACAGAGATTGGTCCGTATTTGTTGTATTATTATGTGTTCAAAAGTATGTGCATCATCAGTAGCATTTGTTTCTCTATTTATACGGCATTAAAAATTAAGCGTTTCGAAAAGGATACGAGTCCTTGTCTGAAAGATTCGGAGAACAATTGCTTTAACGATAATAAAAATTGGTATGTATTCAGATATCGTTGCATTGAAATATGATAATCTATTTTATTAATAAAATATAAGCTCCTTATATTAACATTTATGCAAACAGCATCGCATAAATGATTGCTTCGCATTTTTTTTATAAAAGAGAGGATTAGGCCGGTATTAATAATTAATAGTTTCATCGCGTATTTAATTTTCCGACCTTAATTGGTTGTATGGAATTTTAGATCAGATTCAACATCAGATTTAAAACAATATTAAATATAAATTTAGATTATGAATACCATAGATTGTCATTTGCAGACGACATGTTTTTTATTTGCCGATTTACTTTTTTTTTATTTGGTAATATTTTCAGAAATATATCATTTTATGTGTTTCTTCGAAAATCTATGCAATTCTAAACTAAATGACAATTAATAACGAAAATCAAATTAATGACTGCACCTGTATTTCACAAAAATACAAATTTTAAACTTTTTTAAAATATTCATATAAATTTTATACACAAAATAAATTTTATACATTATATATTCACAAGAACTATGAAAATTATATATTTGTTTGCAGGTTTAATCTATATCTGAAGCTATTTATCGTACTGTTTATCTTAATAGGCATAAAATGGCTTATGTTAACAGCGGAAGTATTATCTGAAAATGTATCAATTTTCAACTCGTATGTTTTTGATTTGCTAGACATTATGCAGAATCTATGCATCTTTATCATATTTGTGTGGAGAAAAAATATCAAGCGCATGTTATTCAAGCGATTCGGCTGCGGTTTGTTGTCAAAAGCTCGATCCGAATCGAATGCAACATTGTCGAGCATTATTTCCATGTAAAAAGATATATGTATAGTCATACAGGAGAAGATGAGTTCTTCTGGTCGAGCATGAAGTCACACTGATATGACCGACCTTTACGTTTAATTTGAAAATTAAAATCATGTTTATTTATGCTGATCTTTATGTTTAAGATTAATAATTATAATTCATATATATTTTCGGATTTCGTAGCAAAAGCATATTATTTTGTGTCGCTTTTTTTTCAAATTCAAATAAGATTATGCTACATTCCTTGATATAAATATTTATAATATTGTTAATTGTAGACTGATAATTTTTTTATATTTGGAATATTAGTAGAAATTCAGAAAGCTGTTACAAAATTTGCATGAAATTATTATAAGTTGTTATTATACAAATGTCAAATAAATATATGTTTATTTATTAATATTATGAATTAAAATAAAAATTTATATATTATTATATTTTTTATAATTTAATTAAATATTTTATCATAAGGTTATTGTAACATTAATATTTAAATAATTAATAAAGTTTTAGATTTCTTATGATCACAATAATTCGGTTTAGATAACTATTTTCTCCATTATGATTTACATTTTCGTAATTAATTATTAGTTTCAATTATTGATTTTGAAGAAATCAATAAAATTTTTTGTGAAAGATTTTCTTTCCTCATCAAAAGTTGGGAATAAAAAATTAAATAACATCAGCGCCACCGGATCTACTGCTGCTTTTAATTCTTAATCAAATAAATAAATAATTATGACATAACTCTCAAAGTTATGCACGTGGAATCTAAACCGGTTTTGGAATAGGTAATTTGTTTTTAATTTATATGTGCAGGCATTATAACTAATATGATAATGTATAAGAGTCGAATAATAAACTGATAAAAGATATAATCTATATAATTTTATCTTTTAATAATCTTTTGTAGTCTAAAGATAACAAATGAGATTGATAAATTTGTGAAATAAATACTTTTTCGTACAAATGCATTATTGATTAGTTATTAAAAACACATTTTTATATACAAATATTTAAACGAATAAGATAATTACAATTTAATATACATTTAGAAAATCATTAATAACTACAAGATTTTTATTATTTGACTTTTGCTGCATCAATTAATTTATTATTTGCAATATTCTTAGAAATATAAAGACTCTTTATTTAAGCATTAAATATCTAAAAAACAGTCAAGAGTATTTTTTTTTGCTGCTGGATTGGTGGAGCTATCGTCAGTAGAAGTTTCAATAATTTTTCTTATTTTTCTTGTATATAGTATGTAAAAGCTATATGTGTATAGTCCTATATAGTCTAGTAGACGGACAGTTTTTCACAAAGCTATCGACGACTCGTCGTCCTCGGTGGTCTCTGCTTCTCTTCCGCGCAGGCACATGTATCTTGTGCATTCTTCTCATTTCTTCATCAGAAAAAAGCGGGATACTGTGATAAAATACTGACTTTTTTAGTGAGATAATTGAAATTCAAGACATGCAATCATCAATAATAGTAATATAGTGCTAAAATCAAATCGACATTTCGAGATTTTGCTGAAAAACAAAATAGAATAATTTAATTTTATTATATTTTGTACTTGACACATTTTATTGCAATTAATACAAAAGCAAAAGTATATGCAGAAATATAATCTGACGTTTTTTAATTATTATAGATTTAAAACTTATATGAAAAATTATAAACACTAAATTTGATTATCTATATAATTATTCTAAAATATATTATTGTTATGTCAAATAATGAGTGGCAAAATGTTTGCATTTGTGTGTTCCGTGCTTCTCCTCGTCATTTCGTTATCGAAATCGCAGCAAAATTCCACTAACAGAGATGATAATTTGACGTTACGATACGAGATAAATACGGATTTTACAACAAATTATAATGACGAAACAATAACACTGCGACATGTTTTGCATAAAAATTTGATAAATAATACACAAAATGACATATTGCAGTATGAATTACATATGAATAATAAACGCGAGGGTAATGATTTCATTCAACATAAACGTTACAAGCATTCAATGCAGAATAAAGATGATGAGCAAAAATCGATGAAATCTAACACAAATTCGACATATGTCAATCATAAAAGGAATTTCACGACTCAGGAAGTTTATGAAAATGTAATTGAAAAGAATGATTCTATGTCACTTGAAGTCTTCAAAAATTCCAGCAAAGATGCTAATGAAACTGTCATCGTCCCAAACGAAATGTGTCATAATGATACTTGCATTCGGCTCTGCTGTTCTCTTGGCGAGCGTCTGGTTCATGGTAAATGCATTCCTGAAGAAATTGAATACATTTTTCCAAACGTATACACGAACGATTCGACGCAGAGCGAAAAAAGAGTGAACGTATTGTTTGAGCTAGCCATTTATGATTCGTGCCAGGAAGGTCACGTTCTGCATTTCAAAGATATCCACGATTATAAGATTTTTACCAACGGTTCTATATATTTACCTTATTATAAAATGAATGTTGAATCGAAATCATATTGTCTCGCCGTCGTCGATGAGAATAAGTTCGAAGTAACCATCTGTTCCAAAACTTATAACAGAATCAAGAGGATTTCTGAGATTAATGACATACACATTACATATCTGAGTTGCCATATAGTATCTACATTACTTTTGGGGTCAGTATTTCTGGTGTATTCCATATTGCCAGAACTCCGAAATGTACACGGCTTTATGTTGCACAATTACAGCGGTGCTTTGACTTTTGCATACAGCATTTACATTGTGACTTTTATCAGAACGGCTGACATACTGTATTCTGTTTGCGTTACAATAGGTAGAATATATATCTAAATCACTTATTTTTTGCTCCTTATATATTTCAACTAAAAGTGCAAATTACATATTACATTTATATTTATATAAATTTATATTAATAATATATTATTATTTATTAATACAGTCTGTATTTTTATTTATTTTTGCAGCTTTCTTAAACTACCTTTGTTGTATGGCGAGTTTCTTTTGGTTAAGTATAATGAGCTTTGATATGTGGTGCACATTCAGGTAAGTTGGAAAATATTCTATATTATTATTACTTATTTTTAACACTTGCCTTTTATTTATCTTTATAAAATTTTTGTTTTTTGATTTTACATATATCAGTTTAAAGATGAAAATAGAAAATATGCAAAATTCTGTATTAATCGAATTCTTTTATGCATTGTGTTGGTACGTGCAAAAACAATTATATATTTGAAAATAATATTTAATAATAGAACAATTATATTTAGAACGTTATAAGTTAGAGTATAAAGATAATAGGTTCAAATTATAATTTGAAATAAATAGTTTTCTTGGATATTTTCATTAATTGATTACAGACTTTTAAATGATTAATTTTTTAAAAGTAAAAATAGCGTATTAGATATAATAAGCATATTATATATTTAATTTAAATATAAATAAAACGTTAAATATATATAAAAAAATATATATAACAAAATCTAATAATTCGATATAATGCAATAATATTTTGATATTTAACTTTTTTTTCTTTTAATTTATATTAATTTATGAAATAAAACAATACACGATATGTTTTCACAAAATAAAAGTAGATTTTTTAATTAAAAATTTGTCTTTTAAAAGTAAATAAAAATTTTAATACAATTGTTGTGTCTGCATAATAGCTATGTAAATAAACACTTTTAAAATAATTAAGGCATAAAAAAAGATAATAAAAGACAATTGTCCAAGAATAGGCAAACTTTAAATAGATTGGTTGGATAGATAGACCAAACTTTGTTTCGAATAATGAGAATTTAAACTTTAAAAAAGAGTTTTAAAACGTGAAATCTCTAATTTCAGTGGTTTACATCTTTTTTTATTTGCTTAAATTCTGATATTTTTTATATACAAGAAACGAAAAACATAACAAAATGAAAAATTTCTTCCCACTTTGTAGACGTGTCGCATGCACAAAAAAATTTGAAAAATTTCTTGACATTTCCATGTTACACTCTGAAGTTTTACGTGCAAAATTGTTTTTTAAAACGTAAATCCTGATTTTTCTTTATCAAAAGTTATCACAAATTAAAGAGAAAATGTCATTTTTACTATAATCGTTCATAACACCGTTAAAAATCATCTTACCACAATTTAAAAATGGATTCTTCAAGCTGAATCTTTGCTTTATAGTATGATAAAGTGACTTGATCAAAGACACATTATTTTGACGTTTTTACATTCTGATTTCTTTTATGTGTTGTTTATTAAATATGTTGTGTAAATTGCAGAGGATTCTGTTCGTTACAAAGAAACGTCAGACAACAAAAAAAAAGAAAGTTGATATATTATACGATCTTTGCGTGGGGATGTCCTTTTATGTTTGCTATTTTATCTGTCAGCATGGATATTCTTTCTAAGTACCAGCATGTACCATCAATTTTGCGACCGGAATTTTATGAAGGAGAATGTTTTTTTTTTTAGTAAGTGAAGATAATGCTATAGTATTTTAGTATGGTGAGAAAGAGCATGAAAACTCAGATGTTTTATACTTACAGAGACTGGTCCGTATTTGTTGTATTATCATGGGCTCAAAAGTATGTGCATGTTCTTTTGCATTTGTTTCTCTATATCTACGGCATTAAAAATTGCGCGTTACAAAAAGGATCTATTAAGATAATTAAAATTCTCAATACTTGTAATCATACGAATCTTGGTCTAAAAATTTCGGAGAGCAAGTGCTATAACGATAATAAAAAATGGTATGTACTGAGATATCGATTGCATTGAGACATGATAATCTATTTTATTAATGAGATTTATGTTACTTTTATTAACATTTATGCAAACAGCGTTGCATGATTGATTGATTCGCATTTTTTTATAAAAGAAACAAATAGTAGTCCGAGCTTATATTCAATCTTAAGTTCGAGCTTGATTGAGGAAATGGATTTTTAAATCAAGATCAGAAATTTAAAACGATATTAAATATATTAATTCAGATTATAAATACCATAGATTATTATTTGTAGACGACGTCTTTTTTATTCGCTGGTTTACTTTTTTAATTTTGTAATATTTTCAAAAATATATCACTTTACGTGTTTCTTCAAGAATCTATTCAATTCTAAACAAAATGACATTTAATAACTAAAATCAAATTAATGAATGTATTTGTATTTTACACAAATAAAAATTTTAAACTCTCTTAAAAATGTTTTACTTAGCTTATATATTAAATCAATTTCATGCATTATTTATTCACAAGAACTATGAATATTATATATTTGTTTGCAGGTTTAATCTATATCTGAAGATATTTATTGTGCTGTTTATCGTAATAGGCATAAGATGTCTTATGATAACAGCGGATGAATTATCTGGAAATGTATCAATTTACAACTCGCATCTTATTGAGTTGCTGGACATTATACAGAATCTATGCACCTTTATCATATTTGTGTGGAGAAAAAAGATCAAGCGCATGTTATTCAAACGATTCGGCTGCGGTTTGTTGCCAAAAGCTCGATCCGAATCGTATGTAACATCGTCGAGCATTATTACCACGACAGAGGAAATAGTCATGCAGGAGAAAATGAGTTCCTCTGGACGAGCAAGGAGTCACACTGATAGCACCAAACTTTAATTTTTATTCCAAAATTAAAATCATGTTTTTTTCATGTTGATTTTTATGTTTAAGATTAATAATTATAATTCACACATATTTTCAGATTTCGTAGCAAAAGCATTTGTCTATTATTTTGTCTCGTTTCTTTTTCAAATTTAAATGAGATTATGTTACATTCCTTGACATAAATATTTTTAAAATTGTTAATTGTGGGCTGATATATATTATTTTCAATTTTCAATATTTGTAAAATTTTAAAAAAGCTGCCATAAAATTTGCATAAAATTACTTGTTGTTATTATACATACAGGGTGTTCCAGAATCGATAGTAGAAGAAAATAGGTATATTCTACAAGTCAAAATAAGGTAAAATTGTCCTATAAACATATGTCCGGAAACGCACCCCCTCTGAGCAACACCATCCAAAAGTTTCCCCAAAAAACTCGAATTTTCCGTATATTGTCTAAACTTGGACTTAGAATTTTATGAAAGATGGCACATACACATTTCTTTATGCGTTTTATACATTTTTATTGTCAAAAATTTTCTAACAAAATTTCGAAGGAGGTTTTAGAGGCTGGGGTTACTTTTCAATTGACAAAACTTATGTGGTGATGCAATAAATTTGAAATACATTACAGTTTATGACAAAAAATACAAAAATAAGTATTTTTTGACTCTTTGACTTTTTTCATACGACAAACCATTTTTGAGATAATCGACTTAACAATAAAGACACCTGTATCTGTACCCTACGCCTCAACTTACGGGCAAGTTTTGCGCGCAAAGCACTATCCGCTCAATCCACAAATGGGAGATTACAAAAAATAAAAACAAACATAAAACAAAAATAGCACTACAGTAATTTTCTTTGCATATAGTATGTCAAAGTTCTGTATAGTGTATAGTCCCATATAGTATAGTAGACGGACAGTTTTTCGCAAAGCTATCGATGTCTCGTCGTCCTCGTCTCATCTCCTAGTTTCATCTTCTAGTCTCATCTCCCGTGCAGGCACATGTATCTTGTGCACCCTTCTATCAGAAAAATGTGAAAGCTGGATACTGTGATATATTAATACTGACTTTATTTATTAAAATAATTAAAATTCTCAATACTCGTAATCATTAATAATAATAATAATAATAGTGCTAAAATCAGATAGATTTGTCGAGATTTTGTTGAGAAACAAAATGAGATAATTTAATTTTATTATATTTTGTACTTGACACATTTTATTGCAATTAATACAAAAGCAAAGGTATATGTAGAAATATAATATGACATTTTTTAATTCTTGCAAATTTAAAACTTTTATGAGAAATTATAAACACTAATTTGATTATATTTAATTATTCTAAAGTATACTCTTACGTGAAATAATGAGTGGAAAAATGTTTTCATTTGTGTGTTCCGTTCTTCTCCTCGTCATTTCGTCATCGAAATTGCAGTATATTTCCACCAATAAAGATGATAGTTTGACGATACAATACGAAATAAATGCGAATATAAATAATAAACGCGAGGATAATTATTTGATTTAACATAAACGTTACAAGCATTCTATGCAGAATAAAGATGATGAGCAAAAATCGATAAAATCTAACATGAATTCGACAAATGTCAATCATAAAAAGAATTTCATGCCGCAGGAAGTTTATGAAAATGTAATTGAAAATAATGATTCCATGTCACTTGAAGACTTTAAAAATTCAAGCAAAGATGCTAATGAAACTAAAAGGTATAATTTAACCGAATTGTAAAGTTCACTGATGTTTTGAGAAACTGGCTTTACGAGTTTATTCTATTTTGCTGCTGGATTGGTCAATTTATGTTAGTAGAAAATTCCCCAAATGTTTTTCTGCTATTTTTGTATACTTAAATTTGTTTAATATTTATATAAAATAAGTTTATATAAAATTTGTATAATTATATATAATATATGCAATTTTATAAAGTAGTAGATGGACTGTGTGTATGTGAGTTCCCCTATAAAACTATTTTCGACTCGTCTTTTTCGGTAGTTTAATTTTTTCTCTCGTGCAAATACATTTTTGATACATATATTTTTCGCTTTTCTTAGAAAGAGAAGTCAAACTTGGATACAGTGATACATTATATGTTTTAACAAATGCAACGAGATAATTAAAAATCAATCGCGTAATCATCTACGTTAATAGTGCTAGAAAATAGTATGTCAAAGCTATAATATGTGTATAGTATATCCTATATGTGTATAGTCTCCTATAATAAAAAACGCAGTTTCTCGCAAAGCTCGACGACTCGTCGTCCTCGGTAGTCTCGTTTCCTCTCCTGCACTGGCAGATGTATCTTGTGTATTTCTCTATTAAAAAGAAGCCGGATACAGTGATATAATACTAACTTTATCTAGTGAAATAATTAAAATTCAATACGTACAATCATTAATATTAATAATAATTGTGCTAAAATCTAATCGACCTTTCGAGATTTTGCTGAGAAATAGAATAAGATCATTTAATTTTATTGTATTTTGCACTTGACACATTTTATTGCAATTAATACAAAAGCAAAAGTATTGTATGCAGAAATATAATCTGACGTTTTTTAATTATTAAAGATTTAAAACTTATATGAAAAATTATAAATAAACACTAAATTTGATTATTTATATAATTATTCTAAAATATATTATTGTTATGTCTAATAATGAGTGGCAAAATGTTTGCATTTGTGTGTTCCGTGCTTCTCCTCGTCATTTCGTTATCGAAATCGCAGCAAAATTCCATCAACGAGGATGATAATTTGACGATACGATACGAGATAAATACGGATTCTACAACAAATTTTGACGACGAAATAATAACTCTGCGACATGATTTGTATAAACATTTGATGAACAATACACAAAATGACGAAATGCAGCATGAATTTCATATGAATAATAAACGCGAGGATAATGATTTCATTCAACATAAACGTTACAAGCATTCAATGCAGAATAAAGATGATGAGCAAAAATCGATGAAATCTAACACGAATTGGACATATGTCAATCATACAAGAAATTTCACGGCTGAGCAAGTTCATGAAAATGTAATTGAAAAGAATGATTCCATGTCACTTGAAGTCTTCAAAAATTCCAGCAAAGATGCTAATGAAATTAACATCGTTCCAAACGAAATGTGTCATAATAATATTTGCATTCCGCTCTGCTGTCCTCTTGGCTATCGTCTGGTTGATGACAACTGCATTCCTGAAGAAATTGAATACATTTTTCCAAACGTATACACGAACGATTTGACTCAGAGCGAAAAGAGAGTAAACAAATTGTTTCAGCTGTCCGTTTATGATTTGTTTCAAAATAGTCAACTGCTTCCCTCCAGTTTTCACTACAATTATAAGATTTTTACCAACGGTTCTATATATTTACCTATTTATAAAGTATTTCTTGAATCAACATTATATTGTTTCGCCGTCGACGATAGGAATAAGTTCAGATTAACCACCTTTTTAAATATTGCTTACTTGTTCAACAGGAGTACTGAATATGACGTCGTCGACGACAGGAATGAGTTCAGATTAAACAACTTTGTAAATATTTCTTACTGCATCATGTGGAAGACTAGATATGACGCCACAATGTTTAAGATGCATATTATATATCAGATTTTCCGTATAGTATGTATATTACTTCTGGGGTCAGTATTTCTGGTGTATTCCATATTGCCAGAACTCCGAAATGTACACGGCTTTATGTTGCGCAATTACAGCGGTGCTCTGACTGTTGCATACATCATTAGCTTTGTGAATATGATGATCAGAATAGGTGATAAACCGTATTCTGTTTGCGTTACAATAGGTAGAATATATATCTAAATAACTATTTTCCTGCTCCTTATATATTTCAATTAAAAGTGCAAATTACATATTACATTTATATTTATATTAATAATATTATATATTATTATTTATTATTACAATCTTTAATTTTATTCATTTTTACAGCCTTTTTAGAATACTTTTGCGAAATAGCGAGTTTTTTTTGGTTAAGTATAATGAGCTTTGATATGTGGTGCACATTCAGGTAAGTTGGAAAATATTCCATATTATACTACTTATTTTAAACTTGCCTTTCATTTACCTGTATAAAATTGCTTTATTTTTGATTTTACATATATCAGTTTAAAGATAAAGATAGATAATAATATGCAAAATTCTGTATTAATCAAATTTTTTTATATATTGTGTTAGTAGTATTGTGTTGGTATATTGCTCTATAGAGTGATAGAGTGACTCGATCAAAGACACATTATTTTAACGCTTTTACATTCTGATTTCTTTGATTTATTGTTTGTTAAATATGTTGTGTAAATTGCAGAGGATTCTGTTCGTTACAAAGAAACATCAGACAACGAGAAAAAAAAAAGTTGTTTTATTATATCCGCTGACAATATTACATATGTTTTGAACGAATTCAACAATTATAACGATAGACTACAATTTACATTGGAAAAAGAGGATAATCGTTGTATAAGCTTTTTAGACATAATGATCAAAGTAATAGATAATAAAATTTATTTAGATTGGTATCACAAAAAGACATTCTCAGGTAGATTACTTTCATTTTTTTCAAATCATCCGACTTGTCATAAAATAGGAACAATTTATAACTTGGTAGATAGAGCTTTATTACTATCACATCCGCAATTTCACAAAAAAAATATAGAGAAAGCTATTAACATTTTGCTATCCAACGGTTATCCTCTTGATCTAATTTTCACAGAAATAAAACGCAGATTAAAAAATCTCTCAACTAAGAAATTTAACAAGCCTAATAATAACAATATAACAGATACCAATAATACTAATACTAACATTAAATATTTTGTCATACCATATATAGAATCAATATCTGAGAAAGTTGCTTCAGCAATAAGAAGACCTGACGTAGTGGTAGGATATCGTTGCATTAAAAAATTGAATGACTTCATAAGAGTTCAAAAGGACAAAAATAATTGCCCCACGAATTCTAATGTTATTTATAAGTTGAATTGCAACGATTGTGACGCCACATATGTCGGACAGACAAAAAGACAGTTAGGAACGAGACTTAAAGAACATAAAAATAATATTAAATTAGACTCTGCTAGACATTCGGTTGTCACAGAACACATTCTAAACGAACAACATACATTTGACTGGGACAATATTAAAATTATGGATCACGAAAAGAACTACCATAAAAGACTAATATCTGAAATGATCCACATTAAAGAACAGAAAAATGGAATTAATTTAAATACAGACACCGAATTGTTAGACAGTAGTTATTTTGACATACTTAAAAAATTTGCTGAATCATAATTTAGAAAAAACATTGGTAATAAATAAATACATCACGCTCTCTATTTTGACATTTGGTATTCAGACTTCGCAACACACACTTGAAATATCGGGGAAAAGGACTTGTTAAAACGATAATGTAAGTTGAAAGATTTTTTAATTCTCTCTGACATTGATTTAATTCGCGTATTATATCCGTAGCATGCTCAAATGTCGCATAACTTGGCATCTCAGACCAATCGCCTTGCATATCTATTGGTCAACAGCGAAGATTCGTTTCAATTTTATATTTTAATATTTAACTAACTTTGTATTTTTAACATTTAACTTTGTATTTTAATATTTAACTTTTATGTATTGATAAAGACTGTAGTGCAGTCGAAACGTTTACAATTTATATCGATTCTGTAACGGAATGTTAATTTAATTATTTAACTATTAATAAAAATTTTTACACCTTATTTATTTGCTCGTTCAGTTGGCCTACTATATATGATTTGTTTAATTTTGTTAAATGATTATATTGTTTTTACTGGGAACATTTCGTACATATACTATACTGTCAAAAATATTGCTTTGACATCTGCTGCGAATATTATTAATAATATAGGCAATCAAAAGAAAGGAATGTCTAACGCATATTTTATAATATACCCAAATCAGTGTAATATGTGTATTGTGTTATAATATATCGGTATAATATCACCTAATCAATGTAAAATCAATATATAATAAATATTTTACTTATTAAAATGATTAGTATGTATCTACTTGCATATAAGCGCGCGCGTTAATTATATTCTAATGATAAAACTTAAATCTCAAATGGATAATTTTTTTATAAAAATTTTAAGAACAAAAGGATTAATTGTATTATATGTTAATGTTAAAATCAAGAGAATTGTTATATAGTAAAATTTTTGTGAATTTTAATGTATAATCACTCACAACATAAATTCGTCTAAATATACAATAGATTAAAACTTGGATTTGAAAAATCGGATATATAAACCAGGTAAACCGGTTTTGGAATAGTAAGTATTTTGTTTTTATTTTATATTTAGCATGACAGAATTTGGCGACTAACGATAAACCGATGTGTTAACATTGTGGCGATAAATGCCACAAGCGTATAAAATATATACGAAATAAAAATTAAAATTACAAGCGACGTGTGTTAAGGATATCGCGACCGGTGACACAAAACAATAAATAAACAAATAAGCGACTAACATGACGAAAGTAAATTTCGATTTCCGAACATAATAAAAAGCAAGAGTACTTCAAAATAATAGATAGTCTAATCACCTAAAAATAAAAATAAGGTCGTGGAATGATCGAGAGAAGCGAGACAATGCGCGGCCTCGAAGAGGCAGATAGAATTTGACTTGCGTTCGCGTAATACGGTTTTTCTCGGTGGAGAGTAGAAGTTTTGTACTAGATTTTTGTGACACGAATAAATGCAGTGAAATACAATATACTTTGCACCCTAAATTAATATTTCCGGATAAAATATCCTCTCCTGATCCGCGATAGTGACGAAACATTAACTATCGAACGAGCACGCGCTCAAACCATCAATGTATGAACTCAAGGAGAACAGAAAAGTCAAAATGATGTCAATTTAATGTCATATTGACTAAATTTATGTCATTTTTTGGTCAATATTTAATCAATATATGATGTTTTATTGACATAATTTTGATCTTCTGTTTTCCTTGGGGAATGGCCTTTATATACAACAGTAACAATAGTTAGTAACTTACTAAATGGTAATCGCAAAGTCGCAAGCAAATTATTACATTTAAAAATTTTTTTAAATACTTGACTGTGATTGGTCGATCTTAATTATGTATTATATTATTTTATGTACACTAAATATATATGAGAATTGTAGGTAAAAGATTAAATCATATGAAGATCCATATGTTACTGTAACTGTAACTTCGTTACAAGTAACTCGTTACTTTCCAACTCTGAATATATGTTATAATCTCTTAACCTTTCGATTATTTTCAATTTTATTCCATTTTATAAATAATTTTGTAGATAATACATGCTATTTTATCTTTCTAATTGAGAAAGACTGTAATCAAAATCACCTAATTGTAAAAAAATTAATAAACAAAATTAATTAACAATGTATTCGCTAATTACGAGAAGACTTCGATATATTCGAAAATTAATAACATGTTTTTTAAAGAGGGATAATTTGTTGACAATTAATGAAAATAATTTAAGAGATAAGTTATTTCGAAAAAGAATTATTCACGCATGCTCTATTTTTTGCGCCGGATTCTCATTAACTTTTCTTTTATACTTATTTTTGTATAAAATGAGAATTTTAATAAAAGAAAATAATGCAAGTTCAATTACATGTGAACTCTAAAATTATATTAATGTGTTAATCTTTGGTCGAGTTTTTTAATAGTTTTCAAACTATTACAAAAATAATTATTTAAACATATAGTATATAAAATATAAATTATTGTTAGTCTACAATTTGTTATAATTTTAAAAGCAGAAAAAGTTTGGATATATTATTATCCTTAAAATTTTTATATATTTGTATAGTTACCCATATAGCCACAGTAATTATTATGACATCATTTTGATGTCATAATAATTATATGTAATACAATTATGATTTTTATGCGATAGATGACCACTTCCGTAAATCCGAAAGAAGCAAAATTAAGTATCACTACGCACGTTTTGGATACTAGTAGAGGTCTACCTGCTGATAATTTGGCAGTAAGTCTTTACAAGTTCGAGAATGATAAATGGATTCTTCTAAAAGAAAGGTATATGTTCTATATGTGCATCTTCTATGCATTATATATATTTTTGCATTATATTTTATTCATCTTTTGTTAAAAATTATTATTTCCTCCACAGCATGACAAGATCAAACGGACGTAGCGCAGATCTGCTACAAGATGAAAGAGAGACTCCCACACCTGGCAGATTCAAGATCGAATTTCGGGTGAATGATTATTTCAGACGAAATGCGACCAATTCGATGTATCCGTTGATCGATGTGGTGTTTGACGTGGAAAATTCTCGCGAACATTATCATATTCCTTTGCTGTTGAGTCCTTTTGGGTTTACTACATATCGCGGCTCGTAATCGATGTTTACTTCAAGTCTCTCTTATATCGTCTCTTAGAATTAAGATAACGATAGCGCAAGATTTATAAAACCTTATGTTACATAAATATTATAACGTCAAAAAATAAACGAGAAGAGAGCATAATTGTATTAACAGATAAATTTTTTGTACTTTCATTCTTTTAATAATTAAATAATAGTCTGTAAAAAATATTACAGTATTAATGCAGATATGAAAATATGAAAATAATAAAATAGATTTACCGTCATTTAAATATGTCAATATTCATTATTGTATTATTGTATTCATTTATTTCAATTATTTTTTTAAGAATAACTCGGGATAAAATTTTTTATATATAACAATAAAATTATATAAAAATATATAAAATTATACATATAATCGAAAAAGTATATATAAAATATATTTATACATAATTAGATAAAAGTGCTTTATTTATATATAATTATATAATAAATTTATATATATATAATAAATAACTATTTCTTTTCATATATATGTATAATTATATATATGTTTCATATATAATTTGACATGGTTATATATGAACTCATATAATTTATATATAAAATATAATTATGTATAAAAATTTAATGGACATATTTCATATATATAATCTTACGATTATATGTATAATTATACAATTAATTATATATAATTCTATATAAACATTTTTTTCCCGAGAGATAACACAAATTACGTGTCGTGTCAACAAATAGCTGATTTGTTTTGTCATGTAAAATAGGTGAATGTCTGTAAATCTAGGTAGAAAGATATACGGTCGTTTCACACGTGAATTGCGTAACGCGATTGAGCGATTCACACATGACAAAATGAATCAGCTGTGTTACTACGCGTGTAGTAATCGTGACTTGTCTCGCCTTCCGCAAGTACAAGCTTGCGTAATTATTCATTTCTGTTTTGTTTAATTTTAGTATATCTTCATAAAAAAATGTTAAATCCTTACATTATCCTCTATTATTCTACGTTTCATTTTATATGTGCATATCTTTATGTATGCAAATCTCAATATTAACATTTATCTGTTCAATTGAAGTGTCTTTCTGTCATTAATTTCTTCTTGATAAATTGACGAGAAAAGATTCTTTAAAAACAGATTCTTAATTCTTTCCCGAGAAAAAGCCTCGCTAAATTATTGTAGCTTAACGTTTCATTAATGTAACTTTATTTCCACAGCATATCAGTAATTACTAAAAAATGATAAGTGTTTACATGATGTATTAAAAAATTAACGATGTATGGAAAAAAGCCTGGAATGTGGTGCTGTGCGCTTCTCTTCGTAATTTCGTTTGCGCAATCTCAAAATTTCAAGAATGAAGAAAATGACGAGATAAACGCAAATTTTACGACACATTATAGCGACCAAACAGAAAAGCTGCGACGTGACTCGTATAAAAATCCCTTCAAAAATACCCAACACGAAGATTGTCGCATCAACTCCACATGTAATGATGATGAGAATTTGACGAGGATCAAAGAGGAGAACGATCAGTTGCTTAAAAATTCCAGCAGCACTCTTGAGAGTTTTCCTGTAACAGCGCCTAATAGTAATCTTTTAGTAGAAATGAATAAAATAAACTACATAGATTTGGGCGCCGACATAGGATCTTTATTATTTTTACTGCTGATATTTCTCGTGTATTCCATACTGCCAGAACTCCGAAATGTACACGGCTTCATATTGCGGAATTACATCGGTGCCTTGTCTGTTGCATATGGAATTGACATTGTGAATATTATAATTAGAACAAATGCTCTGCAAGATTCCGTTACAACAGGTACAGTATATATGTAAATTACATAATTAGATGCAATCGATACAATGTATATATTTGTTATTAATATATTATTCTATTATTACAATATATTAATATATTAATATATTATATTATATATTAATATATTATATAATATAATAATATATTATTGTGTGTGTTAATATATATATTAATATATAATTATATTTTTGCGAATTTATTATTTATTATCTTACTATTTCTTGAATATATAATTTATTAAAATCTTAAAAACGCAAAAATTAATAATGAGTAAAATTTAAATTTGAATTTTGCAATTTGACATCTAATCAATCTATGTTTGCCTCAATAATGTATGTCTTAAAAAAATCGAAATTATTTAATTTAATATTAGTAAAATATTAGTAAATTTAATATTAGTAAAATTTATTATAAAGATTGCTGCAAAAATTGTGACGCGAAAAAAGTGAAACATAATGACAAGTGAATAGAACTTTAGACATGATAAATAATTAAAATATTATTTATTCCATTTTTCAGCCTTCTTAATCTACTTTTGTTTTTTGGCAAGCTTTTTCTGGTTAAATATGATGAGTTTCGATATATGGTGGACATTCAGGCAAGTCATTCTAGAATATTTTATATTTTATTTTATTTTTTATATTTTTATATATATAATGTAATTATCAACGTTTAAAAGAAAATGATTTATATAGAATAATTTCTTGCATATATAATACACATGTTATATGTTAACTGCATATACACATTAAATCAATAATATGAATGCATGGTAAAATTCGTATAGTCGTATACAATGTCTATTTTTATATAGAATAAGTTTTTGAGAACCGCGATCGAAAACAATGATTTTAATGTGCATTTGCATTATTTTGTTTTCTATCGTTTTTGGCAAAATATAACATAATTTTTCTCACAGAACATTCTATTCGTTACAAAAAAATGTGAAACAGCAACGGAGAAAGAAATTATTATATATGATCTACGCGTGGGGAATTCCCTTTATCCTGGCTATCGTTTGTAGTATTATGGATTTTATTACAACCGTGCCAGAAATTTTTCAACCAAAATTTCGCTACAAGCGGTTGCATATTAGATGGTGAGTATACATCACTGACGGATATAACTCTATCAATTTTAAAATATTTGAAGAATTTTAATAATTAGAGACTTGCGTAAACTCAAACATTAACAAGAAGAACTAAACCAATTAAATGGCTAACTAAAATATTAAAATAAAAGTTATTTAATCTAAAATTTCCTTGCTTGTTTAGTTGGCTTAGTTGTTATTAATTTTAGAAGATTTATTGAATAAAAAATTATATACACTATTTAAAACTTAAATTATGTTTCACACATTTACAAGATATAGAAAATTAAATAAGTATAAAAATATATTTTTTTTGCATCGCACACTTGTAGGAGAAAATATAATTGCGTTTATATTGTATTACTATGTGCTCAAAAGTATGTGCATTATTAGTAGCATTTGTTTATCTATTTCTACGGTATTAAAAATTGGACGTTACAAAAAGGATACGAGTCATCGTCTGATAGATTCGGAGAGCAAGTGCTATAACGATAATAAAAAATGGTATGTACTTAGATATTGTTGCATTGAGATATAATAATCTATTTTATTAATTTATGCTACTTTTATTAACATTTTTATTAACATTTATACAAACAGCATCGCATAATTGATCGATTCGCATTTTTTTTATACAAGAGAGTGTTAGGTCGGTATTAATAATTATAGTCCGATCTTATATTTAATCTTAAGTCCGAGCTTGATTAGTTAAATTTAAATTCAGATTATAAATACTGGCCATAGATTGTCATTTGCAGACGACATCTTTTCTATTCGCCGATTTAGTTTTTTTATTTTGTAATATTTTCAAGAATATACACTTTACTTGTCTCTTCGAAAATCTATGCAATTCTAAACAAAATGACAATTAATAACGAAAATCAAATTAATAAATGCATTTGTATTTCACAAAAATACAAATTTTAAACTTTTTTAAATATTTCATATAAGTTTTATACACAAAATAAATTTCATACATTATATATTCACAAGAACTATGAAAACTATATATTTGTTTGCAGGTTTAATCTATATCTGAAGCTATTTATCGTACTGTTTATCTTAATAGGCATAAAATGGCTTATGTTAACAGCGGAAGTATTATCTGAAAATGTATCAATTTTCAACTCGTATGTTTTTGATTTGCTGGACATTATGAAGAATCTGCACCTTTATCATATTTCTGTGGAAAAAAAAGATAAAGCGCATGTTATTCAAGCGATTCGGCTGCGGTTTGTTGCCAAAAGCTCGATCTGGATAAAATGCAACATCGTCGAACGTTATTATCACATCAAAAGAAATAGTCAATCAGAAGAAGATTTCTTTCGGACGAAGTCACAATGATAGGACCGACCTTTAATTTTTATTTGAAAATTAAAATCATATTTTTTTATGTTGATCTTTATGTTTAAGATTAATAATTATAATTCATATATATTTTCGGATTTCGTAGCAAAGTCATATTATTTTGTGTCGCTTCTTTTTCAAATTTAAATAAAGTTATGCTACATTCCTTGATATAAATATTTATAATATTGTTAATTGTAGACTGATAATTTTTTTATATTTAGAATATTAGTAGAAATTCAGAAAGCTGCTACAAAATTTGCATGAAATTATTATAAGATGTTATTATACAAATGTCAAATAAATATATGTTTATTTATTAATATTATGAATTAAAATAAAAATTTATAATATTATTATATTTTTTATAATTTAATTAAATATTTTATCATAAGGTTATTGTAACATTAATATTTAAATAATTGAAGTTTTAGATTTTTTATGATCACAATAATTCGGTTTAGATAACTATTTTCTCCATTATGATTTACATTTTCGTATTTAATTATTAGTTTCAATTATTGATTTTGAAGAAATCAATAAAATTTTTTGTGAAAGATTTTCTTTCCTCATCAAAAATTGGGAATAAAAAATTAAATAACATCAGCGCCACCGGATCTACTGCTGCTTTTAATTCTTAATCAAATAAATAAATAATTATGACATAACTCTCAAAGTTATGCACGTGGAATCTAAACCGGTTTTGGATTAGGTAATTTGTTTTTAATTTATATGTGCATTCATTATAACTAATATGATAATGTATAAGAGTTGGCGAATAATAAACTGATAAAAGATATAATCTATATAATTTTATCTTATAATAATCTTTTTGTAGTCTAAAGATAACAAATGAGATTAATAAATCTGTGAAATAAATACTTTTTCGTACAAATGCATTATTAATTAATTATTAAAGACACATTTTTACATACAAATATTTAAACGAATAAGATAATTACAATTTAATATACATTTAGAAAATAATTAATAACTACAAGATTTTTATTATTTGACTTTTGCTGCAACAATTTATTTTTTATTTGCGGTATTCTTAGAAATATAAAGACTCTTCATTTAAGCATTAAATATCTAAAAAACAGTCAAGAGTATTTTTTTTGCTGCTGGATTGGTGGAGCAATCGTCAGTAGAAGTTTCAATAATTTTTCTTATTTTCTTTGTATATAGTATGTAAAAGCTATATGTGTATAGTCCTATATAGTCTAGTAGACGGACAGTTTTTCACAAAGCTATCGACGACTCGTCGTCCTCGGTGGTCTCTGCTTCTCTTCCGCGCAGGCACATGATTCTTCTCATTTCTTCATCAGAAAAAAGCGGGATACTGTGATAAAATACTGACTTTATCTAGTGAGATAATTAAAATTCAAGACATGCAATCATCAATAATAGTAATATAGTGCTAAAATCAAATCGACATTTCGAGATTTTGCTGAAAAACAAAATGGGATAATTTAATTTTATTATATTTTGTACCTGACACATTTTATTGCAATTAGTACAAAAGCAAAAGTATATGCAGAAATATAATCTGACGTTTTTTAATTATTAAAGATTTAAAACTTATATGAAAAATTATAAACACACTAAATTTGATTATCTATATAATTATTCTAAAATATATTATTGTTATGTCAAATAATGAGTGGCAAAGTGTTTGCATTTGTGTGTTCCGTGCTTCTCCTCGTCATTTCGTTATCGAAATCGCAGCAAAATTCCACCAACAGAGATGATAATTTGACGATACAATACGAGATAAATACGGATTCTACAACAAATTATAATGACGAAACAATAACACTGCGACATGATTTGCATAAAAATTTGATAAATAATACACAAAATGACATATTGCAGTATGAATTTCATATGAATAATAAACGCGAGGGTAATGATTTGATTCAACATAAACGTTACAAGCATTCAGTGCAGAATAAAAATGATGAGCAAAAATCTAACACAAATTCGACATTGTCAATCATAAAAGGAATTTCACGACTCAGGAAGTTTATAAAAATGTAATTGAAAAGAAATGATTCTATGTCACTTGAAGTCTTCAAAAATTCCAGCAAAGATGCTAATGAAACTATCATCGTCCCAAACGAAATGTGTCATAATGATACTTGCATTCGGCTCTGCTGTTCTCTTGGCGAGCGTCTGATTCATGGCAATTGCATTCCTGAAGGAATTGAATACATTTTTCCAAACGTATACACGAACGATTCGACGCAGAGCGAAAAAAGAGTGAACGTATTGTTTGAGCTAGCCATTTATGATTCGTGCCAGGAAAGTCACGTTCTGCATCCCAAAGATATCCACGATTATAAGATTTTCACCAACGGTTCTATATATTTACCTTATTATGAAATATTTGTTGAATCGACATCATATTGTCTCGCCGTCGTCGACGGGAATGAGTTTGAAGTAACCATCTGTTCCAAAACTTATGACGAGATCAAGGAGATAACTGATAATGAGTATAACATACAAATTATATATCTGAGTTGCCATACAGTATCTATATTACTTTTGGGGTCAGTATTTCTGGTGTATTCCATATTGCCAAAACTCCGAAATGTACACGGCTTTATGTTGCGCAATTACAGCGGTGCCCTGACTGTTGCATACGGAATTGACTTTGTAAATATAATGATCAAATCGGATGATATACAGTATGTTGTCTGCGTTATAATAGGTAGAATATATATCTAAATCACTTATTTTTTGCTTCTTATATATTTTAACTAAAAGTGCAAATTACATATTACATTTATATTTATATAAATTTATATTAATAATATATTATTATTTATTAATACAGTCTGTATTTTTATTTATTTTTGCAGCTTTCTTAAACTACCTTTGTTGTATGGCGAGTTTCTTTTGGTTAAGTATAATGAGCTTTGATATGTGGTGCACATTCAGGTAAGTTGGAAAATATTCTATATTATTATTACTTATTTTTAACACTTGCCTTTTATTTATCTTTATAAAATTTTTGTTTTTTGATTTTACATATATCAGTTTAAAGATAAAAATAGAAAATATGCAAAATTCTGTATTAATCGAATTCTTTTATGCATTGTGTTGGTACGTGCAAAAACAATTATATATTTGAAAATAATATTTAATAATAGAACAATTATATTTAGAACGTTATAAGTTAGAGTATAAAGATAATAGGTTCAAATTATAATTTGAAATAAATAGTTTTCTTGGATATTTTCATTAATTGATTACAGACTTTTAAATGATTAATTTTTTAAAAGTAAAAATAGCGTATTAGATATAATAAGCATATTATATATTTAATTTAAATATATATAAAACATTATAACAAAATCTAATAATTCGATATAATGCAATAATATTTTGATACTTAACTTTTTTTTCTTTTAATTTATATTAATTTATGAAATAAAACAATACACGATATGTTTTCACAAAATAAAAGTAGATTTTTTAATTAAAAATTTGTCTTTTAAAAGTATATAAAAATTTTAATACAATTGTCGTGTCTGCATAATAGCTATGTAAATAAACACTTTTAAAATAATTAAGGCATAAAAAAAGATAATAAAAGACAATTGTCCAAGAATAGGCAAACTTTAAATAGATATAACTTTGTTTCGAATAATGAGAATTTAAACTTTAAAAAAGAGTTTTAAAACGTGAAATCTTTAATTTCAGTGGTTTACATCTTTTTTTATTTGCTTAAATTCTGATCTTTTTTATATACAAAAAACGAAAAATATAACGAAATGGAAAATTTCTTCTCACTTTGTAGACGTGTCGCATGCACAAAAAAATTTGAAAAATTTCTTGACATTTCCATATAACACTCTGAAGTTTTACGTGCAAAATTGTTTTTTAAAACGTAAATTTTGATCTTTCTTTATGAAAAGTTATCGCAAATTAAAGAGAAAATGTCATTTTCACTATAATCGTTCATAGCACCGTTAAAAATCATCCTACAGCAATTTTAAGAATGGATTCTTCAAGCTGAAACTTTGCTCTATAGTATAATGTAGTGACTTGATCAAAGACACATTATTTTAACGTTTTTACATTCTGATTTCCTTTATGTGTTGTTTGTTAAATATGTTGTGTAAATTGCAGAAAATTATGTTTGTTACAAAAAAACGTCAGACAACGAGAAAAAAAAAGTTGATACTAAAAAAGTTGATTATACGATCTTTGCGTGGGGATGTCCCTTTATGCTTGCTATTTTCTGTGTCATCATGGATATTCTTTCTAATTACCACCATGTACCACCAATTTTGCGACCGGAATTTTATTTAGGAAAATGCTGGTTTCTTGGTAAATGAAGATAATGCTATAGCATTCTAGTATTGTTAGAAAGAGTATAAAAGCTCATGATGTTTTATACTTGCAGGGATTGGTCCGTATTTGTTGTATTATCATGGGCTCAAAAGTATGTGCATGTTCTTTTGCATTTGTTTTTCTATATCTACGGCATTAAAAATTGCGCGTTACAAAAAGGATACGAGTCTTGGTCTAAAAATTTTGGAGAGCAAGTGCTATAACGATAATAAAAAATGGTATGTACTGAGATATCGATTGCATTGAGACATGATAATCTATTTTATTAATGAGATGTATGTTACTTCTATTAACATTTATGCAAACAGCGTCGCATGATTGATTGATTCGCATTTTTTTATAAAAGAAACAAATAGTAGTCCGAGCTTATATTCAATCTTAAGTTCGAGCTTGATTGAGCAAATGGATTTTTAAATCAAGATCAGAGATTTAAAACGATATTAAATATAAATTCTAATTATAAATACCATAGATTATTCTTTGTAGACAACGTCTTTTTTATTCGCTGATTTACTTTTTTAATTTTGTATAATAATATTTTCAAAAATATATCACTTTACGTGTTTCTTCAAGAATCTATTAAATTCTAAACAAAATGACAATTAATAACTAAAATCAAATTAATAAATGCACCTGTAATTCACAAAAATAAAAATTTTAAACTTTTTTAAAAATGTTTTACTTAGCTTATATATTAAATCAATTTCATGCATTATTTATTCACAAAAACTATGAATATTATATATTTGTTTGCAGGTTTAATCTATATTTGAAGATATTTATTGTGCTGTTTATCGTAATAGGCATAAGATGTCTTACGATAACAGCGGATGAATTATCTGAAAATGTATCAATTTACAACTCGCATGTTATTGAGTTGCTGGACATTATACAGAATCTATGCACCTTTATCATATTTGTGTGGAGAAAAAAGATCAAGCGCATGTTATTCAAACGATTCGGCTGCGGTTTGTTGCCAAAAGCTCGATCCGAATCGTATGTAACATCGTCGAGCATTATTTCCACGACAAAGAAAATAGTCCTGCAGGAGAAGATGAGTTCCTCTGGACGAGCAAGGAGTCACACTGATAAGCACCGAACTTTAATTTTCATTCCAAAATTAAAATCATGTTTTTTTGTTGATTTTTATGTTTAAGATTAATAATTATAATTCACACATATTTTTAGATTTCGTAGCAAAAGCATTTGTCTATTATTTTGTCTTGTTTCTTTTTCAAATTCAAATGAGATTATGTTATATTTTTTGACATAAATATTTTTAAAATTGTTAATTGTAGGCTGATATATATTATTTTCAATTTTTAATATTTGTAAAACTTTAGAAAGCTGCTACGAAATTTGCATGAAATTACTATAAGTTGTTATTAAACGTACAGGGTGTCCCAGAATTGATAGTAGAAAAAAAAGGTATATTCTACAAGTCAAAATAAAGTAAAATTGTCCTATAAACATATGTCCGGAAACGCACTCCCTCTGAGCTATACACCTTCCCAAAGTTTCTCCAAAAAACTCGAATTTTTCGTATATTGTTTAAACTTAGACTTAGAATTTTATGAAAATTGGTACATACACATTTCT
The DNA here is from genome assembly GCF_048542155.1 of Nylanderia fulva. Taxonomy (NCBI): domain Eukaryota; kingdom Metazoa; phylum Arthropoda; class Insecta; order Hymenoptera; family Formicidae; genus Nylanderia; species Nylanderia fulva. Next base: position 19,805 of record NW_028190390.1, on the reverse strand, counting down.
TTAAGCGTTTTATTCATTTTTACTGTTAAAAATTTTCTAACAAAATTTCGAAGGATGTTTAAGGGAGGGGGCTACTTTTCATTTGACAAAACTTATGTGTTGACTCTTTGATTTTTTTCATACAACAAACCATTTTTGAGATAATCGACTTAACAATAAAGACACCTGTGTCTGTACCCTACGCCTCAACTTACGGGCAAGTTTTGCGCGCAAAGCACTATCCGCTCAATCCACAAATGGAAGATTACAAAAAATAAAAACAAACATAAAACAAAAATAGCACTACAGTAGTTTTCTTTGTATATAGTATATCAAAGTTCTATATAGTGTATAGTCTCATATAGTATAGTAGAAGGACAATTTTTCGCAAAGCTATCGACGTCTCGTCGTCCTCGTCTCATCTCCTAGTTTCATCTTCTAGTCTCATCTCCCGTGCAAGCACATGTATCTTGTGCACCCTTCTATCAGAAAAATGTGAAAGCTGGATACAGTGATATATTAATAATACTGACTTTATCTATTAAGATAATTAAAATTCTCAATACTTATAATCATCAATAATAATAATAATAGTGCTAAAATCAGATCGAATTGTCGAGATTTTGTTGAGAAACAAAATGAGATAATTTAATTTTATTATATTTTGTACTTGACACATTTTATTGCAATTAATACAAAAGCAAAGGTATATGTAGAAATATAATATGACATTTTTTAATTCTTGCAAATTTAAAACTTTCATGAGAAATTATAAACACTAATTTGATTATATTTAATTATTCTAAAGTATACTCTTACATGAAGTAATGAGTGGAAAAATGTTTTCATTTGTGTGTTCCGTTCTTCTCCTCGTCATTTCGTCATCGAAATTGCAGTATATTTCCACCAATAAAGATGATAATTTGACGATACGATACGAAATAAATGCGAATATAAATAATAAACGCGAGGATAATTATTTGATTTAACATAAACGTTACAAGCATTCTATGCAGAATAAAGATGATGAGCAAAAATCGATGAAATCTAACATGAATTCGACAAATGTCATAAAAAGAATTTTATGCCTCAGGAAGTTTATGAAAATGTAATTGAAAATAATGATTTCATGTTACTTGAAGTCTTTAAAAATTAAAACAAAGATGCTAATGAAACTAAAAGGTATAATTTAACCGAATTGTAAAGTTCACTGATGTTTTGAGAAACTGGCTTTACGAGTTTATTCTATTTCGCTGCTGGATTGGTCAATTTATGTTAGTAGAAAATTCCCCAAATGTTTTTCTGCTATTTTTGTATACTTAAATTTGTTTAATATTTATATAAAATAAGTTTATATAAAATTTGTATAATTATATATAATATATGCAATTTTATAAAGTAGTAGATGGACTGTGTGTATGTGAGTTCCCCTATAAAACTTTTCGACTCGTCTTTTTCGGTAGTTTAATTTTTTCTCTCGTGCAAATACATTTTTTATACATATATTCTTCGCTTTTTTAGAAAAAGAAGTCAAACTTGGATACAATGATACATTATATGTTTTAACGAATGCAATGAGATAATTAAAAATCAATCGCGTAATCATCTACGTTAATAGTGCTAGAAAATAGTATGTCAAAGCTATAATATGTGTATAGTATATCCTATATGTGTATAGTCTCCTATAATAAAAAACGCAGTTTCTCGCAAAGCTCGACGACTCGTCGTCCTCGGTAGTCTCGTTTCCTCTCCTGCACTGGCAGATGTATCTTGTGTATTTCTCTATTAAAAAGAAGCCGGATACAGTGATATAATACTAACTTTATCTAGTGAAATAATTAAAATTCAATACGTACAATCATTAATATTAATAATAATTGTGCTAAAATCTAATCGACCTTTCGAGATTTTGCTGAGAAATAGAATAAGATCATTTAATTTTATTGTATTTTGCACTTGACACATTTTATTGCAATTAATACAAAAGCAAAAGTATTGTATGCAGAAATATAATCTGACGTTTTTTAATTAAAGATTTAAAACTTATATGAAAAATTATAAACACTAAATTTGATTATTTATATAATTATTCTAAAATATATTATTGTTATGTCTAATAATGAGTGGCAAAATGTTTGCATTTGTGTGTTCCGTGCTTCTCCTCGTCATTTCGTTATCGAAATCGCAGCAAAATTCTACCAACAAAGATGATAATTTGACGATACAATACGAGATAAATAAGGATTCTACAACATATTATAACGACGAAATAATAACCCTGCGACATGATTTGCACAAAAATTTGATAAACAATACACAAAATGACGAAATGCAGCATGAATTTCATATGAATAATAAACGCGAGGATAATGATTTCATTCAACATAAACGTTACAAGCATTCAATGCAGAATAAAGATGATGAACAAAAATCGATGAAATCTAACACAAATTCGACATACATGTATATCAATCATAAGATCATGAATACTATTACAAACGAAGATATTATGGAAATGAGTGTCGATATAGCATCTATATTACTTTTGGGGTCAGTATTTCTGGTGTATTTCATATTGCCAGAACTCCGAAATAAACAAGGTTTCATGTTGCGCAATTATAGCGGTGCCCCCTGACTGGGGGGTACGGAAAAATTTAATTTTTTTAAAAAAAAGATAAATCGGGGGTTAAAAAGTATGCCCCCTGCGGGATAAAGTAAAAAATTTAAGGGGAAAAAAAAACTAGCAATGCAAATTAATAAATAATCAAAAAACAACATACCAAAACTCAAGCCGTTATGACAAAAAAAAAAGATAAATTTTTAAAAATTGGCATGGTAACGAGCAATAAAAATATTTTTTTTATTGAGAAGAAAAAATTTTTAAAAATTTACATAAAAAATTTTCCCCAAAAAAAAGTCGAAACGTTTGTATTAAATTTTTAGCCCAAATTTTAAAATTTTCTTCTCAATAAAAAAATATCGTATTGCTCTTTCACAGGGGCCTTAATTTTAAAAATTTATCATTAAAACTAAAAATTAAAATTTTAAATTTGGGGCAGATTTTTAAATTTTTTTTTCAATTAAATTTTTAAAAAATTTTGTTTAATAATTTTTAAAAATTATTTTTTTAAAATTTTTAAAAATGACAAAACAGTAAAAGCCCCCTTTTAAATTTTTTTTTAAATACATTTTAAATTTTTAAAAAAATATAAGTTTTGTTTTCAAATAAATATTTTTTTTTGGGGGTTTTTTAATTTGAGAATACATTTTTAAAATTAAAAAATTTTAAAATTGAATTAGAAAATTTTTACTTTTAAAATTTTATAAAATTTTTTAAAAAAATTTTAAAAAATTTTTTTAATGGGAAACATAAAAAAGTGATAAAGGGGAAAAATTTAAATTTTTAACGAAAAAAGAAAATAATAATTAATTTTTTAATAAAAAAATTTTTAATTAAAAAATTTTTTTAATGGGTTTTTTTAAAAATTTTTTTAAAATATTTTATTATTTTATAATATAGAAAATAAAGGAGGGAAAAGAAAAAAAAGGAACGCGGGGGAAAATTGGTGAAAATATAAAGTTTTTTATTTTTAAAAAAAAATTTTGGTTCCCCGTAAAATTAAAATTTTTTTATTTCCCCCCCCCTCAAATTTTTTTCCCCCCCTTACGAAAAATTTTTTAAAAAACCCTTTTTATTTTTCTCATTTTTTTTTTTTAATTTAAAAAGAGCAAATTAAATATTCATTTATATGAATTAATAAAATTTTTATATTTTTTTTTAATTAATTATCAACAGTTTTTTAATTTTTTTCATTTTTACAGTTTTTTTTCAAAATTTTGGGGAAATAGCGATTTTTTTTGGGGGTTAATATAATGAGTTTTAATGTGGTGAAAATCAGGTAAGTTGGAAAATATTCGATATTTTTCTCCCCTTTTTTTTAACCTTTTTTTATTTTTAAAAAAATTCTTTTTTTTTTTACATATATCGCTTAAAGTAAAAAAGAGATATAAAAATATGCAAAATATGTAAATAAAAAATTTTTATAATTTGTTGGTACGGAAAAAAAAATTTTAATTTTTTGGGGGCACATTAAAAGATTAAGAAAAAGGATTTTTTAAAAATTTAAAAAATTGAAAAAAAAAATTTTTTTTTAAAATTTTTTTAATTTTATTACAGATTTTTAAAGGTTTGTTTTAAAAAATAAAAATGACGATTAGAGAAATAAGCATTTATAATTTTTTTTTAAATTCCCCATTTTTAAGAAATTTTAAATTTTTTTTTTACTTTTTTTTTTAAAAATTTTTAAAATAAAGCGATCCCGATCCCCCTTTTCCCCAAAAAAAAAATAGATTTTATCAAAAATTGGGCTTAAAAATTTAAATTAAAAAAAATTTAAAAATTTTGGTTTCGGATAATAGTTATTTTTAAATTCCCCCTTTTTAAAATTAATTTTAAAACATGAAAAGAAAAAAAAATTGCCAAAACTAGGAAAAAATTTTAAAAAGTGTAACTTTTTTTTAATAATAAAAATTTTAAATTTTTTAAAAAAGTTTAAAAGTTTTTAAATTTAAATTTTTAAGGGGGTTTCAGCTTTTAAAATTTTCTTCAATTTTGTATTTTTTTATAAAAAAAAAAGAAAAAAAATGAAAAAAAGGATAATTTTTTTTTAAAAGAAAAACGTTTTTCCCTTGAAACCCAAAAAATTTTTTTAAATTTTCTGACATTTAAAATTTAAAAAAACCAAAGTTTTTTTGAAAAAACTTTTTTTTTAAAATAAACGTGATCTTTTTTTTAAGTTTTTAAAAAATTTTTAAAAAAAAAGTCTTTTTTAAACCTTTTAAAGTTCAAACCCCCTTTTAAAAACTCCCCCCGAAATTTTTTAAAAGGGGTTTTTTAACCCCAACTTTTTTCTATGTTATATTAGTGATTTGTTTTTAAGACACATTATTTTAAACGTTTTTCCCTTCTGTTTCCCCTTTTTTCTTTGGGTTAAAAATGATTGGAAAATTGCAGAGGTTTTTGTTTTTTTCAAAGAAAAACGTCAGAAACGGGGAAAAAAAAAAGTTGATAATTATACGATTTGCGTGGGGATGTCCCTTTATGTTTTCCCATTTTAAATTTTGTAGGGGGGGTTTTTTTCTGCGTATGAAAAGGGACCACCGTTTTTTCGACCAGAATTTCTTTGGGAAGCTGGTTTCATGGAAAATAAAAATAACTGATCAATGATATAGCGTTTTAATGTATTGTGAGAACTCACACCACAGACAGAATATTTAATGTTTTAAAAAAAATTTTTTTAAAAAATTTTTAAAAATATTCCCCTAAAAAAATTTTAAAAATGGTTTTAGGATATTTGAAAAATTTTAAAAAAATTTTGGGGGAAAAATTTTTTAATATTTAAAAAAAAATTTAAAAAAATTTTTTAAAAAGATCTTCTTTATCGCCCCAGATAAAAATTTTTTTAAAAATTTAAAAATTTTTTGGGGAAAATTAGTTAAAAATATTCAAAAAAAATTTTTAACAAAAAAAAAGGGGACATAAAAAAATTTTTTAAAAAATTTTCAAAAAAATTTTAAAATTTTTTTTTTTTTAAGAAAAAATTTTTGGGTTTTAAAAAATGTTTTTTCTGTTTGGGAAAAAAGTAAAAAAAAATTATGACATTTTATTTTTACAGAGAAAGATGCGTTTTTCGTTTTTTTTAAAGGGCCAAAAAATGTCTGCATTTTAGTAGCTTTTTCTTTCCATCCTCCCGGACTAAAAATTTAAAAAATTTTACAAAAAAGGTACAGGTTTGTTAAAAAATTTGGGACAGAAAAAGGGGTTTTTTGATAATGATAATAAAAAATGGTTGTATTATTTTCATCGAGTTTGATAGCCCCTTTAGGGGTTTTTTTAAAAAAACCAAAAACAAATGTTATTTTTGCCAATTTTTTTGGGCCCAAAAAAATTTAAAATTAAAATGGATTGATCTGCAATTCTGTTTTAAAAGGAAGGGATTTATAATTTTTGAAGCAAACATTTTTTTTGGTTTTTTGTTTTTTTCGTTTTTTATTTTTTTTTTTTTAACCCCACATAATCTAAAAAAAAGGGAAAAAAAATATGGGTTTTTAAATTTTAATTTTTTTTTGGGGTTTTGAGGAGGTTTTTAAAATTTTCGAAATGTGGAAAAAAGAGAAAATTTTAAATTAAAAAATACTTTTTTAACCCCTAAAAAAAATTTTTTTTAAAAAAAATTTTTTCAAAAAAAAATTTTTTTTCTTCTTTTTTTTAGGATTTAATTCAAAATTCCATTTTTTAAAAAAAAAATTTTTAAAAATAGTTTAAATTTTTAGCGATTAATTACTCCCCTCTCTTAATTAAGACCCCGGGGGGGGAATTAATACGTTAATGTAGATAAAAAAATTTTAAATTTTAAATTTTTTTATGGCTCTTTTTTTCTTTAATTTTATTTTATTTTGAGCCTTTTATTTATAATTTTAATAAATAGTTTTGGGAAATAATAAAAATTTTAAAAAATGTTTTTTTTTTTTAAATAAATTTTTTTGGGGGGCCCCCTTTTTTCCCCTAATTTTTATTTTTATTGGGGGTTTATTTTTTTAAAAATTAAAATTTACCCTTTTTTAAAAATAGAAAAAATTAAATTTTAAAATTTTAACTCTTAATTAAATAAAAAGTATTATTTTTTTGAAAAGATACCAAAAAAAAATTTTGGGGTTCGGGTTTTAAATTTTATCTGAAGTTTTATTATGGGTTTTTTCCTAGGGGGGGTTTGGGTGGGTTTTAAAAATGGTTTTATGCTATCTCGTCAGGGGTTTTTTTAAAAAAAACAGAGGACCCTTTTTTTTCGTTCGGGGTTTTTAACTTCGTGAAAATCTTGAAAACCTTTTTTGTATTCATATGTAAAAAAAAAACAAGATGTTTTTCTGAAGGGGATTTGGATGCGGTTACACGTTCAAAAGACGGACTGACCCCCGCCACCACCACGCCCGGGGAAAGGGGGCCATGGGGAAAACCGGGGAAATTTTATGCACAGGGAAAAAGTAAATTTAAAAAAATTACCCAGTGGGACTGAACTTTTAAAAATTTTATGGGGAAAAATTTAACCCAAAAATTTCTTCACTAATTTTCTTTGTTTTTTTTTAAAAAAAATTTTTTCCAAAAAAAAATTCAATTTTTTTTTATTCATTAGAACAAGTTTTTTTTGATTATTTTTTTTTGGGGGGAAAAGTTTTAAACAAAGAAAGAAAAGTTTTGAATAAAATTTAAAAAAATTTTAAAAAGAACAAAAAACCCCAAAAAAAAAAAAATTTTAAAAAAAAAAAATAAATAAAAATAATTTTTTTTTTAAAAAAAAATTAAAAAGGGTTTTGGTTTTTACATTGTGGGGAATATTTTAAAAAAAAAGGGGAATCGAAAAAAAGGGAAAAGGGGTTTAACCCCATATTTTGTGGTTTTAAATCAAATTAATATACCTAAATTATTTTAAATAGGGGATTGGGTTATAATATAGGGTTTAAATTTTCCCCAATCAATGAATAAATTTTAAAAAAATTTAAATAAAATAAATATTTTTTTTATTAATTTTTGTAAAAACTTTTTCACAAAAACTTTAAAAATTTTTATTCTAATAAAAACAAAAATTTAAAAGGGGAAAAATTTTTAAAAATTTTTTTAAAAAAAAAGGGAAAATTAAAATTTTATTATATTTTAAGGGTTTTAAAAACAAAAGAATTTTTTTTATAGTAAAATTTTTTTAAATTTTTAAAGGGGGATAAAAAAACCCCAAAAACCCCAAAAATTTTGTCTAAAAATAAAATTTTGTTTTAAAAAAATTGGTTTTTAAAAAAAGGTTTAAAAAAAACCCCGGTTTTAAACCCCGGGTTTTGGGAAAAGAAAGGGATTTTTTTTTTATTTTTTACTTGCGGGGCAGAATTTGGCGCAAACCCAAAAAACCGATTTGTGTTAAATTGTGGCGAAAAATGCCACCGATATAAAATTTACGAAAAAAAAAAATTAAAAAATTTTAAAAGGGAAAGTGGGGTTTGGGGTATCGCGCCCCGGTTTTACACAAAACAAAAAAAAAAACAAATAAGCGACTAAAATGAAAAAATTTAAAAATTTCGATGCCGAACATAATAAAAAGCGAAAGTACCTCAAAATCTAGATAGTCTAATCACCAAAAATAAAATAAGGTTGGAAGATGAGGAAAAGGGAGACAAGCGGGCCCCTCGAAGAGGCAGATAAAATTTTTTTTTGGTTTTCGCGTAACCGGTTTTTTCGGTGGAATAAAAGGGTTTGTACTGATTTTTGTAACAAATAAATCGTGAAATAAAATTTTGCCCCCAAATTAATATTTCCGGGATAAAATATCCCCCCTGTCCGCGTAGTAAAAAAAAACATTAATAAAAAAAGAGCCCCCCCCAAAACCCCAAAAAAAGTATAAACTAAGGAGAAAAAAAAAGTAAATGATTAAATTTTAAATTTTCATTTTACTAATTTATGTCTTTTTTTGGGAAAAATTTTTAAAACCCAAAAAATTTTTTATTGAAAAAATTTTTTGATCTTTGTTTTCCGGGGAACCCCCTTTTTAAAAAAACCAGAAAAAATTTTATAACTTATAAAGGGTAATGAAAATGCAAAAATTTATCCCTTTAAAATTTTTTTTTAAATATTGGGGTGTTTGGTCGATTTTTTATTATTTTTTTTAGTCACTAAAATATATAAAAATTTGTGGGAAAAAAGATTAAATCAATGGATCTATTTTAAAAAAGAAATTTTCGTTAAAAGTAACTCTTTTTCCCAATCAAATTTTTTTAAAATCTTAACCTTTCGTTTTTTTCAATTTTATTCTTTTAAAAAAAATTTTTTTGTGATAAACATGGCTATTTATCTTCAAATTTTGGAAAAAAGACAAAATCAAAACCCCCTAATTGTAAAAAAAAATAAAAAAATTTAAAAACAAGTTTTCCTTTACAAAAAGATTCGATATATTCGAAAATTAAAACTTTTTTTTAAAGGGGGGAAAAATTTTTTTGCTTTTATGAAAAAAATTTTTAAGAAAATTTATTTCGAAAAAAGAATTTTACGCATCCCTTTTTTTTTTCCCCGGATTCCCCATTTTTTTTTCTTTATCTTATTTTTGTAAAAAATGGAATTTTAAAAAAGAAATAATGCTTTTTAAATTTTACATTGAACAAAAAAATTTAATTTTTAAGGGGTTAAATTTTTTGGGGTCATTTTTTTAATTTTTTTTTTCAAATTTTTAAAAAAAAATTTTATTTAAACATATAAAGTAATAAAAAAAAAATTATTGTTTCTAAAATTTTTTATAATTTTAAAAGCAAAAAAAAAATTTTGGGGATATATATTTTTTAAAACCTTTTAATATTTGTATGTTCCCCTAGCCCTTTTAATTTTATGACATTTTTTTGATCAAATAATAATTAATACAATATGTTTTATGCGATAGTGCCATTTCCTTTAAAATCCGAAAGAAGAAAAAATTAATTTATCACTAGCACGTTTTGGTATAGTAGAGGTCAAATTGCTGATAATTTGGCAAAAGGGTTTTAAAATTTTTTCGAGAAGAAAAGGATTCTTCAAAAAAAAGGGGATTTTTTTTATATGTGATCTCATGTTATATTTTTTTTTGCAATTTTTTATTCATCTTTGGTAAAAATTTTTTTTTTCCCCCACAGATGACAAGATAAAGGGGGAAGTAGGCGATTGCCCAAGAAAAAAAGGGACCCCACACCTGGCAGATTCAAGATCAAATTTCGGGTGAATGATATTTAAAAATGCCCCAAATTTTAGACCCCCATCGAGGGGGGTTGAAATGGAAAATTTCGGAAAATTATCATATTCCTTTTTTGAGTCCTTTGGGTTTTTACATATCGCGGTCGTAATCGATGTTTAAATTTAGTCTTCTTTATGTCTTTAAAAATTTAAAAAAGTTTTTGCGCAAATTTTTAAAAAACCCTTTTGTACATTTTTTTTTATAACGAAAAAAAAAAAGAGAAGAGACAAAGGGGGAAAAAAAAAAAAGTACCAAAAAAAAATAAATCGAAAAAAAAAAGGGGGAAAAGCAAAGAAAAAGAAAATAAAAAAGGATTTACCGCAGAAAAAGGGGGAAAAAAGGGGGGTTTTTGGGGGAACCCAAATTTTTTAAAAAAAACCGGGAAAAAAATAAAAAAAAAATTAATAAAAAAAAAAAAAACAAACAAAAAAAGGGGGAAAAAAAAAAATTCATAACATAATTAGATAAAGTGCTTTATTAATAATTTAATTATATAATTAAATTTATATATATAATAATAAAAACTAGGTCTTTTCATATATATGTATAATTAATATATGTTTCATATATAATTTGACATGGTTATATATGAACTCATATATTTATATATAAAATATAATTATGTATAAAAATTCAATGGACATATTTCATATATATAATCTTACGATTATATGTATAATTTATACAATTAATTATATATAATTCTATATAAAATTTTTTTTCCCGAGAGGATAACACAAATTACGTGTCGTGTCAAACAAATAGCTGATTTGTTTTGTCATGTAAAATAGGTGAATGTCTGTAAATCTAGGTAGACAGACTATACGGTCGTTCACACGTGAATTGCGTAACGCGATTTGAGCGATTCACACATGACAAAATGAATCAGCTGTGTTACTACGCGTTTTGTAGTAATCGTGACTTGTCTCGCCTTCCGCAAGTACAAGCTTGCGTAATTATTCATTTCTGTTTTGTTTAATTTTAGTATATCTCATAAAATATGTTAAATCCTTACATTATCCTCTATTATTCTACGTTTCATTTTATATGTGCATATCTTTTATGTATGCAAATCTCAATATTAACATTTATCTGTTCAATTGAAGTGTCTTTCTGTCATTAATTTCTTCTTGATAAATTGACGAGAGAAGATTCTTTAAAAACAGATTCTTAATTCTTTCCCGAGAAAAAGCCTCGCTAAATTATTGTAGCTTAACGTTTCATTAGTGTAACTTTATTTCCACAGCATATCAGTAATTACTAAAAAATGATAAGTGTTTACATGATGTATTAAAAAATAAACGATGTATGGAAAAAAGCCCGGAATGTGGTGCGGTGCGCTTCTCTTCGTAATTTCGTTTGCGCAATCCCAAAATTTCAAGAATGAAGAAAATGACGAGATAAACGCAAATTTTACGGCACATTATAGCGACCAAACAGAAAAGCTGCGACGTGACTCGTATAAAAATCCCTTCAAAAATACTCAACACGAAGATTGTCGCATCAACTCCACATGTAATGATGATGAGAATTTGACGAGGATCGAAGAGGAAAACGATCAATTGCTTAAAAATTCCAGCAGCACTTTTGAGATTTTTCCTGTAACAGCGCCTAATAGTAATCTTTCAGTAGAAATGAATAAAATAAACTACATAGATTTCGGCGCCGACATAGGATCTTTATTATTTTTGCTGCCGATATTTCTCGTGTATTCCATACTGCCAGAACTCCGAAATGTACACGGCTTCATATTGCGGAATTACATCGGTGCCTTGTCTGTTGCATACGGAATTGACATTGTGAATATTATAATTAGAACGAATGCTGTGCAAGATTCCGTCTGCGTTACAACAAGTACAGTATATATGTATTATAAATTACATAACTAGATGCAATTGATACAATGTATATATTTGTTATTTAATATATTATTATATTATTATAATATATTAATATATTAATATATTATATAATATATTAATATATTATTGTGTGTGTTAATATATATATTAATATATAATTATATTTTTGCGAATTTATTATTTATTATCTTACTATTTCTTGAATATATAATTTATTAAAATCTTAAAAACGCAAATATTAATAATGAGTAAAATTTAAATTTGAATTTTGCAATTTGACATCTAATCAATCTATGTTTGCCTCAGTAATGTATGTCTTAAAAAAATCGAAACATTATTTAATTTAATATTAGTAAAATTTATTATAAAGATTGCTGCAAAAATTTTGACGCGGAAAAAGTGAAACATAATGACAAGTGAATAGAACTTTAGACATGATAAATAATTAAAATATTATTTATTCCATTTTTCAGCCTTCTTAATCTACTTTTGTTTTTTGGCAAGCTTCTTCTGGTTAAATATGATGAGTTTCGATATATGGTGGACATTCAGGCAAGTCATTCTACAATATTTTATATTTTATTTTCTTTTTTAAATGTAATTATCAACGTTTAAAAAAAAATGATTTATATAGAATAATTTCTTGCATATATAATACACATGTTATATGTTAACTGCATATACACATTAAATCAATAATATGAATGCATGGTAAAATTCGTATAGTCGTATACAATGTCTATTTTTATATAGAATAAGTTTTTGAGAACCGCGATCGAAAACAATGATTTTAATGTGCATTTGCATTATTTTTTTTTCTATCGTTTTTGGCAAAATATAACATAATTTTTCTCACAGAACATTCTATTCGTTACAAAGAAATGTGAAACAGCAACAGAGAAAGAAATTGTTATTTTATGCAATCTACGCGTGGGGAATTCCCTTTATCCTGGCTATCGTTTGTAGTATTATAGATTTTATTACAACCGTGCCAGAAATTTTTCAACCAAAATTTCGCACAAACGGTTGCATATTAGATGGTGAGTATACAATACATCACTGACGGATATAACTCTATCAATTTTAAAATATTTGAAGAATTTTAATAATTAGAGACTTGCGTAAACTTAAACATTAACAAGAAGAACTAAACCAATTAAATGGCTAACTAAAATATTAAAATAAAAATTATTTAATCTAAAGTTTCCTTGCTTGTTTAGTTGGCCTATTTCTTATTAATTTTAGAATATTTATTGAATAAAAAATTATATAAACTATTTAAAATTTAAATTATGTTTCACACATTTACAAGATATAGAAAATTAAATAAGTACAAAAATCTATTTTTTCGCATCGCACACTTGTACGGGAAAATATAATTGCGTTTATATTGTATTACTATGTGCTCAAAAGTATGTGCATTATTAATAGCATTTGTTTATCTATTTCTACGGTATTAAAAATTGGACGTTACAAAAAGGATACGAGTCATCGTCTGATAGATTCGGAGAGCAAGTGCTATAACGATAATAAAAAATGGTATGTATTTAGATATTGTTGCATTGAGATATAATAATCTATTTTATTAATTTATGCTACTTTTATTAACATTTATATTAACATTTATACAAACAGCATCGCATAATTGATCGATTCGCATATTTTTATAAAAAAAAGTGTTAGGCCGGTATTAATAATTATAGTCCAATCTTATATTTAATCTTAAGTGCGAGCTTGATAAATTTAAATTCAGATTATAAATACTGGCCATAGATTGTCATTTGCAAACGACATCTTTTCTATTCGCCGATTTACTTTTTTTATTTTGTAATATTTTCAAGAATATATCACTTTACTTGTTTCTTCGAAAATCTATGCAATTCTAAACAAAATGACAATTAATAACGAAAATCAAATTAATAAATGCACCTGTATTTCACAAAAATAAAAATTTTAAACTTTTTTAAAAATTTCATATAAGTTTTATACACAAAATAAATTTCATACATTATATATTCACAAGAACTATGAAAATTATATATTTGTTTGCAGGTTTAATCTATATCTGAAGCTATTTATTGTGCTATTTATCGTAATAGGCATAAAATGGCTCATGATAACAGCGTCATTATTATATGAAAATGTATCAATTTACAACTCGTGTGCTACTAATTTACTGGACATTATAAAGAATCTGTGCACCTTTATCATATTTTTGTGTAAAAAAAGGATCAAGCGCATGTTATTCAAGCGATTCCGCTGCGGTTTGTTGCCAAAAGCTCGATCTGGATAAAACGCAACATCGTCGAACATTATTACTACATCAAAAAAAATAGTCAATCAGAAGAAGATTTTTTCCGAACGAAGTCACAATGATAAGACCAACCTTTAATTTTTATTTCGATGAAATCTAACACGAATTCGACATATATCAATCATAATAGGAATTTCACGTCACAGAAAGTTTATGAAATTATAATTAAAAAGAATGATTCCATGTCACTTGAAATCTTCAAAATTTCCAGCAAAGATTCTAATAAAACTAACATCGTCCCAAACGAAATGTGTCATAATGATTCTTGCATTCGGTTCTGCTGTCCTCTTGGCGATTGTCTGATTGATGGGAACTGCATTCCTGAAGAATTTGAATACTTTTTTTCAAAGGTATACACGAACGATTCGACGCAGAGCGAAAAGAGAGTGAACGAGTTGTTTGATCTGGCCATTTATGATTTGTGCCCGGAAGAGGGTTATTTGCTTCCTGAAGGTTTTCAGTACGATTATAAGATTTTTACCAACGGTTCTATATATTTATCTTTATATGAAATATTTGTTGAATCGTCATCATATTGTCTTGCCGTCGTCAATGGGAGTGAATTCCAAGTGACCTACTGTTCCGAAACTTATGACAAGATCAAGGAGATAATTGATAATAAGCTCAAGATTCATATCCATACAAATATAGCCATACAAATTATATATCTGAGTTTCTATATAGTATCTATATTATTTTCGGGGTCAGTATTTCTGGTGTATTCCATATTGCCAGAACTCCGAAATGTACACGGCTTTATGTTGCGCAATTACAGCGGTGCCCTGACTGTTGCATACAGCATTTACATTGTGATTATTATCAGAATGGCTGATATACCGTATTCTGTTTGCGTTACAATAGGATAGAATATATATCTAAATCACTTATTTCCTTTTCTTATTATATTTCAACTAAAAGTGCAAATTACATATTACATTTATATTTATATAAATTTATATTAATAATATATTATTATCTATTAATACAGTCTGTATTTTTATTCATTTTTACAGCCTTTTTAGAATACTTTTGCAATATGACGAATTTCTTCTGGTTAAGTATAATGAGCTTTGATATGTGGTGCATATTCAGGTAAGTTGGAAATTATTTTATATATTTTTACTACTTATTTTTAACACTTTGCTTTTTATTTATCTTTATAAAATTCTTTCTTTTTGATTTCACATATATCAGTTTAAAGATAAAAATAGAGAATATGCAAAATTTTGTATTAATCGAATATTTTTATACATTATGTTGGTACGTGCAAAAACAATTATATATTTGAAAATAATATTTAATAATAGAACAATTATATTTAAAACATTATTAAGTTAGAGTATAAAGATAATAGGTTCAAATTATAATTTGAAATAAATAGTTTTCATGGATATTTTTATTAATTGATTACAGACTTTTAAACGGTTAATTTTTTAAAAGTAAAAATAGCGTATTAGATATAATAAGCATATTATATATTTCATTTAAATATGTATAAAATATTATAACAAAATCTAATAATTCGATACAATGCAATAATATTTTGATATTTAACTTTTTTCTCTTTTAATTTATATTAATTTATAAAATAAAGCAATACACGATATGTTTTCACAAAATAAAAGTAGATTTTTTAATTAAAAATTTGTTTTTTAAAAGTAAATAAAAATTTAAAGTACCATTGTCTGCATAATAGTTATGTAAATAAACACTTATAAAATAATTAAAACATAAAAAAAGATAATAAAAGACAAGAATAGGCAAACTTTAAATAGATATAACTTTGTTTCGAATAATAAGAATTTAAACTTTAAGAAAAAGTTTTAAAATGTTAAATTTCTTCTTTCAGTGATTTACATCTTTCTTCATTTTTTTAAATTCTGATATTTTTTATATACAAGAAACGAAAAACATAACAAAATGGAAAATTTCTTCTCACTTTGTAGACGTGTCGCATGCACAAAAAAATTTGACAAATTTCTTGACATTTCCATGTTACAGCCTGAAGTTTTCTCTGCAAAATTGTTTTTTAAAATGTAAATGTCATTCTTTCCTTATCAAGTTATCGCAAATTGAAGAGAAAATGTCATTTTCACTATAATCGTTCATAACACCGTTAAAAATCATCGTACAGCAATTTTAAGAATGGATTCTTCAAGCTGAATCTTTGCTTTACAGTATGATATAGTGACTTGATGAAAAACACATTATTTTAACGTTTTTACATTCTGATTTATTTTATCTATTGTTTGTTTAATATGTTGTGTAAATTGCAGAGGATTCTGTTCGTTACAAAGAAGCATCACACGAGAAAAAAGAAAGTTGATATATTATACGATCTTTGCGTGGGGATGTCCTTTTATGTTTGCTATTTTCTGTGTCAGCATGGATATTCTTTCCGCGTACGTAAATGTACCACCGATTTTGCGACCGGAATTTCATTTAGCAAATTGCTGGTTCAATGGTAAGTGAACATAACTTTATTAATGCTATAGCATTCTAGTATTGTGAGAAACAGTATAAAAACTCATGATATTTTATACTTACAGGGATTGGTCCGTACTTGTTGTATTATCATGGGCTCAAAAGTATGTGCATGATCTTTTGCATTTGTTTCTCTATATCTACGGCATTAAAAATTGCGCGTTACAAAAAGGATACGAATCATAGTCTGAAAATTTCGGAGGGCAAGTGCTATAACGATAATAAAAAATGGTATGTACTGAGATATCGATTGCATTGAGACATGATAATCTATATATTATTAATGAGATTTATGTTACTCTTATTAACATTTATGCAAACAGCGTCGCATGATTGATTGATTCGCATTTTTTTATAAAAGAAACAAATAGGCCGGTATTAATAATTAATAGTCCGAGCTTATATTTAATATTAAGTTCGAGCTTGATTGGGTAAATGGATTTTTAAATCAAAATCAGATTTAAAACAATATTAAATATAAATTCAGATTATAAATACCGACCATAGATTATTATTCGCAGACGACGTCTTTTCTATTCGCCGATATACTTTTTTAATTTTGTAATATTTTCAAGAATATATCACTTAACGCGTTTCTTCGAGAACCTATTCAATTTTAAACAAAATGACATTTAATAACTAAAATCAAATAATGAATGTACCTGTATTTTACAAAAATAAAAATTTTAAATTCTCTTAAAAATTTATTACTTAGCTTATATATTAAATTAATTTCATTATTTATTAACAAGAACTATGAATATATATTTGTTTGCAGGTTTAATCTATATTTGAAGATATTTATTGTGATGTTTATCGTAATAGGCATAAGATGTTTTATGATAACAGCGGATTCATTATCTGGAAATGTATCAATTTACAACTCGCATGTTATTGAGTTGCTAAACATTATACAGAATCTATGCACCTTTATCATATTTGTGTGGAGAAAAAAGATCAAGTGCATGTTATTCAAGCGATTCGCCTGCGGTTTGTTGCCAAAATGGACGAGGAAGTAGTCACACTGATATGACCGACCTTTAATTTTTATTTGAAAATTAAAGTCATGTTTATTTATGCTGACTTTTATGTTTAAGATTAATAATTATAATTCATACATATTTTCCGATTTTGTAGCAATAGCATATTATTTTGTCTCACTTCTTTTTAAAATTCAAATAAGGTTATGCTACATTTCATATAAATATTTATAATATTGTTAATTGTAGAGGCTGATATTATTTTCAATTTTCAATTTTTGTAAAACTTTAGAAAGCTGCTACAAAGTTTGCATGATATTACTATAAGTTGTTATTATACTTATATCAAATAAAAATATGTTCATTTATTAATACTATAAATTGTAATAAAAATTTATATTATTATATTTTTTATAATTTAATTAAATATTTTATCATAAGATTATTGTAACATTAATTTTTAAATAATTGAAATCTTAGATTTTTTATGATCACAATAATTCGGTTTAGATTACTATTTTTTTAAATATGATTTACACATTTTTGTAATTAATTATTAGTTTCAAGTATTAATTTTGAAGAAATCAATGAAATTTATTGTGAAAGATTTTCTTTCCTCATCAAAAGTTGAGAATAAAAAATTAAATAACATCAGCGCCACCGGATCTATTGCTGTTTTTAATTCCTAATCAAATAAATAAATAATTATGACATAACTCTCAAAGTTATGCACGTGGAATCTAAACCGGTTTTGGAATAGGTAATTTGTTTTTAATTTATATTAGCATGCATTATAACTAATATGATAATGTATAAGAGTTGGCGAATAATAAACTGATAAAAGATATAATCTATATAATTTTATCTTTTAATAATCTTTTTGTAGTTTAAAGATAACAAATGAAATTAATAAATTTGTGAAATAAATAAAATTTTTCGTACGAATGCATTATTGATCAGTCATTAAAAGCAAATTTTTATATACAAATACTTAAATGAATAAAATAATTACAATTTAATATACATTTAGAAAATAATTAATAATTACAAAATTTTTATTATTTGACTTTTGCTGCGTATCAATTTATTTCTTATTTGCGCTATTCTTAGAAATATAAAGACTCTTTATTTAAGCATTAAATATCTACAAAACAGTCAATAGTATTTTTCATTTCGTTGCTGGATTGGTCGAGCTATCGAGAGTATAAATTTCAATGATTTTTTTTATTTTCTTTGTATATAGTATGTAAAAGCTATATATATATGTATAGTCCTATATAGTATAGTAGACGGACAGTTTCTCGCAAAGCTATCGACGACTCGTCGTTCTCGGTAATTTCAGCTTCTCTCTCGCGCAGGAACATGTATCTTGTGCAGTCTTCTATCAGAAAAAAGTGAAAGCCAAATACATTGATATATCAATAATACTGACTTTATCTAGTGAGCTAATTAAAATTCAAGACGTGCAATCATCAATATTAATAGTAATCGTGATAAAATTTGATCGACCTTTCGTGCGGAAAACCGAAATAAGATAATTTAATTTTATTATGCTTTGTACTTGACTTATCATATTGCATTTAATAAAAAAGCAAAGGTGTGCATAAATTTAATGTGACATTTTTTAATTATTGAGAATTTAAAACTTATACGAGAAATTATGAACACTAAATTTGATTATATAATTATTTGAATGTTTATTCTATACAGGGATACAGTGATAAAATACTGACTTTATCTAATGAGATAATTAAAATTCAAGACGTGCAATCATCAATATTAATAGTAATATAGTGCTAAAATCAAATCGACATTTCGAGATTTTGGTAAAAAACAAAATGGGATAATTTAATTTTATTATATTATGTACTTGACACACTTTATTGCAATTAATACAAAAGCAAAGATATATGTAGAAATATAATATGACATTTTCTAATTATTGAAAATGTAAAACTTGTATGAGTAATTGTGAACACTAAATTTGATTATCAAATTATTCGAAAGTATATTCTTACATAAAGTAATGAGTGGAAAAATGTTTGCATTTGTGTGTTCCGTGCTTCTCCTCGTCATTTTGTTATCGAAATTGCAGCAAAATTTCACCAACAAGAATGATAATTTGACGATACAATACGAGATAAATACGGATTCTACAACAAATTATAACGACAAAATAATAACCCTGCGACATGGTTTACATAAAAATTTTATGAATAATACACAAAATGACAAATTGCAGCATGAATTTCATATGAATACTAAACGCGAGGATAATGATTTGATTAAACATAAACGTTACAAGCATTCAATGCAGAATAAAGATTTTGAGAACAAATCGATAAAATCTAACACAAATTCGACATATATCAATCATAAAAGGAATTTC